>NC_029781.3:30185609-30242748 GCF_000817695.3 Arachis duranensis
ATTAAATTATATATATATATAATAATTAATTATAAAAATTAATTTTTGATATATAAATAACATTTTTGATATTATATATATTGTGTTTCAAAAACCAAATCGAAACACAACCTTGATTACCAAATCGAAATTCAATACCACTGGAGTCTTTGGTTGGCTGCAAGAATGGAAGAGGAGGACCAAGCATTATTCATCCAAGAACCACAACACAGGCCAAGTGTCTCCACCATGGAAGCACAAGGAATTCCAGTCATAGACCTCTCCCCTGTAACATCAAGCAACCCTTCTATTTCTTCCATTGACGCGCTGGTGAAGGAGATCGGAAGCGCGTGCAAGGAATGGGGATTCTTCCAAGTAACAAACCACGGTGTGCCTCTCTCTCTGAGGCGGAACCTTCTGGAAGCATCCAAGAACTTCTTTTCTCAGAGCTTGCAAGAAAAGAAGAAGGTTAGCAGAGATGAAAGTTCTCCGAGCGGTTACTATGACACTGAGCTCACAAGGAACGT
This sequence comes from Arachis duranensis, assembly GCF_000817695.3. NCBI lineage: Eukaryota > Viridiplantae > Streptophyta > Magnoliopsida > Fabales > Fabaceae > Arachis > Arachis duranensis. The sequence continues at coordinate 30,186,116 of NC_029781.3, forward strand.
TAGAGATTGGAAAGAAGTGTTTGATTTTCTTGCAAAAGAACCAACTTTCTTCCCTGTTACTGCAGATGAACTTGATGATCGAGTCACGCAGTTGAGTAATAAATCTCCTCAACATCCTTCTCACTTCAGGTATTCATTCATTCATTCTTTTCCGTTTTTTGATAAGCTTTGTGATTTTTGTTCCCCTCTTTTGAGTCCATTGACTATTTGACTTGATGATTCAGTTTGACCTCCGTTTCTTTAATTCTGTTTTTCGTTTTTCTCTGATGTTTCTGGAACGTTTTCATCTTAATTCGAGTAAATTACTATGAAATTTTAAAATTTTAATAAATTTAACAATGAACGAAATTAATCTTTTTATTCAGGAAAGATAATTTTTGCGTGACAAAAGTAACAGAATGTTGATTTTGTTCTTGTAAAAATTTGTTAATATTTTAATTTTTTATGATAGAAATAATAATTTTTTATTTTTAATGAGTATGAAGTTAATTTCATTTATTTTAAGTAAATTTCTCAATATTATGAACTTTAATACGTACTTTACTTTTTAAATTAAATCCAAATTCAAGAAAGGAATTGAGTTTTGTTAAAAATGAATGTTAATCAGAGATATAATCCAAGAGTATATTGAAGAGATGGAGAAGCTAGCCTTCAAATTGATGGAACTTATAGCTATGAGTTTAGGCCTTCAACCGAAGAGGCTTGAGGAATTCTTTATGAGAGGTCAAACCAGTCTTATTCGTCTCAACTATTATCCTCCATGCCCCTTCCCTCACATAGCTCTTGGAGTTGGTCCACACAAGGATGAAAGTGCCTTAACCATTCTTGCTCAAGATGAGGTTGAAGGACTTGAAGTGAAACATAAGACACATCAAGAGTGGGTCAGAGTGAAACCAACCCCAAATGATTATATCATCAACGTTGGTGATATTATTCAGGTACAACTTCCGCAGAATTTTAACTTTGGAATGTGATTTCCTATGATCCTATCTATGTAGCTACATTATTTCTAATAGGAAATTATTTAAGAGTCAATATTTTTGTCTAGAATTATAAGAGAATCTCACTGTTCGAAGGTTTATTTGAAACAGATAAATTTGGTTCTGAATGTGAGGTCTAGATTTTGTTTGTAAAAGCGTTCAACGTCTTTTCATGTTGAGGTATCGTCATCCGAGATTTTCGTGAGGAGGTTCGTGAGGAGGTGAAGGTGATACTTATAAGGGATTCCGATATTTAAGTTAGTATGAATTTTTAGCAAATTTTTAGTAGATTGAAATTCGAATTATATTTGAGAGTATTAGGATATTTATAAGTGTAAATAACTATATTTAAAGTAGTTTTATTTTGATGGTGGTTTAGTTACTCTCCTTTTATAAAAAATTTGTTAAGATCTCTTTTATAGATAAATTAAAAAGATAGTAGGAATTAGTTATTTATTTGAATTAGAAGTGTATACCGTAACAACTAAAATTGCGACACCCAATTCCTTCATTTAATATTCTTGACACCTCATTAGTTTATCATTGATTACCATTCTCTTATCATCATCATCACTTGGCCGAAGCCTCTAAGGGAGCAAAAGAAAGAAAATTAGAAACGGGGCTTGATGCGCGCGCACGCACATATATATAATCATGAAACATGCTTTCTTTCATTAATTAAGCATGACACCTAATAAAGCTTTTACATCACAAATCTTCATTAATCATAATATTCACTTATCCCTTTTCATTAATTTATTCTTGTCCGCCCTTTTCATTAATTCATTCTTGTCACGGACAAGAAGGAGAAAGAATGACTGAAAGAGAGAATGTGAGCTTCCATAGAACCATGACTTCCAACCTCAAGTTTTTTAGAATAGTAGCTTCAATAAAAAATTTAATAAAAAATTTAATCTGATCAAGGTGTTTGTATCGTTCTTCTTTTTACGTTGATGTTATTTTTGTTCGGGAGAAATCAATAATGGAGTTGCTGTCCCACCATGCAAAGTTTGGCCGAGAGAATTCTGGGGGTGGAGTAGCTGATTCTAATGTTTTCTTCTTTAGATGTTTGATAAAAAAGTTTTTTCGAAATTTCTGTTATTTTGATTTCTTACGAAGGTAAGATTTGGTAATTTTATAATAATTAAATGTGACTTTGATAAGTGAATGTTGGTTTGATTAATTATTGTTTGAGTTTGATTAAGTTTATGCTGAATTTTTGTTATTTACTTGAGATTTTGGTTTGGCTATGTATGAACAGCTAATTGGGGTATTTTGATTATTTTGGACCTATTGTGATGTGGTATTTTGAGATAAATTTGACGAGGTTTGATGACCGCGAGATTAAATTAAAAATAGTAAAAAATCGGTTATCGAAATTGTTGAAAAACTAGTTAAAAAAGTCAAATAATTTGATGAACTTTTGATGAGTTTGATTTGGTTCTTTGAAATATACAAAACCTTCATGTTTTGACTATTTTGTGGCCAAAATATAATTAAACCTTCATGTTTTGACTATTTTGTGGCCAAAATATAATTAAGAGTTTTGGGGCTGGATGTTAAATAAAAGAAAATTTGTGAGTTAAAATAGAATTTTTAGAAGTTTAGTGATTAAAGTATAATTTCTAAAAAATTTGGGAGTGAAATGAATTATTAAAGAAATGATTATGTTTTGAGTTTTATCGAAAAAAAGTATTATGTTTGAATTTGATTTATCAAGAAAAGAGTTCGAAAAACAATTTGGATGGGACTCGAGAAGGGTGATAAAGTCCAAGTTTTAGGGGAGGTGTTGTCAAAATTTTTAGAAGAATTCTGAGAAGTTTTATTTTGGTTAATTTGGATTGAAAGAATTATTTGATTTGATTTGATTTATTTAAGAAAAAATGAATTATGTTGGAGTTTAAATGATTTAGTTTTGAAATGAGGTTGGTTGTCGCTCCGCTAAAGTCTAGAGGTCTCGCCGAGGGGTTTAACTAATAAAATAGGTTTCCTTTGACTTATGAAAAAAAAGTTTAAATTTGAAAACGATTTTGAAGTTAGCTCGAAGAATATGAGAATGAATGAGACATGAATATGGCAATGAGAATTTGTAAATGAACGAGATATATGACCCCGTATAAGAGATAGTGGCGTTGTCCCCTTGATCAGGAAAGGAGATGAAGAAAAAGAATGATGAAAGCTGAGTTTGAATTATGAAATTGAATGGTGAGTATTTCTGTGTTTTTTCTCTAGATGTAAGGCTAATATGGCACATATTCCTTCTAATGGTGACAGGGCATATAATCCCTCTAACGGTAACAAGGCACGTATTTTCTCTAATGGTATTAATGCGCAACAGAGAGACAGTGTCTGGATTAGTTATCGGACATGTCGGGTTTGGCTATATAACCGACAAATGAGCTCATTAGCTGTAGGACTAGACATGCATCATACTTGTTTGTGCATACTTCTCTATGATATGTGTTTCTGTGATTGTGCGTGTGTGCTTCTTGATTTGTGATTTTCTTTGTATCTCTGATTTGTTAAAATTGTTTGTATTATAAGATTTGTTGTTATTGGCCATCTGTTGAAGGTTGTAAGTATTCTGTTATAGAATTTATACGTGACTTGGTGTCATCTCTTCTTTCATTATTCTCATTGAAATTCTTTGTATTGGATTCTCTCCTTAAAATGTGATTTGATTATTTCTTTCAACTACATCTTATTATTTATGCATATCTTTGCCTGATTCTGATCATATTTGTTCACTTGAAATTTTTTGAGTATTTATTCTTGACGTTGCTTGTATTTTTCTCATGAATCTAGCTTTCTTTTATAGAGTTCAAACTTATTTTATTGTATTAATTTTTCAGAACAAAAATTTTTATAAAATAGGTAAAATGTAACGACCCACATTTTTAACCATTTAGCTATAATTTATTTTATTGATTGAAATTTATTATTTTTAAAAATTATTTTATTAAAAATAATTAAATTAATTTCATAACTTGAATGCTAACTTAGTTGCCTTAAGGCCGCGACACCCAACCCCTTTCATTTATTATTTTTGACACCTCATTAGTATATCATTAATTATTATTCTCTTATCATCGTCATCACATCACTTGACTGAAGCCTTTAAGGGAAAAAAAGATGGCTTAACATATATATAAACATGACACATACTTTCTTGCATTAACTAGCCATGACATCTAATAAGGCTTTTACACCACAATTCTCATTAATCATAATATTCACTTATCCCTTTTTATTCATTCATTCTTGTCACGGACAAAGAGAAAGAAAGACCAAGAGAGAGAAAGAAAATATGTGAGCTTTCATGGAACCATGACTTTCAACTTCAATTTTTTAAGAATTGTAGTTCTAATAAAAAATCTAATTCAATTAAAGTGTTTGTATCTTTCTCTTTTATGTTGATATTACTTTTGTTCGAAAAAAATCAATGGTAGAGTTGCTGTCCCTCTATGCAAAGTTCGGCCGAGGGAGCTTCGAAGGTGTAGTAACTGATTTTGACGTTCTCTTCTTCAGCAGTTCGATCAAAAAGTTTTTCCAAAATTTTCATCGTTCTGATTTCGTACAGAAGTAGGATTTGATAATTTTATAATAATTAAATGTGAATTTGATAAGTGAATATTAGTTTGATTGATTATTGTTTGAGATTGATTAAGTTTATGTTTAATTTTTGTTAAATTATCGTTGTTTGCTTGAGATTTTGGTTTGGCTATGTATGAACATCCAGCTCAGGTGTTTTGACAATTTTGGAGCTATTGTGATATTGTATTTTGAGATAAATTTAATGAGGTTTGATGGCAGTGAGAATAAATTAAAAGCTATGAAAAATCGGTTACCGAAACAACTGAAAAACTAGTTAAAAAAATCAAGTAATTTTGATGAACTTTTGATGAGTTTGATTTGGTTCTTTGAAAAACACAAAACTCTCATGTTTTGACTATTTTGTGGCCAAAATATAATTAAGAAAGAGTTTTGGGGTTAGATGTTAAATAAAAGAAAGTTTGTGAGTTAAAATAAAATTTTTAGAAGTTTAGTGATTAAAGTGTAATTTCTAAAAAATTTGGACATTAAAATGAATTTCCAAATGTTTTAAGGATTATATTAGCTGATTTTGAATTATTAATGAAATGATTATGTTTTGAGTTTTATCGAGAAAAGTATTATGTTTGAATTTGATTTATCAAGAAAAGAGTTTGAAAATGGTTTGAAAAGTACTGTGTCTAGAGGCCTTGTCGAGGGGTTTAACTAATAAATAGTTTTCTTTTCTCTTTTGAAAAAAAGTTTAAATTCAAAAACGGTTTGTTAAAGTTGTTTGTATTAGAAGGTTTGTTGCTAATGGCCATCTGTTGAAGATTGTAAGTATTCTGTTATGGAATTCTTGTGCACCAAAGAATAAAATGAATGTAACTATCCATACCGACCCTACTAAAAATTCTCCAATTCTTACCTCTCCATTTCAACCCCTTTTAGCTATAGGGGCGAAGGTTTTATGCAGAATTACAGGAGTATAGAAGATTATGTTTACGAGTTGAGTTGTTAGAATTTATTTGTCCGTCGCCTTGTTAGTTAAAGTTTTAATCAGAGAGGTAGGTTTTGTAATTACTTTTGTTTGTAATACTATAATGTATTATTAATATTAAGTATGTGAGTATGTGTTGTTTGTTCTTGTTGGAAAAGTTTTAAGTTTTTAGTAAAACCATCCATAGATTTATACGTAAAGGCTCATACCTTATTATCTAATATATGAGATTCGTCGTAATACCCCGGCTATCAGAGTGGCGCACCCAAAAACGTGACATTCTAGTGTTACATACACGGTCCAGTCTGGCCTGAAGACCCGGCCCGAGCTCGAACCATTTTGGAAGATGATGGCCCGGACCCGAAGTGTCCCGGGGCTGACCTGGGAAGAAAAAATGAAACCTAGAAAGAAAGTGAAACTAGGACCGAGTCATAGCTCGTGTAAGACCTCAAATTTTTGAAAATTAGATAATAAAATTATTTATGATTTATTTTATTTCTTCAAGAATATATTTTTTGAGATATTTATACCAATTAGGTATTTTCTTATTTATGATTTCAAGTTTTAGTAATTTAAAAATAATGAGTATTTTATCTGCTTTAATTTGAATAATTGATTTTTAGCTCTATTTTATAATATAAAGGAAATTAATTTGATTATTTCTAATAATTGAATTAGAGTAGAGTTGAAAATAAATTGTAAATCGATAATTAAATGATAATTTTATAAATATTATTGGATTCAAAATTAGTTTTCAATTACTCTATTATCCTTTATTTTATTAAAGTTACTAAACTACCCTTATATCTAATTTTTTTTACCAAAACCCTAATCCCCCAAATACACAACTTTAACCCTTGTTTTCCAAAATGTGCAACCACCCACATCCCTCTTTCTCTTCTCAATGTCACACAAACACACACGAGGAAAAGAAAGTGGAAATCAGACAGAGGAAAAAAAGGAGAAGAGAGAACCAACGGAGAAGGGGGAAAGGAAGGGGAGAGCGTCGCCGGCGGAGGGGAGCTCGCCACCATCGCATTGCCGTTGTCTAGCCGTTAAGTCGTCGCCGCCATTCTGTCGAGCTACCATCGCCGCGTTGCTCAGGACTGCCGCGTCGCCACAGCCATCGCCCATCGCGTCGCACCACGCCACGTCCCCGCTGGGAACAGAGTCTTAATGAGAGAGAGCTCGCGAGTGAGGGAGAAGGTTGCGAGCCTGGAGACCGTCACTCCCAGTCAGATCTGTGAAGCCCATCGCCGCCGCTGATATACTCGCGCTACCGTTGTCCTCATATTGGAGTCAGAGTCGCCGTCACCATGGAGGAGATCCAAGGAAAAGAGTGGGAGAGCGCGCACAGGAGGTGCTGCCGAAATTTCTATAAAATCTGAGACTTTGTTTGTTTGAACTATTAATTAGAAAATTATGAATTTAAGAATTATATTATTTCACTTGAATTATTTAAGAAAATAATGAATTGTTTTTAAATTGAATTATTGAAAGGAGAATTACAATTAAGCTTTATTTCCTAACAAATGTATTATATGTTGAGTGCAAGTCATTAAGAAAAGACTTATATTTTGAGGTTGATGTAAATGCAAAAAGGGGTTTATATTTTGAATTTGATTAAAGAATCACATTCGAAGGAATTTTAGTAGATTAAAAGAAAATTGGACTTTGATTGAGTAATTCTGTTTGTGGCATTTTGGAAGAAGTCAGAGAATTGGTTTTAAAAGTGAACTTGAAGGTGGTTTTGATTTCAATAAACTGGTTTTGTTCTAAGTGATTCGACTTTTAAAATTGTTTGGAACTTCTGATTCTTATTATTTGATTTTGATTCAAATTAGGAAAACAATGATTTTTAAGTATCTTTAATGAATTTAAGAAATTGAAATTTAGTAGATTCTCCTTCAAAATCTTGAGATTTTGTTGTGATAATTAATTACTGACTCCTAATTTAAAGTGGATAAGCGGATGGTTTAAGAATGAAATGATTTTTGAGTTTGGTTTGAAAAAATTAAATTGTGTGGAAAAGAATGTTATAGGATTTTGGTTTCAAAGTACATTCATTTGAAGAAAAAGTGATATATGGCATGAATGATGATTTAGTTAATGTGGATTGTTGAGGAGGAAGTGTGAACAATGATTATAAATAAATTGAAAGGATAATGAAAATGAGCTTAAATTTGATTGTAATATGCCTCCCGGTAAGATGCAGTGGTATTATCCATTTGCTCCGATTGAGAGTTCGAAACTTCGGGTAAGATGCAAGGGTGGAATTCTATCGCCGCTTGCTCCAAATTGAGAACAATAACACCACCTGGGTAAGAGGCAGGGTGAAGTTGTCCCCTACTCCGGATACGCGGATAAGATGCAAGGGTTGCGGTGTTGTCCCACTTGCTCCGTGTTTGGTGTTCTGTCCAGGGTTAGCTACCGGACATGTCGGGTTTGGCTTTATAACTGACAGATGAGACTCATCAGCCATAGGACAGGCATTTATCATATGAATTTATGTGACACTTTTTGGGTGTGCATATTGTAATTAGTTTGCCTATATAAATAATTATGTTTAACTACTAATTGTTCTACTTGATATAACTGCTTTTATTGTGTTTGAATTTTCTTACTTGTGTTTGTGACTAAAATTGAGTGGATTATGGTGAATTGGATGTTGATTGAGTTGTTTGGACCTAGGACCGTGATTGGTTTGTGTTTTTGGTTTAGTAATGTATGAAAAATCAAAATGGTTCAGCATAGACTTAATGAACCTATGCTTGGAATAGCTTGGTCATCATACTGTCTAGGAAAACTTTTAATATTTGATACAAAAGGAAAAAGGTTTTGGATTTTTGAAGAATTCACGGATTTCTCTTTTAAAAATAATTTTAGATTTTTGAATGTAAATCCTTGGTTTTTGAAAAGATGCATAAGGCGGGCAACGATCACTGTATATTGAAAATAGTTTTATTTTACGTATCTTATTATAGCAATTCTCTAACCCTATAGTGAGAACCAGCGAGGACAATGTTCTCACTCCCCTACAGATTTTTTTATTTTCAAGATGTCGACGACGAAGTTCAGAAGTTTATTACTTTTCCTTTTATTCTATGTATTGTGTTGTATTAGTTATGTTTTCCCTAGCCTTTAACTTTTCACATTTTGTGAAAGGGATATAATTTGTATTATGTAATGCTTGTAAGTTAATATTATGTTATGTATGTATATGGTGTAAGTGTGAATTTATGTTTTGTTATATATGGTCTTCAAAAAATACGGTTTTAAGTTTTAAACAGGTTTCTATTTTATTATTAAATATGTTAAGAGTCGTCGTAATACTCGAGCTATCAGAGTGGCGCAGCCGGAAGCGTGACATTCAGATAGTTAGGGTGTTACATTATGGTATCAAAGTAGTCTTTCCTGTAGAGTCTAAGGAATGGACCCACTATGCTTCAATTGCATGCTCTAAGCGTCTATCATGTAGTAGGTCTTGTTCGGATAACGAGAATTAGAGCTTTATGCACATGACGATCTATTGATTAATGCCATTAGTTTTACATTGCATAATTAGGATTGAGTTTGGCCGGCTTAATAACTAGTGGATTATGTATATGGAAGCACTAATAGGTTATCATAGATGATATACAAGTTACGGTTAACACGAATCGCGGGTGTTGGGAACATTGGAAACTTTTTCTTGAGGTTACTCAGTTATGTGTCTTGAATTTTGTTGAAGTTATGTGATTTGTTCTTTCCTAGCCTATCTTGAAATTCTTGTTTGCTATTTCTTTGGTAAAGTAGTTTGATTTTTTTAACCCTATTTCTCTATTCGTATGCATTCTTATTTGATCCTAATTGCATATGCCTGCCTGAAATTCTTGGTGTATCTGCCTTATTCTGATTAAATTCTTCTTCTTGATTCATGTATTCTTCGATATAATTCTGAACTTGTTTTGATGCAGTGTGCCTTTTTAAATTCTTTTTCAGAGTCCCTTTTAAAGAAATTGTGATTCAGTTCTTCTTTTATGTAACTATATTTACAATCATCTTTCAAATTTTTATAGAATTGCTTTTGATTCGATATGCACTTCTCTACATAAAACTTTGAAAATCCCTGATACAATTTAAAAACTATTTAATTCCAACATCTCGCCTGTTCTTTATTGGTCTACGGAAATATACTTACTTTAAATGCAACTTGATTTTTCTAACGACTTTACTACCGTTCTTATGCATATCTTTACTCGATTATGTACTTAGGTAATTTTTTCAAAATTCTTAAAAGAAAGGATTTTCGCCTTTATCCCGGTTGATCTTCGTTTGATAAACTTTCACCTAAATTATTTTTAATTTAAATTTGGTTTAGCATAACACATTGTCTATGGATGTCATACTTGGTCCTGTTTTTTACTTTTCATTTCTATGGATGTCATACTTGGTCCTGTTTTTAATTATTCTTTTACTTTTATGAACAACACTATTGGTCTTAGTTTTTCTTCTTTTGTGAATCTCATAATCATCCAAGTCAGCTTGAATTTGTTTCAATTTAGTGCATCGTTTTCCCTCTTATTCATCTTCCTTTAGTCAAAGGTTTTTTCTTGATAATTCACTATTGATTAAGTTGTCTTTCCTTACGAGTTTTGTATTCTTTTGGATCAATTGAAAGCTTGTTTGATGTTTCATGCCTAGTGAATCTTGTTTAAACTCCCTTGATTTAAGGTCCTTTTTCGTATGGCATGATTTCTTTTTAAGTACATCTTAATATTCTTGAATGTTCCTATGAGGTGGCGATTTCAACTATATTCTTGGAGTCTTGATGTGAACTTTTAAAACAAGTTTTGGATTCTCTTCTTAAGAAATCTTAAATCAATTTTTCTTGCTTAATTGCATCCATAGTCATTCTTTAAATTTGACAAAGTTGTTTTGAAGTTGGCATGCACTATTTTAAATGAAGTTTTGAAAAGCTTCCTTATTTAACAGAAATCTTTCTGTTTGCAACGCACCACTTATTTTTTTAACTGACCTATAAGTAAATTTTACCTCAGAATTCCTTTTCTAAATGGAGTTTGAATATGAATTTTAAAGTTTATGTAGTTTAAAACTTGACCCCAGACTTTCCTTTTTCTAACAAAATTTGATTTTCCTCCAACTTTGCTACGGTTCCATTGCACAACTTTATTTGATATAGTACCTAAATGTCTTTCGAGAATTGTGAAATTATTTTTGGTCATAACACAATTGACTTTCATTTTTTAAACTTCACCTATTTTGTCTTTTACTTGGAAATTGTTTGGACGAAATGCAATTTAATTTTCTTTTAACCATATTGCAGTTTTGATATATGTTTCTGTCATCCTTTTGCAAAATGCAGGTTGCGTACCTTTTCTTTTAGAGCATGAAGTGATCTTCCTTAAGTTTTTCATTCTTTATATTCAAATGTATTAGAAGGAGTTGTTAATCATAAATTTTTAAACCTTGCGAGCGTCATCACTGACTTCAACTAATCTTCTTCTATGATTTCATACTTCTTTGACTCAGCTTGATTTTGTTTCAAACTATCACATTGCTTTTCTTTTGTTGTTCCTACCGGTCTTCTCTGATTCGTGGGTCATTATTGAGGTTGGCAAAGTGATTTTTCTTTCTACTCTTCATTCCTTATACATCCTTGATTACTTGTGATCCCAATAATTTTTTCAAGTTCTTGCGGATATTGTCCTCGTCGCTTGTCCTTTTTACAAGGTCTTGTATTCTTTTGAGTGAATTCGAGAATTATTTTAATGTCACGTGCGACCTTTAAGTATAGTAATGTGATGCATTAGTTCTTTAAGACGAAGTTTGTGAATATAAAAGGTGAGTTTGTGGAGTGATTGATGAGGTGGAGAGTTCTCGGAGGATCTGTTTAAAAAGTGTGGTTGGGAATAATGAAGTTACGTCATGTTGAAGTTTAGGAAGTTGAATCTCTAGAGTTGGTGCGAGATCAGTGTTACGAAGTTAATCACGTTGTTTTAACGCCAGCCAGTTTTGTAATCTTTTGCATCAAACCTATCTTATAGCTTCTATTTCGTATCACACTTATATCCTTGTATCTTATAGACCTTTTTGCCTTTTGCTTAAGTGTGTTTAAAAAGTGATGTTGATGAAAGTCTCTTTTATTTTATATCAATTTTCGAGAACAAAAATTTTTGTAAGAGAGGTAGGATATAAGACTCCAAATTTTAGGAAATCATATAATAAAGTTATTTATGATTTATTTTATTTATTCAAAAATATATTTTCTGAGATATTTATACCAATTGGGTATTTTCTTATTTATTGTTTAAAGTTTTAGTAATTTAGAAATAATGAGTATTTTATATGCTTTAATTTGAATAATTAAATTTTTAGCTCTATTTTATAATTTAAAGAAAATTAATTTAATTTTTCTAATTATTGAATTAGAGTAAAGTTGAAAATAAATTATAAATTGATAATTAAATATAATTTTATAATTTTATTAGATACAAAATTAGTTTTCAATTACTCTATTACTCCATAATTTTATTAAAATTATCAAACTACCCTTATACCTAATTTTTTTTACCAAAAACTTAATCCCACAAATACACAACTTTAACCCTAGTTTTCCAAAATGTGCCGACACCCACATCCCTATTATCGTGCCGCACCACGGCACGTCGCCGTTGGGAACAGAGTCACAAGGAGAGAGGGCTCGCGAGTGAGGGGGAGGGTTGCGGACCTGGAGACCCCCACACGCAGTCATGTTCGTGAACCTCGTCAATGCCGCTGATGTACCCGCGTCGCCGTTGTCCTCATCGTGGAGTCAAAGTCACCGTCACCATGGTGGAGATCTGAGGAAGAGAGTGGGAGAGTACACACAGGGGAGGTAGACCACCGTGCCTTCGTCGTCGTTCCTTGCCGCCTCTGCTGCCGAAAACAACCACTAAATTCTCTTTTCCCTTGGTAAGCATTATCGTCTCTAAAACCTTTAAAATTAGTTTTACGTCCTAGCCTGTCAGAGTAACTGAGATGATGGTAACGCAGGGTCGAGTTGTGGTTCTTGCATGCCGAGTTTAGTAGTCGTGCATGCGACATCGAGCAGTCGTGTCGTCAACGGAGTCACCGCCATTTCGTTTTTTTAGCTATTTGTAAGTTCGGTAAGCTGTTTCTTGTTTCGAATTCGTTTAGTCGCTATTTTGTTATGTGTTTCTAAGGTCCTTGCAACATTAATGCTTTAGGTTTGAGTTTCGGTTCTTATGTGTCGTGATAAGAGTTGCTGTAGTTGCGGCTGCCACCGATTGTGCACTAAGAAAAGGTTTTCGTGATGTGTTCAGGTTACGGGTTCACTTATCGAGGTAGTGGCTTTTTCAGAAAACTAAACTTTATAATTTGGAATTGTTATAAATGGATATTGATGTGAGAAATGTACCTTTAGTGATTGTATAAGTCTTATGTATTGTTTAGTTGTCTTGGATGGATATGAATGTTTGTTTGACTGGATTATTATTTGGTTTTGCTAAACGGACGGTTCTTGAAGTGTTTCTTTAAAGTTTTGAAAATGAATTTAATCCGTTGAAAATTGATTTGAGTTTGAATCGGTTTTCTTGAGATATAAAAATGACGAATTGTTCGAATCAGTTTGATTTTGAACAGATTTTGTTTTGAACCCGTTGGTAAGGGTTGCAGAATAGTTTGGTTGGGACCCGAAAAGGTGGTAAAGTCTAAGTTTTAGGAGAGGTGCTGTCGAAATTTTTATAAAATCTGAGACTTTGTTTGTTTGAACTATTATTTAGAAAATTATGAATTTAAGAATTATATTATTTCACTTGAATTATTTAAGAAAATAATGAATTATTTTTTAAATTGAATTATTCAAAGGAATATTACAATTGAGCTTTTTCTTAAGAAAAGTATTATATGTTGAGTGCAAGTCATTTAGAAAAGATTTATGTTTTGAGGTTGATGTAAATACGAAAAGGGGTTTATATTTTGAATTTGATTAAAGAATCACATTCGGAGGAGTTTTAGTGGATTAAAAGGAAATTGGACTTTGATTGAATAACTCTATTTGTGGCGTTTTGGAAGAAGTCGAGAATTGGTTATAAAAGTGAACTTGAAGGTGATTTTGAATTGATTGGACTGGTTTTATTCTAAGTGATTCGGCTTTAAAAATTGTTTGGGACTTCTGATTCTTATTAACTAATTTTGATTCAAATTAGGAAAATGATTTTTAAGGATCTTTAATGAATTTTAGAAATTAAAATTTAGTAGATTCTCCCTCAAAATCTTGAGACTTTGTTGTGGTAATTAATTAATGACTCCTAATTTAAAGTGGATAAGCGGATGGTTTAAGAATGAAATGAATTTTGAGGTTGGTTTGGGAAAATTAGATTGTGTGGAAAAGAATGTTATACAGAGAAGTGATTTTGGTTTCAAAGTAAAGTGATTTGAAGAAAAAGTGATATGCGGCATGAATGATGATTTACTTGATGTGGCTTGTTGAGGAGGAAGTGCGAAAATGATTATGAATGAGTTGGAAGGATAAGGAAAATGAGCTTGAATTTGATTGTAATATGCCTCCGGGTAAGATGCAGTGGTATTATCCACTTGCTCCGGGTAAGAGACGAAAATATCGGATAAGATGCAGTGGTGTTATCCACTTACTCCGATTGAGAGTTTGAAACTCCGGGTAAGATGCAAGGGTGGAATTCTATCGTCGCTTGCTCCGGATTGATAACTGTAACACCACCTGGGTAAGAGGTAGGGTGAAGTTGTCCCTTGCTCCAGGTACGCAGGTAAGATGCAAAGGTTGAGGCATTGTTCCACTTGCTCCGTATTTGGTGTTCTGTCCAGGATTAGCTACCAGACATGTCGGGTTTGCCTTTATAACCGACAGATGAGACTCATCAGCTATAGGACAGGTATTCATCATATGCATCTATGTGACATTGTTTTGGGGTGCATATTGTAATTCATTTGCCTATGTGAATAATTATGTTTAACTGCTAATTGCTCTACTTGATGTAACTGCTTTGATTGTGTTTGAACTTTCTTACTTGTGTTTGTGACTAAAATTGAGTGGAATGTGGTGAATTGGATGTTGATTGAGTTGTTTGGGACTATGGCCATGATTAGTTTGTATTTTTGGTTTAGTAAAGTATGAAAAATCAAACTGGTTCAGCATAGACTTAATGAACCTATGTTTGGAACAGCTTGGTCATTTATATTATCTAGGAAAACTTTTAATATTTGATACAAAAAGAAAAAGATTTTGGATTTTTGAAGAATTAACAGATTTCTCTTTTAAAAAGAATTTCGGATTTTTGAATGTAAATCCTTGGTTTTTGAATATCATAAGGCGGGAAACGATCACTGTATAATTAAAATAGTTTTATTTTACATATCTTATTATAGCAATTCTCTAACCCTATAGTGAGAACCAGCGAGGATGATGTTCACACTCCCCTACAGGTTTTTTTATTTTCAGGATATCGACGACGAAGTTCGGAAGTATATTACTTTTCCGTTTATTTTATGTATTGTGTTGTATTAGTTATGTTTTCTCTCGCCTTTAGCTTTTCACATTTTGTGAGAGGGATATGATTTGTATTATGTAATGCTTGTAAGTTAATATTATGTATATGTATGTATATGGTTGTAAGTATGGGTTTATGTTTTGTTATATATGGTCTTTGAAAAATACGGTTTTAAGTTTTAAACAGGCTCCTATTTTAATATTAAATATGTTAAGAGTCATCATAATACCCAAGCTATCAGAGTGACACAGCCGGAAGCATGACATTCAGGTAATTAGGGTGTTACAGGTCGGGTCACCCGGACCCCCAGTCATCATACAAAATTAGGGCAAATAGTGCCCACTGCCCAGGCCATTTAACGCATTCAATTCAGCCTCAGCCTTCAAGCTCCCTTAGCCATTCAACCTCCTTCTCACAGTCCCTAATGCCCAGTGCCTAGTCTCCACGCTAATCCCTGACCTCGTCTTCTCTCCCGTTCCCAGTCTCCCAGCACGCATGACGCACTCCCAGCATGCACCACGCAGTTGGACCCTCCTCCCCTCACGCATGCCGCCACCATTTCTTTCTTAGCCTTCTCTGTTTAACCATCCACCGGCGAAGCTCCTCATTTGACTAACGACGGTGACGATCGATGATTGATGTCCGATGACAGACGACCGATGGTGCTGCCCTGCTTCTCGGTGATGACTGACGCTTCTCTACTCGGTCTGGTCATCTTCTTCTTCTTTTTCTCTATTATTGCCCCCCCATTGCTCTGCTCTGTGAGTCCCGCCCCCTCTGCTCCACTCTCTTCTCCGGTCTTCTTCTTCTTCTTCTCTTCTCAGGTAAATAATTAATTTTATTATTTAATTAATATTCTAATTAGGAAATAGGTATTTTGATTATCAGAATTTGTGAATTTAGGGGTGTGGGTGTTGATTTTGATTATTATAATTCTGATTAAGGGTATGTGTATTGATTTTTTATTATTAGAATTCTGATTAGGTGCGGGTGTTGATTTTTGATTATTAGAACTTTTGAATATTAGGGGTGTTGATTATTGTTCTATTTAGTTGATGTGTTTACTGATTTGTTCTAAATTATTTCTTGTTTTTTTTTTCTGATTTGTTTAGTTGATTCTTGTTCTATTTAGTTGATGTGTTTATTGTTTAGTTGATTATTATCTGTTTTTCATGTTTTAGTTGATATGTTCTTCATGTTTTATTACAAGGAACAAGTTGACAAGATTAATGGCTTTTAATGGATTATGGCTATTCTTTTGTCGAATTTAAGTATTATGAACATTAATATTTTGTGTTATTAGTCGTTATAAGACTATAAGTTAATGTTTTATGTATAGGATGTATAAGACTTTAGACTAATGCATAATATTTTGTGTTATTTGCATTGACTTAAATATTTGGTGTTATTAGACAATATTAGTATTGATTGTAGTTATGCTTTAATTTTGGTGAATGGTTGGTTCTTGTTATATTTTTCTAAGTGAATTTTATCATGTCAAATAAAGGTTGAAGTCTTGAAAATTTGGAGATTTTCACATGCTAGGTTACAAGAAGATATCAAGGTAATATGTTGTCTTGAACGGGCCGATTTTCACCCGATATAATTGTGGCCTAAAGGTGTGTAGGTTTTTTTGGGTATAGGCCCGGTATATATTTTGGACTGGGTCTGGGTCAAATCAAATCCAGATTCACCCAGCCCATGTACACCCCTAATTTGAATAAAGAGGGCTGAGCCCATGTTGCTGTGTTTGACCTCTTATAAGGTCGGGTTGGTGTTGGTCTGATTTATATCTGTAGATTAGACTTTATTCATTTTGGGTCTGGCTAGGTAATGGGTTAGGGTATGAACAGTGTCACTTCTTGAGGCTGAGCTTCAATGGTTCGAACTCATGCATTCTCAAGTTGGTCTTGATCTTTTGTGGCTTTTAGTTCATCACGTCGGGTATACTGCCTTTCTCAAAGTTAGGTCGGGTACTCGACGTGTTTTTTGAAAAAGAAAATATTACGTCTTTTTGTAATCGTTAGCACGTCTTTTTAGTTACCTTGGTAACCGTGTGTGTTATTAAATGAAGGGTAAATTTATCGTTTTCCCCTAGTGACTATATAAATATAATCATTTTCCTCTTTCCTCTTTTTCGCTTTCATTCCTACAAATTTTCCTCTTCTTTTCTCGAAACTTTCCTTCTTCCTCACCGTGACTCCATTTTAACTGATCTTCTTCCAAGATTTCTCTATCTTGGGATTTTGCTTCGAAGTTTCATTGTACACTAGTTGAAGTCATAAAAAAGACTACAACAGGAAGCAAGGTTCACTTTCTAGCTATAGTATCTCTTCATGTTGCATGCATGCCATGACTTAGGAAGCACGTTTTCTTGTAGGTCGGACACTTTGTAGTAACATTTTTCCAAAACTTCAAAGATCTTGTAAGTTCTTTTTTAGTTTGCAGTCATCTTTTTTTCGTCCGACCTTTGTACTTCGATGTCATTCCTGATTAGTATGAGATTATTTATAGTGAAATTTTGTCTAATGACTTTCTTGTTGTATCTCATGGACATCCTTTGTTTTAATGCTTCCTCCCATATCCGAACTTGCTCTTGGATTTTTCAGAGGAGGTCGAGCTCTTCCGTTTGAGCTTGGATGTTTCCCACTTCATTGTAGAACCTTACCCTTGAGCTTTCTTCGTTAACTTCAATAGAAATCATGGCTTCTATCCCATAAGCAAATCGAAACAGAGATTCTTCCATTGTGGAATGGAGAGTTGTCCGATATGTTCATAGAACTTAGGAAAGATCCTCAGTCTAGGCTCCTTTTGCATCTTGTAGTCTTCTTTTGAGCCCTACAAATATTACTTTATTCACAGCTTCTGCTTGTCCATTGGTCTAAGGGCGCTCTATTGATGTGAATTGGTATTTAATTTTGAGGCTTGCCACCAGGCTTCTGAAGGTCGATTCGATGAACTGGGTCCTATTGTTTGTGGAGATGGAGTATAGGACTCTAAATCGGGTGACAATATTTTTGTAGAGAAATTTTTTACTTCTTTGGACCGTGATGGATGCCAAAGGCTCTGCCTCAATCTACTTAGTAAAATAATCAATCCTAACTATGAGGTATTTCACCTATCCAGATGCTTGAGAAAATAGTTCGAGCAGGTCCAAACTCCACTTTACAAAAGGCCACGGCGAGGTGAAGCTAATGAGCACTTCAAGTAGTGCCACATAGAAATCGGCATGCATTTGACAGGGTGGGAATTTTTTGACGAAGTTGGCCACTTCCCTTTGTAAAAAAAACCAGCTTGTAACACATTCTTAGCTAGTGACTGTGCTCCTAGACTATTTCTACAGATGTCACTATGGATTTCTTCAGTCTTGGAGGTTGGAATGCACTTCAGTAAGGGTGTAGATATTCCTCTTTTATAGAAAACGTTGTTAACCAGAGTATAGCACTGTACTTCCCTTATGAGTTTCCTTACTTTCCTTTTTTCTTTAGGTATGTTATCGAATTTTAGATACTCGATAATAGGAGTCATACAACCTAAGTTTTCGTTGGAGATTGTTAAAGCGTCTGACTTGTCGATCTCTTTGGCCACTGAAGGTGCGTGGAGAGTTTTCTGGATCAGGCTTTTTCTCCCTGGGTTTGTGCTAGTCAGTTTGGAGAGGGCATCAGCTCGGTAATTAAGCTCACGAGTTATATGTCTGACATCTATTTTCTGAAATTGTGTTAGCTGTTCCATTGTATTCTCTAAGTACCTCTTCATGCTATGATCCTTGGCTTGGTAACTCTATTTATCTGAGAGGTTATCACTTGGGAGTCATTAAACAATATGATCTTTGATGCTACCGACTTCTTTGGCTAGCGTTAAGCTAGCAAGCATGGCTTTATATTCAACTTGGTTATTGGAGGCTGGACACTCGAATTTTAACGAAAGATCTACATGGGTTCCTTCCTCATTCTCAAGAATGATTCCTGTTTCAATACTAACTTTATTTGATGATCCATCTACATATAGTTGCCAAGCTGCAGGGCTTCCTTGTGGTTTGCCTGTGTATTCAGCTAAGAAGTCGGTCAAATATTGAGATTTGATGGCTATACAAGCTTCATATTTGAGGCCGAACTCAAATAATTTCACAGTCCCATTGTAGCATCCAAACTGCAATATCCGTCTTTTAGAAGAAATGCTTCATAGGTTGGTTAGTTCGGACTCTGATGGTATGGGCTTGAAAGTAAGGTCGGAGTCTTCTGGAAGCTAGGATGAGGGCATAGGTAAATTTTTCTATTTTTTGATAGTTCAATTCTTCCCCTTGTAACGCCTTACTCGTGAAGTACACAGGTTGTTGTCCGTCTTTATCTTCTCGGATGAGGGCAGACGTGATGGCCTTATTTACTACGGCCATATACATTACGAGTTCTTCTCTTTCTTCGGGTCGGATTAAGATAGGTGGCTGGATCAAGAATTTTTTTAAAGTCTTGAAAGACTTGGTCACATCCTTGAATTCACTAGAATTGATATCCCTTTTTGAGTATTGAGAATAAAGGCAAGAATTTCAAAGATGGCCCTGCTAAATATCTTGACAAGGCTGTCAGTCTGCCATTTAGCTATTGAACTTCCTTCAGACAGGTCGGACTTTTCATCTCTAATATTTCCTTGTATTTGTCCAGGTTGACTTTAATGCCTCTTTAGGTGAGCATGAATACCAAGAATTTCCTAACTTCCACTGCGAAGGTTCACTTTATGGGATTTAATCTCATCACATGCAACCATATTGTGTTGAACACTTCTGCTAAGTTAGATAGCAGACTGGTTTCTTCTCTTGTTTGGAAAAGCATGTTGTTCACGTAGACTTTCATCAACTTTTCGAGGTGAGATGAAAACACATTATTTTTTAACGTTGATATATGGCTCCAATATTTTTCAACCCAAAGGGCATTACCACATAACAGTAATTCGCCCTGGGAGTAATGAAAGAGGTTTTCTCCTAATTTGACTTTGTATATTGGAATTTGATTATACTTCTATCCAAAACCCGAATCTACCAGAGCGTCAATATTGGGGAGGGGATAAGGATCCTTGGGACAAGATTTATTGAGGTCGCTCTAGTCAACACACATGCTCCAATTCTCGTTTTGTTTATTCACAAGTACTATGTTAGCAAGCCATAGCAGGTACTTTACTTCTCTTATGAACCCGGCATCTAACAATGCATGGACTTACTCTTATACGACTTCTGTTCTTTCAAGGCTGAGCTTTCATCATTTCTACTGGACATGTCATGAACCCGAGTAAACGACATTCTTGTGGCTCATGAGATCAGAGTGGATTCCAGGCATGTCAGAAGCTTTCCATGAAAAAAGATCAAACTTTTCTTGCAGAAGCTTAATGAGGTATTGTTTTAGCTATTCTTCCAGGTTAGCCCTTACGTCAGTTGTTTTTCTGATTTCATCCCCAATCTGGATTTCTTCAATCTTTCCATTAGGTTAGGGTCTCAGTTTTTCCCTCATTCGAACACCTCCGAGTTCTATGGTGTTGACTTATTTTCTTTTTGTATACCCTCATAGGTTTGAGCTTTCATGGTAGCATCTTCTTGCTAATTTCTGGCCTTCCTTTATAGTGGCTATTCCCTCATGAGTGGAAATTTCATGCAAAAGTGAGGGGTGGAAGCTACTGTAGCAAGTCGGTTTAGCGTTGTCCGACCTATCAGGGCATTGTAAGCCGATGCTATGT
The DNA here is from genome assembly GCF_000817695.3 of Arachis duranensis. Classification (NCBI taxonomy): domain Eukaryota; kingdom Viridiplantae; phylum Streptophyta; class Magnoliopsida; order Fabales; family Fabaceae; genus Arachis; species Arachis duranensis. The sequence continues at coordinate 30,206,875 of NC_029781.3, forward strand.
CGACCACTATGTAGTTTATACTCAAGGTCCTTGATTTTGTACCCTTCCCAAAGGTGGTGTAGAGAGAAATAAACTCTAGAGGTCGAATTGGAGTATCTCCCAGACCGAAGAGGGTATTTGGGTATGCTCTTAAGTCCTTTTTCTCTAGACCCAACTTATCAAAAGCGGGTTTAAACAGGATGTCAGTCGAGCTTCTTTGGTCTACCAAAGTTTTGTGAAGGTTTTCTTTGGCAAGTATCGTTATGATCACGACGGGTCAACATGTCCAGGTGCTATCCCTTGGGTTGTAAAGGTGATGGTAGGTAGATCAAGCGTTTCAACTTCCTTACCGACCTAGTAAACGTTTTTCAAATGTCTCTTGTGGGGGGATTTGGTTATTCCTCCTCCTCCTGCAAATTCTCCAGTGATCATGTAGATTTGTCTCTCACGGATTCGTAGTGGCCGATCTCGCGAACCCTGTCTTCTATATCTATTTTCCTCTTGCTCAGGTCATTTGACCTTTCTGCTAAATACCTATCTAACTGACATTTTCTAGCCAATTTTTATCACATTTTTTAAATCATAGCAATTATTGGTGGAATGGCCGTAGATTTTATGGTATTCGCAGTATTCTGACCGACTTCCAAATTTTTTATTTTTAATTGGTCTGGGAGGTGGGATCTTTTCTATGTGGCAGATCTTTCTATAGACGTCAACAAGAGAAACTAGCAATGGGGTATAGTTGTGATACCTTCAAGTTTTGTCCGAGTTGTATTCTTTTTTTTTCTTGGGTTCTTTCTCTTTGTCTCGAGCTTGATATTGATTGTGCTGCCTTGTGCAGGTTCTCTTAACCGGGCAATTTCTTTCATATTGATGTACTTCTCTGCTCGCTCTTGTACTTCATACAAAGAGGTCGGGTGTCTTTTTGATATGGACTCGAAGAAGGGACCTTCTCTAAGGCCGTTAACTAGTCCCATGATGACTGCTTTGGTGGATAGGTTTTGAATCTCCAAGCACGCCTTATTGAATCTTTCTATATAAGCCCATAGAGATTCTCTTACTTCTTACTTTACTCCCAAGAGGCCTGGTGCATGCTTGACCTTATCATTTTGGATGCGAAATTGGGTGAGAAAATTTCACGCCAAGTTGTCGAAGCAGGTGATTGATATAGGTGGTAAGCTATCAAACCATTTCATTGCTACCTTGGTTAACGTAGTCGGGAAAACTTTGCAGCAAGGATGCATCTGCCAGATACTTTTAAAGTTTTTCAGATGATGTCTCAGGTCAGTGGTTCTATCATAAAGGTCCATGTTTGAGATTTTAAAGTTTCTAGAAACTTTAGCACACACGATTTCTTCTATAAATGGATCTTCGTCCGCTAGAGATATTTCTTCTCAATAAGTTCGGGCTCTCCTACCCTTGAAGTCTGGTTACAATTTCAAGAGCTTTTCTCCTGATTTCCTTTGCCATCGTACCTCTCTTCTCAGGGCTCTTTCGAATTCTCGTTGTTGCTCTAGTTCCTGCTCGAGTTGTTCTAGCCAAACTTGATGTCGTGGACAAGTCCCATGATTTCTGTGGAGTCTCTTAGCCCAGATCCGTCAAGTTAATAAACTTTCAAGCTTATCCTGTGTCCTTCCGAGTTTGATGGATGCGCGTCTCTGGCAACACCTTTCCCTTTATCAATTCGGGGAGGTATGACTAATGCACGCTCATCGTTATATTGCTCTTCTTCTACGGCTTCAGAATTGGAAGCCGTGTGTCCATCTTCTAGAATATCGTCTACCATCGTGCGATATTGAATACCAGGTCCTTGACAACGGCGCCAATGTTTCGAGGTTTACCTAAAACGGATGAATTTGGGTCTGAACGTGAGGTCCAGACTCCTTTTGTAATAGCATTCGACGTCTTCTGGTGTTGAGGTGCCGCCGTCTAAGTTCCTCATGAGACAGTGGGGGATGGTACCTACAAGGGACTTCGATGCTTAAGTTAGCAAGAATTTTTAGCAGGTTTTAGTAGATTGGAATTCGAATTATACCTAAGGGTGTTAGGATATTTATAAATGTAGATGTAGGGTCAATAACCACTTTTGAAGTAGTTCCACCTTTGATGGTGGGTTGGTTACTCCCCTTTTGTAAGGAGTTTGCTGAGATTTCCTTTCTAGATGAATTGGAGAGATAGTAGGGGTTAGTTTCTTATTTGAATAAGGAGGACTGAGCCCATGTCGCCGTGTCTGACCTCTTATATGGTTGGGTTAGTGTCGATCTGATTTATATCTATAGATTGGACTTTATTCATTTTGGGTCTGGCTAGATAATATGTCAGTGTATGAACAATGCCCTCTGTTTGAGGTTGAGCTTCATTGGTTCAGACTTAAGCATTCCCAAGTCGGTTTTGATCTTTTGTGGCTTTCAGTTCATCACGTCGGGTATATTGCCTTTCTCGGAGTTAGGTTGAGTACTAGACGTGTTTTTTGAATCTGAAAACATTACGTCTTTTTGTAACCATTCGCGCGTCTTTTCTGTTACCTTGCTAACCATGCGTGTCATTAAATGAAGGGTAAATTTATCGTTTTACGCCTAATGACTATGTAGCCATAATCATTTTTCTCTTTCCTCTTTTTCGCTTTCACTCCTACAACTTTGCCTCTTCTTTTATCGAGACTTTCGTTCTTCCTCACCGTGACTCCATTTTTGCTGATCTTCTTCCAAGATTTCTCTATCTTGAGATTTTGCTTCGAAGTTTTATTGTACGCTAGTTGAAATCGGAAAAAAAAGTACAACATGGAGCAAGGTTCGCTTTCTAGCTCTAGTATCTTTTCATGTTGCATGCGTGCCACGACCTAGGAAACTCATTTTCTTGTTGGTTGGACACTTTCTAGTAACCTTTTTTCCAAGACTTCAAAGATCTTGTATGGTCCTTTCAGTTTACAGCCATCTTTCTTTCGCCCGATTTTTGTACTCTGATGTCATTCCTGATTAGTATGAGATCGTGGTGAAATTTTGTCTAATGACTTTCTTGTTGTATCTCGTGGACATCCTTTGTTTCAATGCTTCCCCCTTTAGCCAAACTTGCTCTTGGATTTCTGAGATAAGGTCAAGCTCTTCCTTTTAAATCATAGTAATCATTTTTATGGATTTGATGGTATCTTTAATTTAGGAACAAAATATTTGTTAATCTAAACATTTTTGTCACTACAGGAACTTAATTAAAAATTTTAAAATGATTCAAAGACTTAATTAAAAAAGAAAAGTATAAGAATTTAATTAAAAATTTAACGAAACTATAGGAACCAACAGATAATTAAAGCTTTAATTAACAAGTAAATTTTGAGAGGATATTTTAATCATTTACTCTTTGAAAAGGAGAAAATTTGTTAAATAAGCTTAAATTTTTTAGGTACTATAACAAGTAACTTTACTATTTTATTTTATCCAAAAAAAGTGTTTCTGGTAATATATTCTAATAGAGTAGTATTATTAGTCTTGTTAATATTGTGTTTGTTATTACTTGGTATGTGATTGGAGTATTTTATGCATGTAGGTTTGGAGCAACGATGCCTATGAGAGTGTGGAACACAGAGCAATAGTTAATTCAGAGAAGGAAAGGTTTTCCATTCCATACTTCTTCTTCCCTGCACATGACACTGAAGTGAAGCCATTGGAGGAGCTAACAAATGAGAAAAGTCCTTCAAAATATAGGCCATATAAATCCGGAAAGTTTCTTCTAAGCAGAATGAACAGCAATTTCAAGAAGCAAACAGACGAGAATATACAAATTCATTATTATAAGCTAGCTTAAAGATTTTAATAAGATTTCATCACTTGGACATAACTCTACTATTAATGCTTGTTCTGAAAATTAGACTGATCAGTAAATTAGTCACCAGTAATGCCAAGTAGATAAAAAAAATTTTAAATTTGTATTATTTAATATTTATTAATAGAATAAATTTTGACTGTTTTGACTATTTTTTTTATTTTTTAAACATTATTGATTATTCACAAGGCTGGTTCAAAAGTTTAATTATCTAATAGTGGTTCAATCATAGTTAAATCAAATATAATTAAATATATAATGAAATACTAAAATTGTGTAAAATATTTCTATATAAAATTATAAAATTATAAAATTTTAATTTAAAAAATCATAAATTTTTAGGGAGTTAAAATTATAAACAAGCAAATATCATAAACATCAACCATTAAACAGAATTAAAAATGATAGGTTTGTACAAAGCAAAAATTTTATAAACAACAACAATTAAATAGGCAAATAAAAAAAATCAGATTTCAACCTATATTGAGAGAGTCAAATTCTTGATTAAGATGTGCTAAAACTGGAGCTCCATACTGTTTTCTTGATTAAGACTGTACGTGATTGCGTTGGGAGAAAGAATTTAGATTCATAATTGTCGAGCCCGATTCAGTTTAGACTTCTCAGTAGTTAGTGGCTATTTTTTTAAGAACTCACATGAGCTAAATGAAATTGTCTATGATATAATTTATTAGTTTGGCTAATAATTAGTCAATAATATTTAAAAATATTGACTAAAAAAATTAATTTTTGGCTAGTTGACTAAAAATATTGTATTAAAAGTACTAATTTGTGCTAGGATGATTGTACTGATTTTTTGTTAGTAAATTAAAGATATTAGACTGTTAGCTAAAAATATTGTTCAATATAAATTAAAATTGTTGGTTTTTAAATTTTTTTTATTGTAATTTTTGTTGTCTAAAAAATTTAGTTTTTCTTTTAAAATGTCAAAAGATGGTGCCAACCTATTACTAAATGCAAGCCACCTTAATTAAATGGTGGCTACTTCAACGAAGATCTTATCATTATCATCATGTAAAAATATTTTATTTTAATAACTGAATAATAAATTATAGAGCTTGATTTTTATATGTTATAAAAATGTTACTTTTATTTAAAATGTAGCTGAACAAATAAATTATGCTTTTTAAACAAAAATTATCATAAAAAAATATTTTTAACATTTTCATTAAAGTAGTTACCTAATTGAATAGCCATCAATAATTCAATATATTGACATGATATAGAACAGCGCCACAAGACAAAGACTTCCTCCCAAGCAAGTCCTGAGACACAAGAAATTTCTTCTCCTTTGGGGTTGGACCTTTTTCGTTTGTCTTTAAAATAGATATTTTATAGGACAATTCACTCAACTAAGTCAATGAGTGAATAAAATTATACCAATCAACTAAATATAAAACCGATTTATGAATCAATTAGAGTGGTATTTCTATGTAGTTTAAATTAGGATAATTCGAACTTTCACACTCTATATAATTTGAATCAGTCTAAATCGAATTACACACACGCACACACCCACTAATTCAAATCAACCTGATTCAAATTACACACACTAATTCGAATTAGGGTGATTCGAATTACACACACACTCTATCCATGATACCAACCTCTCCGCCTCCACTACAATTGAGATCAACAGCGAACGACGACGAGGCGACAGGTTCGTCCAAAGGTTCATTCACTGGGACGGATGAAGATGCACCAACAGGTCTGGAGCTAGAACTGGCTACCGTGCCTAAAGTGTGGGTATTCCGGTTCGAACCCCTCGAGCTAGATACCATATCAACCAACTTCGCCATTAACTCAGGTGTCTTAATCTCGGAAAACTGCTGACGACAATGAAATAGGACCTGCAAGTCCTCATCACTCCCTATCGTGAAACAATCATACTTCACGATTTTTTGTAGCACTGAGATCGGAATGCGATAGAATAACTTATGAACCCGTTTCACGTCTTGCACTCCAAGTTTCTGTAGTATAGAATTCACAAAGTCATCATAGCTCGTCGTAGGCCTCATAAAAATACTAAGAGGATCCTTATCAGTGAACTTCACACCAAATCGTGTTTTCCTCTTAATCGATCCTCTGTGATGAATAAACATTACAAAACTTTTCTTACTAGCCATTTTCTGACTCTAATGAGATCAATTCATGTTCACACCATATTTATACACGTCTAACCCTGTATAATTCGAATCACCCCAATTCAAATTACATTGAATTGCATGTGTGTAATTCGAATCAGATTGATTCGAATTAGTGGATGTGTGCGTGTATGTGTAATTCGAATCACACTAATTTGAATTAAATTGAAGAAGGAGTTCAAATTACCCTAATTCAAATTACATAGAATTATGCCTTTGATTAATTTATGAACCAATTTTACTTTTAGCTAATTAATGTAATTTTTTACACTCGTTGACTTATCAAGGTGAATTGTCTTATTTTATATTTGACAATATTAGAATATATTATAATCAATTAATTTTTATTAAAATTATTTTAATATATCTAAATATTTATTATAAGATATTATGTTTTTATTATTTTAATTTTTTTAATACTTATAAATATCATCTTATGTTATATTATTCTATTCAATTTAAATATACACAAATTTTTTTTTTCTAATGCTCTTTATCTTATCCTTTCCACGGACACTATTAATGCATTCAAATTAGCTTATAAATATATCACAACAATAATTCATTCTGCTTCATCAAATTGTGTCCAGATACGTTATGTCTGAATGTATCCACAAAGAGTATAAAAGTGATCAGTTATTGTGATAAAGCATTCAAATAAATGAATGAATGAATCATCATCATCGTCATCACAAGCCATGGGGACAATTGACGTTGACCAAGCATTCATCCAAGAACCAGAACACAGGCCAAGTCTCTCCACCATTGAAGGACAAGGGATTCCAGTCATAGACCTCTCCCCTGTAACATCAAACAACCCTTCTCTTTCTTCCATCGACGCGCTGGTGAAGGAGATCGGAAGCGCGTGCAAGGAATGGGGATTCTTCCAAGTAACAAACCATGGTGTGCCTCTCTCTCTGAGGCGGAACCTTCTGGAAGCTTCCAAGAGCTTCTTTGCTCAGAGCTTGCAAGATAAGAAGAAAGTTAGCAGAGATGAAACGTCTGCCAGCGGTTACTATGACACTGAGCACACAAAGAACGTTAGGGATTGGAAGGAAGTCTTTGATTTTCTAGCCAAAGAACCGACTCTTTTTCCCCTCACTTCTGATGAACACGATGATCGAATCCTTCATTGGACTAATAAAAATCCTCAATACCCTCCACACTTCAGGTATATATCATTATTCATTCATTCTCCTCGTATAAATTAGTGACTTTTCTTTTTAATTTCTCTTGTTCGTTGTATAATGCATGCATATCCATAGACGGAAAAATTGTCACTAAATTAATGGATTAATGTTACAAAAATGTTAGTGCGTCAACGACTTTTAGTTACAGTTGACCAACACTAAACTCTGCACATATGGCCATATGCACATGAAAGAGTTTAGACCACACAAAAGATTCTTAAACCCTAAACCCTTACTATTAAGAATATTTTTTATGGATAAAAATATCAGAAATTATTTTTAATATAGAGATGAAGATGATATTTTAATTAAATATTGATATTTAAAATGTATTATAGTATTATAGATTATAGATGTATATAAAAAATGTTCAACACGCATCTTGCATGTTGTCAAGATGTTGCCACGTGTTTAACACGCACCTTATATATTACCAGGATAATGACACGTGTTTAACACGTATTCTGCATGTTGCCAACATAACAGATCTGCTTGTTGACTTTTCACTTGCAAAATTCACTTACTTATAATTACACCAAATAATTCCATTTTTAACAAAATTACTAATATATTTTTCATATAAAAAATATTAACCTAAAAATGTCATAGTGTTAATAAAGTTGGTAAGAATTAAGGTATATTTTAATATTTATAAATTTTGATGTATATTTTTGTTTATCTCAAACTTTTTTACGTATACTTTTGTTTATTTATTTTGTATAAATTAATATAATTTTATATTAATATTGCATAAAATTTGTATATACAAATTATAATTATGTTATGTATACACAAAAAATAAGTCATCAAATATATAGTGATTTTGGGGTGTAAATAATATTTTGTTAAGGAATATGGGTACACAAATTATTATATTTTGCATCATATTTACAAGTCTTAGCCACTTATGGATAAAAAAAAAAATCTAACTATAAAATTGAATTGAGATTTTTTTTTGTTATTTCAAAATGATATTTAGAGATATACTAAAGGAGTATATCAAGGAGATGGAAAAGCTGAGCTACAAATTGTTGGAGCTGATTGCTCTGAGCTTGGGACTTGAATCTAAGAGGTTCGAAGAATTCTTCGGCTTCGGAGACCAAACAAGTTTTGTTCGATTGAACTATTACCCTCCATGCCCTTACTCTCACCTAGCTCTTGGGGTGGGTCCACACAAGGACTCTGGTGCCTTAACCATTCTTGCCCAAGACGATGTTGGAGGTCTTCAAGTCAAACGCAAGATGAACGACCAAGAATGGATCAACGTTGAACCAATCCCACATGCTTATATCATCAATCTCGCTGATATTATTCAGGTGCCAATCTCACCATACTCTACATATTTAGATTCCATATTTGATATGCTGATTCAAGATGACAGAGGGAGCATTTTGTTTTGTTTTCTATGGACTCTAATGTTGAAAATTTGTTTGTGATTTAGGTTTGATTTGGTAAATTTTTTTAAAAAGATGCTTGGAAGCAGAGACGAATTCAGAAATATTGTTATAGGAGGCTAATAACATATATAATATTAAAAATTTATACAAAAAATTATATAATGTAAAATATATTACAAAAATATATCTAAGGATTCAAAAATATTGTTATGGGGCCAATAACATATATAATATTAAAAATTTATGCAAAAAGTTATATAATGTAAAATGTATTACAAAAATATACCGATAGAGAATATATTTTAAAATACAAAAAATATGTATGTATTTTTTATTAATGAAGTGGCCGATTTTTCGTATGATAAAATTCATGGATAATAGAATCTGTGTCAAATTTTTTAACAATTTTTTTAATATAATTAAAAGACAATTAGCAAGAAATTCATCTTTCATTTTGTTTCTGAGTTATTCTTCATAACATTCATAGCTGAAAAAGATCTCTCACTTGTAGTAGTTGAAATATAGAAAATTAATACCAAATAAATCAAGAAGGATGCTCACAAGAAGAAAAAAATATATACTTTATGAGATTTGAAAAAAAATTATTTAATTTAAAAATATTAGTAATAATATATTTTCAGATTTTTTAAATATTGTTACTTACTTTTTAGATTTTAGAAATTATTGATATTTAAGTTATATTAGACTTTTATTTATATTAAATTAAATACTAAATAAATTTTTAAAAAATTAAATCATATTTAATAACTTATTGCTATTAATCTTTTTTTTAAAGTTGGGGGCCGAGGCCTCCACTCGCCCCCGTATGTCCGTCCCTGCTTGCAAGCACTTAATTTTGCATTTGGTAAATTAAAAAAATTTGTGTACTTATTATTCTTGCAACTTTTAATAGATAAGAGTGTTTTTCAAAGCACCTAAGAAGAAATTTTCCAAAGTTGGTTTGTATTTATTAAAATTAAAAAGTTTAATATAACTTTGTATATTAATTAATGAGTAAATGGTTAAATTAGTCCTAAAAGATTATTCATTCTCTAACTTAACTCTCAAAAGATTTTTTTAATCAAATTTGTCATTCAAAGATTTCAAATTAGTCATGTTAGTTCTTCTGTGTTAAAATTTGCTAATGTAACACGTTAAGAAACATCCCAACACACACCTAGGGGTCTTAATTGACTATTAATATAATAAGTTTATGAAATTAGATTAAATCAAAATCTAATTGAAGAGAAAATTTGAAGTATTAAAATTTCTCAATTTAGAATTGATTTGATATAATAATTTTATAAATTTATTATGTTAATAATCAATTTAGACTCTTAAGTGTGTGTTGAGATGTCACTTAATGTGACATATTAATAAATTTTGACACCATCAATAAAGAAAGTAATGAAATGACTAACATGACTAGTTTAAAAATTTTAAATGATGAACTTGATTAAAAAAAATTTTTAGGGGACTAATATGGAGAACGAGTGATTTTTTAGTGACTAATTTGACTATTTATTCATTAATTAATATTTAAATTTAATTTTTACATTAATGTTTATTATAGTATTTTTAAAATTTAAAAGATATTTTATCAAACACATTTGTTGTTGAATGTGTTGCTTATGCTTATTAAAAACCATTTTTAATTTAAGTTACTGAACATAAATGTTAGAATTTTTAAAAAGTTAACTTTTAAAAACTAACTTTTATAAGTTACTTTTGAAAAGTAAAAGTTTTACCAAACTAAATCTTAGTCTGATTAATATTAATATATAGAGCGTATATCCAAATTAGTCCCTAATAAATTTTAGATCTATTTTGTAATAAATTTTTATTATTTTAAAATTTTTGATAATTATATTTGTTGGACAGATTAATCCATTTATTACTTTCAATAAAATTTTTAATATGCTCATTGGATAAATAAGTTCATAATCAATTTTATTATAAGACAATTAGATTCCGACAAATATTTTTATAAGACAAATTTTACAAAAGGATCAATCCGTCTCAGAGACATTTAAAATAATAAAAATTTATTAAGAATTAAAATGTCTTATTACAAAATTTTTGTAGACTAATTTAAGTGTTTATTCTAATATTTTTTGTCATAGCACCGTTATTTCTTAGTATGTATATTGAGTATTGTGTTCTTTTGTTCGGGATATGTAGGTTTGGAGCAATGGTGCATATGAGAGTGTGGAACACAGAGTAATAGTTAACTCGGAGAAGGAAAGGTTTTCCATTCCATACTTCTTGTTTCCTGCACATGACACTGAAGTGAAGCCATTGAAGGAGCTGATACACGAACACAACCCTCCAAAATATAGGCCTTACAAGTCAGGGAAGTTTCTTCTCAAAAGATTTGAAGGCAATTTCCAGAAACATAGAGAGGAGAACCTTCAAATTCATCACTTTAAGATAGCCTAAAGTTATTATTCACAGCAGAGACTATGATTTGTACTACAAATCTACAATGGCTTATGCTGTTGATTGGCTAATAAGTAATAAGTGGTAAAATCTTACTAGATTAATTTTCTGTGTTAAGTTAATAAATGCGTTAATAAAAGGTAAGACACAATAACTTGCTCAAGATTTATTGTCAGAATAAATACTACAAAAAAATATTGAATACTATCGGATATATTGACAGAATAATAAAAAGAAGTTATTAGTAATATATTTAGTGGCAAATTTTTTGTCAGTATAACTTTCGTCGATAACTAACTATCGTCGAATTTTTTAATCTGTCGATAATTACCGTCGGATTCTGCGACGGATTCATTTTTACTCCGTTAGTAATTACTGACAGAAAAGTTTCGTTGGTAATTTTGGCACTTCACTATTTTCTTTCCCGCTTAATTACTGTCGGATGTTGCTCCCGGTAAATCCATTTTTTTCAACACAATAGGTGGTCAAATTCTTTTTTTATTTAATTTTTTTGCACAATTAGTAGTCGAATTTTAAATAATAGAAATCAAATATTGTAAATCCGATATCAAGGGTACAAAATACAACAAAAAATAAAAAAATAAGAGATACAAACAGTCTAGAACAAAAACTCTAATCACCAAAAATTCTGGTAGTCGTTTGTCGTTGTCATCCTCCTAGTCCTGCTGAGGCGACGGACTAAGCGGTGATGTCGGTGCCCCTCTAGCTAGCAGTGGCGCTGCCGATAGCAGTGTCGTGGCCACTGATCTGCATCTGATCTTGGTACACCACCATCTGTTACTCCATTCGTTGAAGCCTCTCCAACTTTCGCCTTTACTCCAGCTTGAGGAAATCTGTGTCTGCCACGCGTGTGAGGATCTCCTGATATCTCTCCTCAGACTACTGCAGCTGCTAAGCTTGTTTGTGAAGGCTCCGAGTGAGCTTTAGCACCTGCTCCCTCAAATCGATGCCGTCCTTGAGATCGACAGGCCGACTGGTGGCAGAGGCGGATGAAGGTCTCAATGTGGAGGTGCGAAGGCTTTCTTGAAGAATGATCTCAGTCTATATACGCGGTTTTTGTACGGTTCAGATGCAATCTCACACCAAACCGTATGTCAGGATCGACTTTTGATGCAGCAGAGTTGTTACTGTCGTCTCCAGTCTGCTGAGATTGCTGGGTTGCATCCTCCAATCTCTGTGTGTAGGACTCCTATGTAACACATGTTATGATTAATACTGCAGTTAATTGAAAACTTCATACCACATGATATTTACTCACATAATGATCCGTAGACTACTGATAAGCAAATCTCTCATTGTTCTCCTTCAAGGTGTGAGTGTATTTGAAGGTCTCCGTCATCGTCACTTCACGACTCGACAACTTCGACTACGCAGGTTGAAACAATATGTTAAATCAAGTAAGACATTATAGTTCAAAGACAAAACGAACTTAATAATAAATTGGGGTCCAAGTTACACACCAGCCTGGCCTTTATCTTCATGAAAGTTGCTGACCAACCAGTATGCTTCAACGATCTGGCGATGTCCTATTAGCTCTGTTCATGAGATGGTGATGTTTGAACCCATCATCAGTCCCCAATGGACGTACAGTGCCTTTTTAAGGTCCGGATGAAGCCAAATAGTGAGCTAGTCGCGCCGCTCACGTGCATCCTCCATCATCTGCTGTAGCCGCCGCAATTAATCGAATCGATTAATTAAGTGGTTATATTGCCAAATTTGATTCTGAAAAGTTAGAGTGATGATTTGAGGTTTTAAATATCACTTTTGGACTCAGAGAGTTTTTTCGAGTCAGAAAATGTGTTATGTGTATCCTGTGAAAAATCGTGAAAGGCCGCGAACCGGCAATTGAACCGGTGCCCGGTGCTGTGCGAGAAAAAGTAGAAACAGTCAAAAACCTTAGAAAAATAGTAGAAATGAAAAGATTTGGCCCGAAGTTGTGCCAAAAATGGGCTAAAAACACTAACGGGTTGAACCGGGCCCAAGTTGGGCCCAAGTCCAACATATATAAAGGTTCATTTAATGAACCCTAACCTCGTAAACACACACACTTCAAAAATTCAGAAGGGAGGAGAGGAAGAAGAAAACCCTATTCACCTCAATCTTTCCAAGCTCATATCTTGAGCTATAGAGTTCCGATTTGCGTGCCATCAGCGGCTACGCGTTCCTCGTGAAGAGCTCTACAAAAGCCATCTAGAAAACTCTAGAGGTAAGCTCTAAATCTTCCCAATTCTTCTCTTCAAAATTTCGGGTATCTAGGGCTTGGGATTAAGTGAGTTTTTGTGATTCTTGGTGTTTAGGTTCACTTTAATCGTTGCTTAGCTTTGGATTTTGATATCCAAATATGTGGGAAAGGTAAGAGGCTTTGAAATCTTGTGAAATTTTGATTTATGTTGAGCTCTAGGTTGATTATGTGGTTATTTATATGTATATAACTTGATTATTGTGAGTTTGGAGCTTGTTGGTGCTTGTTGGAGCTACGTTGGTGCTTGTTGGAGCTACATTGGTGGTTGGATTTTGGTTGAAAGCTCATTTGGTTCATATTGGGAATCGGTCAAGGTATGGTTTCAGTTTTCTCTATGTAGTATATAATATTCATGGACACTTAGGCTAGTGACCCATAAGATAGGATTGGATTTGAAAGGTTGATGAATTGTTGGATGTAATTGTATGATGATGCTTGATAATATGATGATTTTTGAGTCTGATATTGATGATTAAAAGTGATATGATGAGGATAATTGATTGGTGACATTGAGGAGTGAATTATGTTGATAAATGTGATATTGGTGTTGATTGATTGGTAATGTAGTTGGAAAATTGTTAATGAAGTTTGATATATGAGATATATTGATGTTGATGTGACGGGCAAGGAAAGATGAAGGAAAAATGTGGTAAGTTTGCTGTAATACGATATAGGGGGTTGATTTTGATGAAAAGTGGAGTTTGGAATGGTTTGGTTTGGGTTTGGTTATGTTTTATAAAGAAATTGTGGAAATTATGATTATGGGTAAAAGTTGAATTTTGGTGAACTTTGTCTGATCATAACTTTTGTCTTGATTTTCAAAATTAGTTGAAATTTATTTAGAATTAAAGATTTTTGAAAACCCTTTAAATCGGTATAAATTTTGTGAAATTTGGAATTTTGTAGAGGAAGTTATGATCATTCAAAAATTGGTGTTGAAAATCTAAAAAATCTGGAGAGTTACAGAATTTTATGTTTTCTAGTAGGTGCGCACACACAGCCTTGTGCGCACGCACACTCTGCATAAATGGTGACATGTGCACACGCACAGACCTGTAGGTTTGCACACGCAGAGGCAGGCAGTCTGCTTGCAGCGCTGGCACAGCTTGTGCGCGCGCACGCCAATGGAAAAATTACAACATGTGCATACGCACAGACCTGTGCACATGCACACATTGGGGAGGCCAGTCTGTTGGGGGCGCTGGCACAGGTTGTGTGAGTGAACAAACCTTTTTATGTTTTGACACATGTGCTTACACACACTTTTAAAAATTTTTCCTGGGTGTGCACACGCACAGGCCCTGTTTCTCAAATTTTACTTTGTTTTCAACTATTTCACCTTCCCGATGAGGTTGTAAGCTTCTGTAACACCTTGTTAAGACTTTTGGGCAAATTCTTGGGTGCTCAAACATGGGAAATGGTTTAAGGGTTTTAGATACTATTATTTGGAAAAAAGTTAGCAAACAGAGTACTAGGTTTCTGTTGTACTGGGGAAGGTTTGAGGACGTGTGATGAATGGTTGATGAATGAGATGCGAAATCAATGAACTAAAATATGAATGAACAGTGGTTGAAAAGAGTCTAGGACTCTTAATGAAGTATTGGATCCATCTTATACTAAAAATTTTTTGAAAACCACTGTACCACTTTTTCATTGAGATTATGAGACGCTATGCACCAGGCACGGGCCGAGGTTGGATCCTGCCTGTCGAGGTAGCGGCGGTAGCGTAAGGGCGGTGGTTCGTCCTGCTTGCACTTAAATGTGAAGTTGAAGGCAATTGATCTCGCTCGTATCCCTTCGGATCATCAGAGCGTGTAGGCGCCAAATCCTGGACAGTGATTTGAGCACTATATCTCGGGGGTTCCCACACCATGAATCCGAAGGGCAACATCTCCATGGAGATGTGTCGAGTTGGCAGTTGAACCGACAATGTGATATCACAGCCAATGGGGCAGGAATTCATCATGTGCATCTTCTACCTGTTTGTATGCTTTGCTGACATGGTATTGTTTTCCCTATCTGTTTAACATGTCTAATTGCTACTTGTATTAATTGTTGTATATGCCTCTTCTTGTGTTTTACTTGTATTGTATATACTTGTGCTTTTACTGGGGTTGAGGAGGTTCGGAAGACGGTGGCGATTGGATCGCATGGCAGATTGGTTGGTGAAGGCTATGGGACAGTGGTGTTTGATTAGAATAGAAATCCCCTAAGATAGAATACTCTTATATGGTGCTACGGCTTAAGTTTGGTTGAGGTTTTTCATATTATGCTTAATTGTTTTAGAATACTTTAAACTTGAATCTTGTGATGAATATGGAGTCTAGGATTGCCTTTAGCGTCCCGGGGTCTTATATCCTACATCACTGGGCACTGTTACCATACTGAGAACCTCCAGTTCTCATGCCATATTTCTGTTGTGTTTTTCAGATGCAGGTTGTAACCCAACTCGGTGAGTTGTCTGGTTGGTGACAGAAACGGAGGATCCGGATACTTTTTTTGAGTCTTTGATATATTTTGAATATGTCTCTCAATTTTGTATTTTGTTTCACCTAGAGGCTTGTGTTTGAGAGAACAAAACTTGTATAAGCTATTTTTACTGTCTGGTTTCATATATGGTCTGTACATGGCTAGCCGGCTTAAACTCCGCGAGTCGTGGCTAGCATCTTATGATATTATACTATTATACTATGATGTTTGTTGTTCTATATTTGTTCTTATGCGTTAAGTCAGTAGCTTCGTTAGTATGTTTTGAGCTTTTGAAATCCTATTTTTGAGCTATATTCTTCATCGGGCTTCTAGATATTATTAATTCCTTCTATATAATATATGTAAAAGCTTAGAACTATCGTAACCTTTGATTAACCTTTGCTTTACGACGCAAGGTAAGGCTAAGGCTAATTAGGGTGTTATATTTAGTGGTATCAGGGCCTGGTTCGGCCTCGTGAGCCTGAGAGATGAACCGATTGTGCTTCATTGCATGCTCCGTGTGTCTTTTCTTTGATGCTATTAGGTTATCTGTTTGATATGTGCATAGCATGCTTGTTTGTGAGTGTCTGTTTGGGATAAATTGAAGCACTAGACTTTGGATTTTGAGATGGATCACCTTGATATCGATTGTTTGGTGTAGACAAAAATCCTACATGGCCACTCGTGAACGAGGTCGAGCATGTTCATGTGAGAGTTGGAATGAGCAACCAGCGGACAATCATGCCGAATTCATGGCGGTGATGGCGAATCTGGCTAACACTATGGAGGCGAATGCTGCTGTGACTCTGCAAGCTGTGCAAAGGCTAGGTCAACCAGCCGGGAACAGCAACGGAAATGGGAACAGCAATGAAAATGTTAACGGCAAAGGGAATGCTCATGCTAACGCTAAAGAAAATGGAGATAACATGGGAGGTATTCCGATGACTTTGGCAATCTTCCTCAAGGTTCATCCACCAACATTCTAAGGATCACCTAATCCTACAAAAGCGGACCACTGGTTCTAGGCCATGGAGCATGCTTTACAGGCTCAACATGTTCCATACAATCAGTATGTGGAGTTTGCCACTTATCAGCTTGCGGGAGAGGCCCAGCCCTAGTGGCAAGCAGAGTGTCGCTTGCTACAGCTACAAAACGCTGATGTTCCGTGGGAAGTGTTCCGAACGGCCTTTTACAAGAAGTACTTCCCTAAGTCTGCAAGGGAAGCGAAGGAAATAGAGCTAATGCAGCTGAAGCAAGGTTCCATGTCTATGGCAGAGTACACCAACAAGTTCGAAGAGCTTTGTAGGTTTTCTCGGGTGTGTCAGGGTGACCCGGAGACTTTCGAGAGCTGGAGGTGTATTAAGTACTAGAGGGGTTTGAAGGACAGCATTATGACTGCTGTGGCTCCTTTGTGTCGTCCCCGACTTGGTGAACAAAACAAGGGTGGTGGAAGAATATGCCATGACAGTGGCTATGTCCAAGGACACTCATGGAGGAGGCAGTAGCAAAGGGCATGGCAGGTTTTACCATTCGAGGGGTCAAAACTTTAAGAGAGGAGGATATGCGCATCAACGTCAAGGAGGTTTCAGGAAGAACATTCATGATCAGTTTCAGCGTGGCAAGGGAAGAGGAAGTCAGAGTGGGTGCTTCAACTGTGGCTTGCCTGGTCATATCGCGAGGGATTGCACCCGTGGGAAGAACCCGAATGCGGGCCAGAGTCAGCACCAGGGGCAAGTTTTTGCTGTGAATGCCAAGGATGCTTCCAAGGCTGATCCGTTGATGAGAGGTATTTGTTTATTTGGTGAAAAGACTTTAATTGCATTATATGATACTGGAGCATCACATTCGTTTATCTCGTTTGCTAAAGTTAAGGAATTAGGCTTGAAAGTGTCAGAGTTACCTTTTGATCTGCATGTACATACCCCGCATCAGACAATTACGACTAGATCAGGTTGTAGACAAGTAGGTTTCAAGATTGAGGGTAGAGATTTCGTACATGATTTGATCTATTTACCTATGGTTAGGTTGGACAGGAGGTATTTCCGGAAGATATTCCTGAGTTCCATCCTCAAAGAGAGATTGAGTTTGTGATTGAATTGGTGCCGGAAGCCGGACCAGTGTCGGTTGCACCGTATAGGATAGCTCTGAAAGAGCTGACCAAGTTGAAGGTTCAGTTGGAGGAGCTTTTGAACAAGAGGTTCATTCGACTGTGTGTGTTGTCGTGGGGGGCGCTAGTTTTATTGGTGAAGAAGAAGGATGGAGGAATGCGACTGTGTGTGGATTACCGTCAGTTGAATAAAGTGACTGTGAATAATAAATACCCGCTGCCAAGGATAGATGACTTGATGGATCAACTGCAAGGAGCTGGAGTATTTTCCAAGATTGATTTGAGATCCGTTTACCATCAGATAAGGGTGAAGGAGGATGACATCCCTAAGACCGCGTTTAGAACACGTTATGGACACTACGAGTTTACGGTGATGTTTTTTGGGTTAACGAATGCACCTGCTGTCTTTATGGATTATATGAACAAAGTCTTTCATCCATTTCTGGACAAGTTCGTGGTGGTTTTCATAGATAACATCTTAGTTTACTCCAAGACGGCAAAGTAACATGAGGAGCACTTGAGGATTGTGTTGCAAATCCTAAAAGAGCGAAAGTTGTATGCTAAGTTGTCGAAGTGCGAGTTCTGGAAGGAGGAAGTAAAGTTCCTAGGTCACGTGGTGAGCAAAGAAGGAATAGTGGTGGATCCTTCTAAGGCAGAAGCGGTGATGGAATGGGAAAGACCGACGATGATTACGGAAGTTAGGAGCTTCTTGGGGTTAGCCGGATATTATCAGAGATTTATCGAAGGATTTTCCCGAATTGCGCTACCAATGACAAAGTTGACAATAAAAGAATGGCCTTTTGTTTGGACGTTGGAGTGTGAAGAGAGTTTTCAAACTTTGAAGCAGAGGTTAACTTCATCACCTGTTTTGATCTTGCCAGAACCGCATGAGCCATTTGAAGTGTACTGTGACGCTTCCTTGAAGGAATTGGGCTGTGTGTTGATGCAACACCGGAACATGGTGACTTACGCATCGCGTCAGCTGAGATCGCATGAGGTGAATTATCCAACTTATGACTTGGAATTAGCGGTGATTGTGTTTGCATTGAAGATTTGGATACACCATTTGTACGGAGTGAGGTTTAGCATCTTTTCTGATCATAAGAGTCTCAAGTACATTGGTGGATGAAATTGTGATCAACAATAATGGCTCTTTAGCATGTGCATAAAAACATTAACTCAGCACTTTCTTTCCACAATCTCGTTCAACTAACCAGCAAGTGTACTGGGTCGTCCAAGTAATAAACCTTACGTGAGTAAGGGTCGATCCCACAGAGATTGTTGGTACGAAGCAAGCTATGGTCACCTTGTAAATCTCAGTTAAGTGGATTCATAGGGTCAAATGTAATTGGATTAAATAATAAACAGAAAATAAGATAGTAAATAGTTACTCATATAATTCCATGGTGGGAATTTCAGATAGGCATGTGGAGATGCTGTGCTCCTCTCGAATCTCTACTTTCTTCTTACATTCATCCAATCCTTCTTACTCCTTTCCATGGCAAGCTGTATGTAGGGCATCACCGTTGTCAATGGCTACATCCCATCCTCTCAGTGAAAATGGTCCTATGCTCTGTCACAGCACGGCTAATCATCTGTCGGTTCTTAATCAGGTTGGATTAGAATCCCTTGATTCTTTTGCGTCTGTCACTAACGCCCAGCCTTCAGGAGTTTGAAGCTCATCATAGTCATTCAATCCCAGAATCCTACTCGGAATACCATAGACAAGGTTTAGACTTTCCGGATTCTCATGAATACCGCCATCTATCTAGCTTATACCACGAAGATTCTGTTGGGGAATCTAAGAGATATGCGCTCGGCCTAAGGTAGAACGGGAGTGGTTGTCAGTCACGCGCGTTCATAGGTGAGAATGATGATGAGTGTCACGGATCATCACATTCATCAAAGTGTTGTGCAACGTATATCTTGGAATAAGAATAGAAGAGAATTGAATAGAAAAGCCAGCCCCCATGGTCTAAGGACTAGGCGTCCAGAGATATCTAATACACTAGTAAAAAGTCATATTTATAATAAACTAGCTACTAGGGTTTACATGAGTAAGTAATTGATGTATAAATCCACTTCCGGGGACCACTTGGTGTATGTTTGGGCTGAGCTTGATCTATCCACGAGCTGAGGCATTTATTGGAGTTGAACTCCAAGTTATAGCGTGTTTTGGGCGTTTAACTCCGGATCATGACGTTTTTCTGGCGTTTAACTCTAGACAGCAGCATGTACTTGGCGTTCAGCGCCAAGTTACGTCGTCAATTTCCGAATAAAGTATGGACTATTATATATTTCTGGAAAGCTTTGGATGTCTACTTTCCAACACCGTTGAGAGCGCGCCATTTGGAGTTTTGTAGCTCCAGAAAATCTATTTCGAGTGCAGGGAGGTCAGATTTCAACAGTATCAGCAGTCCTTTTGTCAGCCTTTTTCAGAGTTTTGCTCAAGTCCCCCAATTTCAGCTTGAAATTACCTGAAATCACAGAAAAACACACAAACTCATAGTGAAGTCCAGAAATGTGAATTTAACATAAAAACTAATGAAAACATCCCTAAAAGTAGCTTGAACTTACTAAAAACTACCTAAAAACAATGCCAAAAAGCGTATAAATTATCCGCTCATCATACATCTTTGATCAGAAAGAGCTAAATATGCGTCAGAGGAGGTGGATGTAATTGCTTAAGGATTATGATTTTGAACTGAGTTATCATCCTGGAAGGGCGAATGTGGTAGCAGATACATTAAGTCGAAAATCCTTAACAATAGACTGGATGAGAATCAAGGAAGAGGAGCTGATGGAGAAGTTTGTGGAAATTAAACTGGATATGGATAAAGTTGCTGGAAGAGCTTGCTTGAATTAGTTACAGATCTCAAGTGACTTTAAATCTGAACTCCTAAAGGCTCATCAGAACGATGACGTGTTACCAAAAGTATTTCCAGCTATCGAACAAGGGAAGCAATGGAGGGTATCATGGGATCAAGACGGATTGTGGAGATTCAAGGGTAGAGTCATTGTGCCAGATGTGGGGATGTTGTGGCAGGATATATTGAGAAAAGCGCACAAGAGCGGATTTTCTATTCACCCTGAAAGTACTAAGATGTACCATGATCTGAAGACTATGTTCTGGTGGCCTGGTATGAAGAAGGACGTGGCAAAACATGTCTCAAAGTGCCTAACGTGTCAAAAGGTGAAGATAGAACATCAGAAACCGTCGAGAATGCTTCAACCACTTGAAAGTCCTCAGTAGAAGTGGGAAGGAATTTCAATGGATTTTGTGACCAGTTTACCGAGAACTAGGTCGGGATTTGATGCGATTTGGGTGATCGTGGATCGCTTAACCAAATCTACGCATTTTCTACCTATTCGAGTAAACTTCTCTATGGAAGAGTTAGCAAGGTTGTATATAAATGAGATAGTAAGGTTGCATGGCGTGCCAATGAGCATAGTATCGGACCGTGATCCCTGATTCACTTCAAGATTTTGAGGAGCTTTCCAAAGAGCTTTCGGTACGAAGCTATGTCTTAGTATGGCGTATCATCCACAAATAGATGGACAGTCAGAAAGGACTATTCAGACGTTGAAAGATATGCTGAGAGCGTGTGTTTTAGATCAACACGGAAGTTGGGACCGCTACATGCCATTGGTGGAGTTTGCGTACAATAATAGTTTTCATGCGAGCATTGGGATGGCCCCGTATGAGGCTTTGTATGGATGGAAGTGTCAGTCTCCACTTTATTGGTATGAATCGAGCGAAACAAGTGTATTGGGTCCAGATGTGGTAGCAGAGACTATGGAGAAGTTTAAGAAAATAAAGGATTTTGACTGCTCAGAGTCGACAAAAGAGTTATGTGAACCAGAGAAAAAAACCGTTAGAATTTGAAGTGGGAGAGCATGTGTTTCTACGAGTTACACCCACAACTGGGATTGGAAGAGCAATCAAGACCAAAAAGTTGAATCTGAGGTATATAGGACCGTTTGAGATCCTATGGCGTTTTGGGCTGGTGGCATATCAAGTGGCTTTGCCACCTCACCTATCTAACCTACATGACGTGTTCCACGTGTCACAACTTCATAAGTACACGTTGGACGCGGCTCATGTGTTGGAGCCTGAGACGGTCGAGTTGAGGAAAAACTTGACTTTCCAAGTGACACTGGTTAGAATTGACGACACCAGTGTAAAGAAGCTGCGAGGAAAAGAAGTTTAGTTGGTTAAAGTTGCTTGGAAGCGATTAGGAGTTGAAGAGCATACTTGGGAATTAGAATCCAAGATGCGAAAGGATTATCCCGAGCTTTTCTCAGGTAATTCAAATTTTGAGGACTGACGAGCGGATTTCTATCGGTAAAAAATTTCACAAAAATAATCACGTTGTAAGTATAGTTTCTAAACCAAAAAAATCCTTTCATACAAAAGTTTGGTTGTCACAAGTAACAAAACCCAATAAAATTTATAACCAAAGTATTTAAACCTCGGGTCGTCTTCTCAAGGAATCGCAGGGAAGTATGATTTATTATTGATTATGGAAAACAATATTTTTGGGTTTTTGAAAGGTTGAACAGGGAAAATAAATTGTAGGAAAAATAAATTAATAACTAGAAAAACTCTTGACCAGATATGAAAACTGGACGTCCTATCCTAGTTATCCTTATCAATTATGATGAGAATTGGATTTTTGCTCCCACCTTATTAACCTCTAACTATGAAGGTAAGTTAAGTGGATGAATCAATTTGATTCCTCAGATCCTAGTCAATTACTAAGAAAAGACTAGAGTTATTGGAATTCAAATTAATTAGCAAAGATAACAATTATCAATCACAATGAGTTTGATAACTCAAGTGTCTCTAATTAATCAATTCACCAATTAAAGACAAGAATATAAAAAGCTAAGTAAAAATCATAAATATGAAATACCTCAAATTATATTAATAAAAGAAATCAAATCTAACATGGAATTTCATAAATTAAATTGGAAAAATAAATAAAAGAAACATTGAACCTGAAAATTGAGAAGAAGAAATCCTAATCCTAAAAAAAATCTTAAATCCTAAAACCTAAGAGAGAGGAGAGAGCCTCTCTCTCTAAAAACTACATCTAAACCTAAAATTGTTGTTGAATGAATGTTGTATAGGCATCCTCATGAATGGATACATTCCCCCACTTTATAGCCTCTAATCTATGTTTTTTGGACCAAAAATTGGGTAAAAAACAACCCAAAAATCACCTCCAGCAATTTCTGATATGTCCAGCATGCGGCAAAGTGACGCGTACGCGTCGTCCATCCGTTCGCGCGGATTGAGTTTTTTTCCGGGTCACGCATCCGCGTAATCCACGCGTGCGCATCGCCTGGTTTTGTGGCAGCTATGGCAAATTATATATCATTGCGAAGTCCCGAATGTTAGCTTTCCAACGCAACTAAAACTGCCTCATTTGGATCTATGTAACTCAAGTTATTACCGTTTGAGTGCGAAGAGGTCAGGCTGGATAGCTTAGCAATTTCTTCAACTTCTTCTATTCCTTCCACTTTTGCATGCTTCCTTTCCATTCTCTAAGCCATTCCTGCCTTATAAGGCCTGAATACACTCAACACATATATCACGGCATCGAATGGTAATAAGAGGGGATTAAATATAGAAAATTTAGGGCCAAAGAAACATGTTTTCAATCATAGAACAAATTCTGGGAAGGAATTGTAAAACCATGCAAATAGTATGAATAAGTGGGTAAAGAGTTGATAAAAATCACTCAATTAAGCAAAAGATAAACCATGAAATAGTGGTTTATCAACCTCCCCACACTTAAACATTAGCATGTCCTCATGCTAAGCTCAAGAAAAGCTAAAAAAGTGAATGAAGAAAAGTAAGACTCATGCAATGCAATGCAACCTGTGTATATGAATGCAACTATATGCTAAGATGTTTCTATCTACTTGGTTAAAAGTAAATAAGTTCTTCAAGATAAACATAAATCAAATTCCACTAATTCAAATCATACAATAAGAAGCAATTAAACTTGTAAGAAGATAGCTCATGAAAGCAGAGAAGATAGAATCAAGCATTGAACCCTCACTGGTAGTGTATATCACTCTAATCTCTCAAGTGTATAGGGTAATTCACTCTAGTCTCCCCTAGTCATGCTTTCTAAACTTTGTTCTTCACCTAACCAATCAACAATATTTAATGTACACATGCAAACATCATGAGGTCCTTTCAAGGTTGTAATGGGGCTAAGGTAAAGGTGAGAGTGTATATATAAGGCTAAGTGAGCTATAAATTGAATCCTTGATTAATCTAAGATCTCACCTAACATATACATACTCTATAAAATTTAAAATTATGCCTAGCTACCCAAAATTCTCATTTTTTTATCTCATACTCATGCATCAACCTTTCTTTTAATTTTTATCACATATGCATTGATCTTTTTCTTAACTTAACTTAGCATTGGGGTAATTTTGTCCCATTATTTATTTACTTATTTATTGAATATTTTTTTGGATTTTTTCTCTTTTTTTATTTATTTTTTTAAATAGAAAAAATAAACATAACTTATCAATGCACATGGATTTTTAATTTTTCTGGTCTCATATGAGTATGTACCCAAATTTCCAATATTTTATCAAAGTAAAAACATAACACATTCCCTTATTAACTCATGTTCCCACAGTTTCCCCACACTTAGTTAATACACAATCTCTATTTTAGGCTAACCAAAGATTCAATTTGGGTGATTACTTGTTTTTTCCACTTAAGACTAGTGATGTGGTAAAATATAGAACAAATGGGGATTAAAAAGTCTCAAAGTGGCTAACAAAGGTAAATGGAAGGGTAGGCTATTTGGGATAAGTGAGGAAAAACAAATGATGGCTTCAATCATATGCAAGCATGTAACACATGAAACATTGGACATATAGACTGGAACAAAATATAGATTACAATCATAGAGATTAGAGAAGGAAACACACAAGAATAAAATATTATGGTTAAATAATGTAACAACGCAATTAAGCTCAAATCTCACTGGTTTTGTGTGTTCGAGCTCTAAACCCATGTTCCAAATACAACTTCAAACAAGTTCAGCAAAAATTTTCAATTTAAATTAGTAAAATTTTTCAAAAATAAGGTCCTAAAAAGAAACTTATTATTTTTCAACCAAGTAGAACATACATGCAACTAATTATTACTATGCAATCTATCCTATATGACAAAAGAAAAATTTAAATTGGTGTTAAGAGAGATAAGTTACCTCCAGAATTCAGGTACTGACCGACCTCCTTACACTTAAAGTTTGGCACCGTCCTCGGAGCCATCAGTCAGGAACAAAAGGGGGGTTGGGAACAGCATCTCTACAGTCGGGGTCGTTATGGCTCCCGGTGCTGGTGGAGTCCGGAGTGTCTGGGTCTTCCTCAGGTGGTTAGTTGCCAACAATCAGCTCCTTGAGGTATGTAAAAATGCTAATAGATTGAACCGTACCCATGTTGGGCTCAAGTCCAACATAAATAAAGGTTCATTTAATGAACCCTAACCTCATAAACACACACACACTTTAGAAATTGAGATGGAGGAGAGGAAGAAGAAAACCTTATTCACCTCAATCTTCTCAAGCTCATATCTTGAGCTATAGAGCTCCGATTTGCGTGTCGTCAGCGGCTACGTGTTTCTTGTAAAGAGCTCTACAAAATCCATCCAAGAAACTGTAGAGATAAGCTCGAAATTCTCCCAGTTCTTCTCTTCAAAATTTTGGGTATCTAGGGCTTGGGATTAAGTGAGTTTTTGTGATTCTTGGTGTTTAGGTTCACTTTAATCCTTGCTTAGCTTTGGGTTTTGACATCCAAATCTGTGCAAAAGGTAAGAGGCTTTGAAATCTTGTAAAATTTTGATTTATGTTGAGCCCTAGGTTGATTTTGTGGTGATTTATATGTATATAGCTTGATTATTGTGAGTTTGGAGCTTGTTGGTGCTTGTTGGAGCTACATTGGTGGTTGGATTTTGGTTGAAAGCTCATTTGGTTCATATTGAGAATCGGCCAAGATATGGTTTCAGTTTCCTCTATGTAGTATATAATATTCATGGACACTTAGGCTAGTGACCCATAAGATAGGATTGGATTTGAAAGGTTGATGAGTTGTTGGATGTAATTGTATGATGATGCTTGATAACATGATGATTTTTAAGTCTGATATTGATGATCAAAAGTGATATGATGACGATGATTGATTTGTGACAACGAGGAGTGAATTATGTTGATAAATGTGATATTGGTGTTGATTGATTGGAAATGTAGTTAGAAAATTGTTAATGAAGTTTGATATATGAGATATATTGATGTTAATGTGATGGGCGAGGAAAGATGAAGGAAGAATGTGGTAATTTTGGTGTAATATGATATAAGGGGTTGATTTTGATGAAAAGTGGAGTTTGGAATGCTTTGGTTTGGTTTTGGTTATGTTTTATAAAGAAACTGTGGAAATTATGATTATGGGTAAAAGTTGAATTTTGGTGAACTTTGTCTGATCATACCTTTTGTCTCGGTTTTCAAAATTGGTTGAAATTTCTTTAGAATTAAAGATCTTTGAAAACTATTTAAATCGGTATAAAGTTTGTGAAATTTAGAATTTTGTAGAGGAAGTTATGATCATTCATAAATTGGTGTTGAAAATCTGAAAATTCTGCAGAGTTACAGAATTTTATGTTTTCTGGTAGGTGCGCACGCACACTTTGCGTAAATGGTGACCTATGCACACGCACAGACCTATGCGTCCGCACACACACAGATCTGTGTGTTTACACACGCAGAGGCAGGTAGTCTGCTTGCAGCGCTGGCACAGCCTGTGTGCGTGCACGCCAATGGAAAAATTGCAATCTGTGCATACGTACTGTGCGTACGCACACGTTGTGGAGGCCAGTCTGTTGGGGGCGCTGGCACAGGTTGTGTGAGTGAACAGACCTTTTTATGTTTTGACACCTGTGCGTACGCACACTTTTAAAAATTTTCCTGGGCCTATGCACGCACACTCCCGTGCGGACGCACATGCCCTGTTTCTCAAATTTTGCTTTGTTTTCAACTATTTCACCTTTCCGATAAGGTTGTAAGCTTCTATAACATCTTTTTGAGACTTTTGGGCTTATTCTTGGGGCTCAAACATGGGAAATGGTTCAAGGGTTTTAGATACTATTATTTGGGAAAAAGTTAGCAAATGGAGTACTAGGTTTCTGTTGTACTGGGGAAGGTTTGAGGATGTTTGATGAATGGTTGATGAATGAGATGCGAAATCAAGGAACTGAAATGTGAATGAACAGGGGTTGAAAAGAGTCTAGGACTCTGAATGAAGTGATGGATCCATCTTGTA
Source organism: Arachis duranensis (assembly GCF_000817695.3). Lineage (NCBI taxonomy): Eukaryota > Viridiplantae > Streptophyta > Magnoliopsida > Fabales > Fabaceae > Arachis > Arachis duranensis. The sequence continues at coordinate 30,234,048 of NC_029781.3, forward strand.
CTAAAAATGTTTTGAAAACCACTGTACCACTTTTTCATTGAGATTATGAGACACTATGCGTCCGGCAGGGGCCGAGGTTGGATGCCGCTTGTCGAGGTAGCGGCGGTGGCATAAGGGCGGTGGTTTGTCCCGCTTGCGCTTAGATGTGAAGTCGGAGGCAATAGATCTCACTCGCATCCCTTCGGATCATCAAAGCGTGCAGGCGCAAAATCCTGGACAGTGATTCGAGCACTATATCTCGGGGGGTTCCCACACCATGAATTCGAAGGGCAACATCTCCATGGAGATGTGTCGGATTGGCAGTTGAACTGACAATGTGATATCACAGCCAGTAGGGTAGGCATTCATCATGTGCATCTTCTACCTATTTTTATGCTTTGCCGGCTTGATATTGTTTTCCCTATCTGTTTAACATGTCTAATCGCTACTTGTATTAATTGTTGTATGCCTCTACTTGTGTTTTACTTGTATTGTATATACTTGTACTTTTACTGGGGTTGATGAGGTTCGGAAGGTGATGGCGATGGGATCGCATGGCGGATTGGTTGGTGAAGGCTGTGGGACAGCGGTGTTTGATTAAAATAGAAATTTTCTAAGATAGAATACCCTTATATGGTGCTACGGCTTAAGTTTGGTTGAGGTTTTTCATATTATGCTTAATTGTTTTAGAATGCTTTAAGCTTGAATCTTGTGATGGATATAGAGTCTAGGATTGCCTTTGGCGTCCCGTGGTATTATATCCTACATCACTGGCCACTGTTACCATACTGAGAACCTCCGGTTCTCATGCCATATTTCTGTTGTGTTTTTCAGATGCAGGTCGCAACCTCGGTGAGTTGTCTGGTTGGTGATAGAAGCGGAGGATCCGAATACTTCTTTTGAGTCTTTGATGTGTTTTGAATATGTCTCTCACTTTTGTATTTTGTTTCGTCTAGAGGCTTGTGTTTGAGAGAACAAAACTTGTATAAGTTGTTTTTACTGTCTGATTTCATATATGGTCTGTACATGGCTAGTCGGCTTAAACTCCGCAAGTCGTGGCTAGCGTCTTATGATATGATACTATTATACTTTGATGTTTTGTTGTTCTATATCTGTTCTTATACATTAAGTCAGTAGCTTCGTTAGTACGTTTTGCATTTTTGAAATCCTATTTTTGAGCTATATTCTTCATCGGGATTGTAGATATTAATAATTCCTTCTATATAATATATGTAAAAGCTTAGAACTGTCGTAACCTTTGATTAACCTTTGCTTTACGATGCGAAGTAAAGCTTAGGCTAATTAGGGTGTTACAAACCCTATCCATCAACAATTCACATAAAAAAATCGCAAATAAACAAATACGAAATTATATGACTTAAGTATCAACATTCATCAACAATCAAGAATTCTCAAACACTTTTAACAGTTCAAACCTACTAACCTAAATCAAACCTATCTTAATAACCTAAATCCACTAAAATTAGAAAATTGTGTGTTACTAAATTAAACTAACTAAAATGAAAAACTTAAGATTTGCAATCATATATGTTGAATAATCTACTCAAAATAGTTTGCATATAAAATACTTAAAATAGTACTTATGTTGTTAAACCATCAGGCCAAATCGTCATTCATATGATGAGAGGTGGTGGAGGAGCATCTGGCTGGGATCCGTGAGAGGATTTTGGCACCATGGTGTCTGTCGCTGGAGTCGGCGTCATCAAAATAGTGAGCTGCTGAGCAGATGAAGGTAGTAGAGGAGTCCACCCTGGTGAAGTAGTCGGATGACTTCCTGGTTGTGGGGATGGCACAGTAAAAGGAGCCACGTAGTGGGGTTAGGGACTCTGATGAATGGCTGGTCCTGTATACCCATTGCTTGTGATGTCACAGAGTAGTTGTAACAGAGGAGGCGACTGAAAAGTCTCAGGGGTACCAACAAAAACCCTCCCCTCCTTCTACTATGACCACAAAACCAATTCATGACACCTCTACCTGTCGTCATGTCTACAAAGATCATACCAATGGGGGTTAAATTTTTTTTTACGGTTAAAAAAGCGTCACAAATTTGAGGGTCGCCAGCTGACACAGTGATAGTTTTGGACCACCGTTGGTAAGGAATGTCGCTAAATTGTTTGTGACAGTTTTTAAAATATAAAATCGTCACTAATTTATAACACTTGTAAAGGTATTTTTTATACTGTATTTCGCGACATTTTGAAACTGTCGTTAAATTACTAAGTCCTGTGACAGGCTTTCCTTATATTTCATGACTATTTTAAACTGTCACAATATTTAGTGACGATTTGAACCATCACTAAGTTACTTGATTTTACGACAGTTTTTAGGCATATTTAGTGACTATTTAAATCGTCACAATATTTTTAGTGACAATTTTTGGATTTAAAACCGTTACTAAGTTACTTATTCCCGTGACAAATTTTTTCTGTATTTAGTGACTATTTTAAATTGTTATAATCTCTCCAACATAAAAGATTTTTATTATCAAAAGTTGAATTCTCCAAAAATGACATTGTATTTCAACAAATCTAAATTCAATCCCACAAGTTTTACAAAAATAACAACAATGTTGGGCTGTCTGTATATCTGATATAGTCCCACTTATTTCAACAGTCATCTTTCCTAGCACGCCCATTGTCTCCTGAACCGTAACACTTGCTCCACTAGCTTACGCAATAACTTACGCAAATGAACTGCAGTAAGTTCAACGGCCTTATGAACTCCAGCAGGATCACCTTGTACTTCAACAACACTATCGTCTCTCAAAGCATACACAAGCAGGTTTTCTGTTTTAAATAGTACATTATTCAAGAAAATTAAAACTCAGTAACTAAAATCTTTTAAGATTAAATATCATAAATATTTCTTGCATATTTTTTCATCAAGTGAAGGTAACATATAATTGCCATTTCTAACAAGAAATTAATGAACTCTCTAAACAATTATATTACAGCAGTCTGATCACTAATGCAGCAGGGAAAAGGGGAAAAAAGGGGGGACTGAATATAAATTGGGAGAATATATAAGATCAACTAAAAGACCACTTGATAAATAATTCTGAAAAAGTTAAGTGTACTGGTTTCCAAATGTAAGCAAGGTATCCTAATATAATAGAAAATAGATGGAAACAAACCTAGCAAGGTATCCTAATATAATAAAAAATAGCTGAGAACAAACCTGATCCAAGAACACATATAATGCAACCATAGCCATCTTGAATGGATTTTATGGTGGAACCCTGCTTCCCAATCAAACTTCCTGCTTGAGTATCTGCAACTAGAAGGAAAACATTATGGCCAAGTTCTTTCTCTGGCCAACTCTATTCATAAATCATTGTTAATAAATAGTAGTCTAAAGGAGTCAACTGGGCAACACCATTCACCTAACAACATTCGGGCACCAAGTAGCAAACAGATTTCAAATAAAATAAAATGCACAAGTATGAAAAAAAATGTCACAGAAAATAAAAACTGGAGAGTCTTGTAGAATATAAATGAAAGGATAGGGTATCAATAAAAGGACTGAAGACAAGGATTTATTAAAAATTATGAGGCCTTTTCTTCAAATGAGTAAACCACTTACTGCATGAGAAGAAACCACACACAAATTAGCCATCCGAACTACTGGCTTCTGGGGATTATTATCCAATATGCGCATGTTGGAAAGCTCACTCTCAAGGTCAAACTGTGTGAAAGTTATCATCGCAGTAAGCTGAAAGCATTTTATCATTTCCACATTGAAATATAACTGTTACACATTTTACTAGTGAGGAATGCACTACAGGCATTAACGGATCATGGCTGAAAGAAAAAGTTACACATCATTCTATGCAAGAAATCTTATAATTTGTTGACTTTTATGTCACATCCCATGCTTCATCCCATTCAAGTCCTTCATCATCCACAAGTAATCGCTGACCAGATATAGGAGGCAAGAAACAAGTCCAATATATGCGATAACTTCGAATTCTATCATAGTTGATTCTTATCCAAGGACAGCTAACATATAAAGTGTTTTCAATACAAATAATGTTACTATCATTAAGCTAGTGATTATGAAATATATTTAGTTTAAGAAGAAAGCATCACCTGTATAGGTAGTTCAATTTTTAGTCGTCTACTTGCTTCATGTTCACTGCGTGCTTTACCGCGTTGACTAATGATTGCATTAATTTCATCAAGAAATATGGTTGAGGGGGCATGGTGTCTTGTAAGCTCAAATAACACCTTTATCAACTTTTCTAAATCACCTGTAATCTAGAATAAATTTTGTAAAAATACAAGCCCAGTTGCCCACTATATTATAAACTAAACAGAGAAGAACAAGGAGCACTTTGAAAGCTCTTTGTCTTCCTTACAAGATAAAGGCAATTTAATCCAAACAAAGGAGGAATCTAGGCATTCAAATGAAGCAATGTCATCTAAAATACAAGAATAATTCTAGATCCTCCTAAGGAATTCTCCCAATAGTCCTCATAATTGCCAAACAAGGAAAAATATTTGAATGCTCTGAAAATGTATTTAGTAACTTCTGAAAAATTTCAATATCTTTTACACAAGCATATCCTCATTCCATAACTCTTTTAGCTCTTTGATCAACGGTTGTAAGTAAACATCTATATTATTTCTTGGCATCTTTTTTTCAGAAATTATCATTGAAAGAATAAAAGACGTCCGCTTCATACAAATCCAAGGAGGAGTGTTGTAAGGAATGAGAATAACTGGCCAGGTACTAGAATTTGCATTCATACTACGATAGGGATTAATACCATCAGTAGCTAATGCCAAACGTATATTTCGTGGATCCTCTACGAATGAAGTGTTTTTTAAATCAAACATCTTCCAAGCTTCTAAATCTCTAGGATTCGTCATTACACCATCTTCCTTAGGAGCAACATCATGCCATCTCATGGCCTCAGCTGTCTTTGAAGACAAAAATAACCTTTCCAAACGAGGTTTTAGTGGAAAGTAACGAAGAACTTTAGCAGGCACCGTCTTCCTAATATTCCCATCATTTGATTCTTGAATCTTACCACCCTTTGTATTTAGTTTCCATCTAGACCTGTTGCAAACTTTACACATTTCTTTCTCCTTGTTTTCACCCCAATACAGCATGCAATTGTTCGGGCATGCATGTATCTTCTCATAATTCATACAAAGCTTCAAGATAGTTTTCTTTGCTTCATAAAATGAACTCGAAATCTTTGCATGTTCAAATGCATCATGTAAGAGTTCAAATATCATCGATATTGCCTTGTCAGTCATCCCACATATACACTTAATATGATACATCTTCACCAAAAAGGACAATCTTGAATATCTTGTACACCCTTCATACAAAGGTAGTTCTGCATGACTTGCTAATTCTTCAAACTCCGCTACATCAGCTACATCTGGCATCACTCTTTCAACTCCATCAATGTCTTCATCTGACTCTAACGAGACTTCATTTGCCCAGTGCATATCAGTCCCCAAAATCATCTCCAAGCATGTCATGAATAGAATCTTGATTAAACAAATCATCAAAAGCATTTGAAGTGTCACTATTTGAGACGTTACTACTGGGATCCCCTGCCTCAGTCTCTTCGTGATAAAATCAAAGTGTATATTCTTTCGAGAATTGGGTACATATCAAGTGATCATAGATCTCACCCTTTGTCACTTTTTTTCTAAAAATGCACTTCAAACAAGGGCATACAGTTGCTTCAGCTAAACTATTTTCAAAGGCAAAATCAATAAACCTCCTAACCCCTCGCTCATACTCTATTGAGTTTCGTGACTTTGTGATCCATGACTTATCCATTGAACCAATATAAGAATATTCCTTCAAATTTCAAACAAGAGTATATCCTTAATTCTATCTATAATGCAATAAATACTAAACTATGAAAAGTACCATGCAATAAAAATATAGTTTGTGCAGTAGTAAAAATAAATATAAACTAAGAAAAAAACTAACTGAATGTGGCGATGCCGCAAGGAAGCTCCACCTTCTAATTCTCTTACTTCCAACAATACTTATATGAACCTTCTCTCTGCATTCATATAGAAAATTCTAATGAGAAAATTTCAGGTTGACTTCAAGGACTTAATAAATATAAACCTTCATTTTCACTTTACCTCAAAATTCCACCGCGTGGGCCAGAGATTATTATCAACGAAAGCAAGCAAATACAAGTCAAACCATGATGTGCAGGAAACAAAACCATATATCTACGTCAATCATATTAGATATGCATTATTAAAATAGTACAATAAGATATTTTTTAAAAATTATCTATCATTTAGTCTTTAAAAAAATTAAAAAATAAGTAACTTTTCATAAAAAATAAGTAACTTATAAAAATATATATTCAAATTAATTAAATAATATTATTTAAATAAAAAATTGACTAAAAACTGAAAATTTAAAAAATAAATAGCATTTCTCCTATTATATAAAACAAATATAAAATTGAAATGTGCTTCTGCCACTTGAAATCAAGTCCGAGGTCCAAAAAATACTAAAGACTTACAACCAGTCATCCAAAAAATATTAAACTAAAAAAAAAAGTGCAATAAGCAGACCTGCAAAACTCTTAACTTAACTGTTGAGCGCACGTTATTACCAGAAAGGCACTCCCAAACCCAGTTCATAACAACACTTACAGATGAGAGGCTAAATTTTTTTAAGAGCAGATGCAGGTTCAAGGCTTGAGGGTAAACTTGCCAGGCTCGGTGTATTTTGCTTCTAGCTGATCAACTTTGTTAAATTTAAAACTCCTGATTCTCAATGTCTCAGGCTCCTTTGAATCCTTATGGTCGACAATTTTAAGGGTCCAGCCTTTATTCTGAACTAAACCACTTGCATTAACCTATTAAAAAAGAAGAGAAAAAAACTCGCATTAATCTAAATGTTAAATAAAAAATAAGGTCTTCCATGCATGTGTATTAATACTGAACAAGACAAATTTCAAGATTTGATTAATTTGGGGTATGTAAAAATAAAAATGAAATAGAAACAATGAAATTATAAGGAAAACGAAAATATAAAGTATTTTGGATTCATAGAAAAATTTAAAACTTTTATTTTTTAAAACTGGGATATCTTCACTAGTTATTTGGATAAGTTGGAGTCTAATAGATTGTAGGATTGACTTGATTTTATTTTAGTCTATATCTGTTATGGTGCTAAAAATTTAAATTATTATCTTCTCTCACCAAGCTCTAATTGTTTTATCTGCGCTACATCTAGTAACTATTCCTTCTTAGCAGTTAAGACACAATATGCAGGTCACACAAGCAGATAAAATACCAAAAAACTATCATTATACCTCCGTATTATTAACAACATCAATGATAAGAGTTCTATCTAAGGACAAATTTTCAATAAAAATATTTTGACCCTTAATCGCCAGAGTAGACCTCTGGAAAATAGAGCTTTTTCCCCTAATTTTGCTCTTGATCCAAGAGTAAGTCAGACCCCATTTTGGCTTCCAAGTGATGTGGGGCCAAACTTCAACCTCTTGTCCATTGAGAACCTACACTACTGGATCAGCTACTTGGACACCAACCTGGTAGAAAAACAAAAAGAAAATACAATTTTTTACAACCTGAACCATATCATCGAGTTAGAGCAGCTAACATCTACGAAAGTCAGATAAAAGCACAAGAGATAAATAAAGGTTATTTTCTTAATTCGGTTATTTTTCATGTATGAAAATACTAATAATAGATAAATAATCTAATGAGAGGAAACAAAGGCATCCAATATATGCAGATTATTGGTCCAACACTTTGGATCCCCTGCATTATGCTGGGGGAACTAGTTCACAAGAAGTGGGGTCCTTTCTTAACATCTTCAAAGCATATAAACAAAAAGCTATCTTAAAGAAAGTCAAGAATATTTTAAAAGCTAAGTGATAGGGCACACCAAGAAAGAGAGAACATATATATTCTTTTTGACTCAACTTCCACATTCCAAAGTTGCTATTAAGTCAATGAAGGAAAATCAAAAAATAATAATGAAGCTCAATGCTTGATTTAAAATTTCGAATTCTTTCCCAATTTTGGGGCATAACAAAGAATTAGGACAGTATTCATGGCCTAGAAACATATTAATTAGCAACAAAAACATATGTGACAAGTCTGGAATTTGTTTAAAGCATCTCTATCTGGCGACAAATTAAACAAAACCAAAGTAGTAAGTTCAATGCCCTTACAATTGTTTATACTGAATCAAAAGTAATTTCCCGACAGGCAGCACATAGTCAAATTATGCTATAACATTAATTTGGAGATGGTCTTGCATCATGCGTTTCGAAATGCAAATAGGGCTAATCACTATCAATTATTAGAAATGCAAAAGAGAAAGAGACACAATTAGCAATATAAACTCAGAGCCAACTAAAAGCATTATTAAATACTCAATTGAAGAGCTAATTCACAATATAATATGAACAAAAGTAAAACATCAAAAGCAATAAACCTAAACATAAGAGAATTTTTAATGTCAAACTTGTATGGCAATAGCAATAGAAATAAGAAAATGTAAAGAAAAAAAATTAAACAGATTTGGTTGAAGCATTTCATCGAACATGTTGAATATTGTGGTTGAAAGAGAAGAAATGGTTACCAAAAGGAGCCCAGAGATTAAAGAGCTCCTGTTGAATTTAATCACACATTGAATTTACATCTCATAAAGAGGCAATATCAAGGCTAAT
>NC_029781.3:30242791-30243575 GCF_000817695.3 Arachis duranensis
TGTTTTTCTGTGGTTTCAGATAATTTCTGGCTGAAATTGAGGGACTTGAGCAAAATTCTGAAAAAGGCTGGCAAAAGGATTGCTGATGCTGTTGGAATCTGACCTCCCTGCACTCAAAATGGATTTTCTGGAGCAACAGAACTCCAAATGGCACGCTCTTAACGGCGTTGGAACGTAGACATCCAGAGCTTTCCAGAAATATATAATAGTCCATACTTTATTCGGGAATTGATGATGTAAAGTGGCGCTCAAACGCCAAGTACATGCTGCTGTCTGGAGTTAAACGCCAGAAACACGTCACGACCCGGAGTTGAACGCCCAAAACACGTTACAACTTGGCGTTCAACTCCAAGAAAAGCCTCAGCTTGTGGATAGATCAAGCTCAGCCCAAGCATACACCAAATGGGCCCCAGAAGTGGATTTATGCATCAATTACTTACTCATGTAAGCCCTAGTAGCTAGTCTAGTATAAATAGGATAAGTTACTATTGTATTAGACGTCTTTTGACCACGTTTCATCTTTGGTCTCAGTTTTGTTTTATTCTTTATCTTAGGAGGCTATTGATCACGTTTTAGGGGGCTGGCCATTCGGTCATGCCTGAACCTTTCACTTATGTATTTTCAACGGTGGAGTTTCTACACACCATAGATTAAGGGTGTGGAGCTCTGCTGTACCTCAAGTTTCAATACAATTACTATTATCTTCTATTCAATTCTCTTTTATTCTTATTCCAAGATATACGTTGCACTTCAACTTGATGAATGTGATAATCCGTGACACTCA
>NC_029781.3:30243692-30247340 GCF_000817695.3 Arachis duranensis
TCCCCAACAGAATCTTCGTGGTATAAGCTAGATAGATGGCGGCATTCATGGGAATCCGGAAAGTCTAACCTTGTCTATGGTATTCCGAGTAGGATTTCGGGAATCTGGAAAGTCTAACCTTGTCTGTGGTATTCCGAGTAAGATTTCGATATTGAATGACTGTGACGAGCTTCAAACTCCTGAAGGCTGGGCGTTAGTGACAGACGCAAAAGAATCAATAGATTCTATTCCAACCTGATTGAGAACCGACAGATGATTAGCCGTGCTGTGACAGAGCATTTGGACCATTTTTACTGAGAGGATGGGATGTAGCCATTGTCAAGGGTGATGCCTCCAGACGATTAGCCATGCAGTGACAGCGCATAGGACCATTTTTCCGAGAGGATGAAAAGTAGCCATTGTTGACGGTGATGTCCTACATACAGCTTGCCATGGAAAGGAGTAAGAAGGATTGGATGAATGTAATAAGAAAGTAGAGATTCAAGAGGAGCACAACATCTCCATACGCCTATCTGAAATTCGTTCGAGTTTGGACAACTGACGGTTCATCTTGTTGCTCAGATTAGGTAATTTTCTTTTCAAAATTTTTTCAAAAAAAATCTTTTTCAAAATTTTTCTTTTCTTTTTCATTTTTTTTCAAACTTTATTTTTGAAAAATATAATAAAAATACAAAAAAATCATAAAATCATAAAAATCAAAAATATTTTGTGTTTCTTGTTTAAGTCTTGAGTCAATTTTTAAGTTTGGTGTCAGTTGCATGCTTTAAAAATTTTTCTTGCATTTTTCGAAAATTCCATGCATTCATAGTGTTCTTCATGATCTTCAAGTTGTTCTTGATAAGTCCTCTTGTTTGATCTTGATGTTTTCTTGTTTTGTGTTGTTTGTTGTTTTTCATATGCATTTTTCGTTTGTTGGAGTCCATGCATTAGAGATTTCTAAGTTTGGTGTCTTGCATGTTTTCTTTGCATCAAAAATTTTTCAAAATTATGTTCTTGATGTTCATTATGATCTTCAAAGTGTTCTTGGTGTTCATCTTGACATTCATAGCATTCTTGCATGCATTCATTGTTTTGATCTCAAAATTTCATGCATTGAGTATTTTTGTTGTTTTTCTCTCTCATCAATAAAAATTTCAAAAATAAAAAAAATATATTTTCCTTACTTTTCTCCAAAATTTCGAAAATTTGAGTTGACCAAGTCAAAAAATTATAAAATTAGTTGTTTCTTATGAGTCAAGTCAAATTTTCGATTTTAAAAATCTTATCTTTTCAAAATCTTTTTCAAAAATCATGTCTTTTTCATTTTTTTCCTTATTTCCGAAAATTTTAAAAAAAAATTATTATTTTTCAAAATCTTTTTCTTATCTTTATATCTAATTTTCGAAAATTAGCTAACAATTAATGTGATTGGTTCAAAAATTTGAAGTTTCTTACTTTCTTGTTAAGAAAGGTTCAATTTTTAAGTTCTAGAATCTTATCTTGTAGTTTCTTGTTAGTTAAGTCATTTTAAAAATTAAATCTTTTTCAAAATATCCTTTTTTTTAAATCTTATCTTTTTATCTTATCTTTTTCAAAATTTTATCTTTTTCAAAAAAAATTGATTTTAAAATATCTTTTCTATCTTCTTATCTTCTTATCTTTTTAAAATTAAAATTTCAAATCTTTTTCAATCAACCAACTAAATTTTTGTTTGTTTCTTATCTTTTTCAAAACCAACTAACTACTTCTCCCTCTCTAATTTCGAAAATATCTCATTGTTTTTCAAAAAAATTCTTTTTAATTAATTAATTGTTTTAAATTTTAATTTTAATTCTATCTTATCTTTAATTTTCGAAAATTACTAACCCCTTTTTAAAATTATTTTCGAATTCTATACCTCTTCTCTTTTTCTATTTAATTAATTATTTACTAACACTTCTCTTCACCTCTCTCCATCTAAATATCCGAACCCACTCTTCTTCATTCTTCTCCCCTTTCTTCTTCTACTAACATAAAGGAATCTCTATACTGTGACATAGAGGATTCCTCTTTCTTTTCTTGTTTTCTTCTCTTTCATATGAGCAGGAACAAGGAAAAAAGCACTCTTGTTGAAATTGATCCCGAACCTGAAAGGACTCTAAAAAGGAAACTAAGAGAAGCTAAATTACAACAATCCAGAAGTAACCTTTCAGAAAATTTCGAACAAGAGAAGGAGATGGCAGCCGAACCCAATAATGATAATCCAAGAAGGATGCTTGGTGACTTTACCAAGCCCACGTCCAAATTTGATGGAAGAAGCATCTCCATTCCTGCCATTAGAGTAAACAATTTTGAGCTGAAACCTCAGCTAGTTGCTTTAATGCAACAGAACTGTAAGTTTTATGGACTTCCATCTGAAGATCCTTACCAGTTTTTAACTGAGTTCTTGCAGATTTGTGAGACTGTTAAGAAAAATGGAGTAGATCCTGAAGTCTACAGGCTCATGCGTTTCCCTTTTGCTGTAAGAGACAGAGCTAGAACATGGTTGGACTCACAACCTAAAGATAGCCTGGACTCCTGGGATAAGCTGGTCACGGCTTTCTTGGATAAATTCTTTCCTCCTCAAAAGTTAAGCAAGCTCAGAGTGGATGTTCAAACCTTCAAACAAAAAGATGGTGAATCCCTCTATGAAGCTTGGGAAAGATACAAGCAGATGACCAAAAAGTGTCCTTCTGACATGTTTTCAGTATGGACCATATTAGATATATTCTATTATGGTCTATCTGAATTTTCGAAAATGTCATTGGACCATTCTGCAGGTGGATCCATTCACCTAAAGAAAACACCTGCAGAAGCTCAAGAGCTTATTGACATGGTTGCAAATAACCAATTCATGTACACTTCTGAGAGGAATTCCGTGAATAATGGGACGCCTCAGAGGAAGGGAGTTCTTGAAATTGATACTCTGAATGCCATATTGGCTCAGAACAAAGTGTTGACTCAACAGGTCAACATGATTTCTCAAAGTCTGAATGGATGGCAAAATGCATCCAACAGTACTAAAGATGCAGCTTCTGAAGAAGCTTATGATCCTGAGAACCCTGCAATGGCAGAGGTAAATTACATGGGTGAACCTTATGGAAGCACCTATAATTTATCATGGAGAAATCATCCAAATTTCTCATGGAAGGATCAACAAAAGCCTCAACAAGGCATTAACCATGGTGGACGCAATAGGCTGAGCAATAGCAAGCCTTTTCCATCATCTTCTCAGCAACAGACAGAGAATTCCGAACAAAACACTTCTAATTTAGCCAATTTAGTCTCTGATCTGTCAAAGGCCACTTTCAGTTTCATGAGTGAAACAAGATCCTCCATCAGAAATCTGGAGGCACAAGTGGGCCAGCTGAGTAAGAAAGTCATTGAAAATCCTCCCAGTATTCTCCCAAGCAATACAGAAGAGAATCCAAAAGGACAGTGCAAGGCCATTGATTTAATCAATATGGCCGAATGCACAAGGGAGGAGGAGGACAAAAATCCTAGTGAGGAGGACCTCCTAGGACGTCTCTCAAGCAAGAGGGAGTTTCCTATTAAGGATCCAAAGGAATCTGAGGCTCAAATAGAGACCATAGAGATTCCATTAAATCTCCTTCTGCCATTCATGAGCTCTGAAGACTATTCTTCCTCTGA
>NC_029781.3:30247921-30249969 GCF_000817695.3 Arachis duranensis
TGTCAAGCTATTGACATTAAAAGAGCGCTTGTTGGGAGGCAACCCAATTTTATTTATCTAATTTTTATTTTTATTTTATTTTATTTTATTGTTATTTTGTGTTTTATTAGGTACATGATCATGAGGAGTCACGAAAAAATCATAAAAATTAAAAACAGAATCAAAAACAGCAGAAAAAAATTCGCACCCTGGAGGAAGGACAGACTGGCGTTCAACGCCAGTAAGGAGCATCTGGCTGGCGTTCAACGCCAGAACAGAGCATGAATCTGGCGCTGAATGCCAGAAATAAGCAACATTCTGGCGTTTGAACGCCAGGAATGTGCCTTGAGGAAAGCTGGCGCTGAACGCCAGTAACAAGCATGAAACTGGCGTTCAACGCCAGAAACATGTTACATATGGGCGTTGAACGCCCAGAACATGCTTTACATGGGCGTTGAACGCCCAGAACGTGCATCACCTCGGCATTTAAATGCCAGAATGATATGCAAAAGGCATTTTACATGCCTATTTGGTGCAGGGATGTAATTCCTTGACACCTCAGATCTGTGGACCCCACAGGATCATCTCAGGATCTGTGGACCCCACAGGATCACCTTAGGACCTGTGGACCCCAAAGGATCCCCACCTAACATATTTCCACCTTACCTCCTAATCCTATTTCACTCTTCCCCATGTCACACTTCCCATCAACTTCAATCTCTCTTCCCAATTACCCCCTTCACCACTCACATCCATCCACTCTTCCCCAAAAACCCCACCTACCTTCAAAATTCAAAAACACTTTCCCACCCAAACCCACCCTAAATGGCCGAACCTACCCTCTCCCATTATCCTATATAAACCCCTCCATTCCACTTCCTTTTCACACAACACAACCCCCTCTTCTATACCTTGGTCGAAACCCACACTCCACCTTCTCCTTAATATTTTCTTCTTCTTCTTCTCTTCTTTCTTCTCTTGCTCAAGGGCGAGCAATATTTTAAGTTTGGTGTGGTAAAAGCATAAGCTTTTTTGTTTTTCCATTACCATCAATGGCACCTAAGGCCGGAGTATCCTCTAGAAAAGGGAAAGGGAAGACAAAAGCTTCCACCTCCGAGTCATGGGAGATGGAAAGATTCATCTCCAAAAGCCATCAAGACCACTTCTATGATGTTGTGGCAAAGAAGAAGGTGATCCATCAAGACCACTTCTATGAAGTTGTGGCCAAGAAGAAGGTGATCCCTGAAGTCCCTTTCATGCTCAAGAAGAATGAGTATCCGGAGATCCGACACGAGATCCAAAGAAGAGGTTGGGAAGTCTTAACCAACCCCATGCAACAAGTCAGAATCTTAATGGTTCAAGAGTTCTATGCCAATGCATGGATCACTAGGAACCATGATCAAAGTATGAACCTGAATCCAAAGAATTATCTCACAATGGTTCGGGGGAAATACTTAGATTTTAGTCCGGAAAATGTGAGGGTGGCGTTTCACTTGCCCATGATGCAAGGAGATGAACGCCCCTACACTAGAAGGGTCAACTTTAATCAAAGGTTGGACCAAGTCCTAATGGACATATGTGTGGAAGGAGCTCAATAGAAAAGAGACTCCAAAGGCAAGCCAGTTCAACTAAGAAGACTGGACTTCAAGCCTGTGGCTAGAGGATGGCTGGAGTTCATTCAACGCTCCATCATTCCCACTAGCAACCGATCTGAAGTTACTGTGGATCGGGCCATCATGATTCATAGCATCATGATTGGAGAGGAAGTAGAAGTTCATGAAATCATACCTCTAGAACTCTACAAGGTGGCTGACAAGCCCTCACCTTTGGCAAGATTAGCCTTTCTTTATCTCATATCTCACCTTTGCTATTTAGCTGGGATTGTCATAGAGGGAGACATCCTCATTGAAGAGGACAAGCCCATCACTAAGAAGAGGATGAAGCAAACTAGAGAGCCCATTCATGGCACTTAACAAGAGCATGAGGAATTCCCTCATCAAGAAATCCCTGAGATGCCTCAAGGGATGCACTTTCCTCACAACAACTATTGGGAACAACTCAACACTTCC
>NC_029781.3:30250101-30263298 GCF_000817695.3 Arachis duranensis
AATACTTTTTGTTTTCTGAATGAATGCTTGAACAGTGCATATTTTTGATCTTGTTGTTTATGAATGTTAAAACTGTTGGCTCTTGAAAGAATGATGAACAAAGAGAAATGTTATTGATGATCTGAAAAATCATGAAATTGATTCTTGAAGCAAAAAAAAGCAGTGAAAAAGCAAAAAGCTTGCGAAAAAAAAATAATTAGTGAAAAAAATAATAGAAAAAGAAAAAGCAAGCAGAAAAAGCCAATAGCCCTTAAAACCAGAAGGCAAGGGTAAAAAAAAAGGATCCAAGGCTTTGAGCATTAATGGATAGGAGGGCCCAAGGAAATAAAATCCAGGCCTAAGCGGCTAAATCAAGCTGTCCCTAATCATGTGCTTGTGTCATGAAGGTCCAAGTGAAAAGCTTGAGACTGAGTGGTTAAAGTCGTGATCCAAAGCAAAAAGAGTGTACTTAAGAGCTCTAGACACCTCTAACTGGGGACTCTACCAAAGCTGAGTCACAATCTGAAAAGGTTCACCCAGTCATGTGTCTGTGGCATTTATGTATCCGGTGGTAATACTGGAAAACAAAGTGTTTAGGGCCACGGCCAAGACTCATAAGTAGCTGTGTTCAAGAATCAACATACTTAACTAGGAGAATCAATAACACTATCTGAAATTCTAAGTTCCTAGAGAAGCCAATCATTCTAAACTTCAAGGGAAAAAGTGAGATGCCAAAACTGTTCAGAAGCAAAAAGCTACAAGTCCCGATCATCTAATTATAATTAATATTCATTGATATTCTGGAATTTATAGTATATTCTCTTCTTTTTATCCTATTTGATTTTCAGTTGCTTGGGGATAAGCAACAATTTAAGTTTGGTGTTGTGATGAGCGGATAATTTATACGCTTTTTGGCATTGTTTTTAGGTACTTTTTAGTAAGTTCAAGCTACTTTTAGGGATGCTTTCATTAGTTTTTATGTTAAATTCACATTTCTGGACTTTACTATGAGTTTGTATCTTTTTCTGTGATTTCAGGTAATTTCTGGCTGAAATTGAGGGACTTGAGCAAAATTCTGAAAAAGGCTGGCAAAAGGACTGCTGATGCTGTTGGAATCTAACTTTCCTGCACTCAAAATAGATTTTCTAGGGCTACATAACTCCAAATGGCACGCTCTCAACGGCGTTGGAAAGAAGACATCTAGAGCTTTCCAGCAATATATAATAGTCTATAATTTATTCGGGAATTGACGACGTAAAGTGGCGCTCAAACGCCAAGTACATGCTGCTGTCTGGAGTTAAACGCCAGAAACACGTCACGACCCGGAGTTGAACGCCCAAAACACGTTACAACTTGGTGTTCAACTCCAAGAAAAGCCTCAGCTCGTGGATAGATCAAGCTCAGCCCAAGCATACACCAAGTGGGCCCCGGAAGTGGATTTATGCATCAATTACTTACTCATGTAAACCCTAGTAGCTAATCTAATATAAATAGGATAAGTTACTATTGTATTAGACGTCTTTTGACCACGTTTCATCTTTGGTCTTAGTTTTGTTTTATTCTTTATCTTAGGAGGCTATTGATCACGTTTTAGGGGGCTGGCCATTCGGCCATGCCTGAACCTTTCACTTATGTATTTTCAACGGTGGAGTTTCTACACACCATAGATTAAGGGTGTGGAGCTCTGCTGTACCTCAAGTTTCAATGCAATTACTACTATCTTCTATTCAATTCCGCTTGTTCTTATTCTAAGATATTCGTTGCACGTCAACATGATGAATGTGATGATCCGTGACACTCATCATCATTCTCACCTATGAACGCGCGTGACTGACAACCACTTCCGTTCTACCTTAGGCCGGGCGCATATCTCGTAGATTCCCCAACAGAGTCTTTGTGGTATAAGCTAGATAGATGGCGGCATTCATGGGAATCCGGAAAGTCTAACCTTGTCTGTGGTATTCCGAGTAGGATTTCGGGAATCTGGAAAGTCTAACCTTGTCTGTGGTATTCCGAGTAAGATTCCGGTATTGAATGACTGTGACGAGCTTCAAACTCCTGAAGGCTGGGTGTTAGTGACAGATGCAAAAGAATCAATGGATTCTATTCCAACCTGATTGAGAACCGACAGATGATTAGCCGTGCTGTGACAGAGCATTTGGACCATTTTCACTGAGAGGATGGGATGTAGCCATTGTCAAGGGTGATGCCTCCAGACGATTAGCCATGCAGTGACAGCGCATAGGACCATTTTCCCGAGAGGATGAAAAGTAGCCATTGACGATGGTGATGCCCTACATACAGCTTGCCATGGAAAGGAGTAAGAAGGATTGGATGAATGTAATAAGAAAGTAGAGATTCAAGAGGAGCACAGCAGCTCCATACGCCTATCTGAAATTCCCACTATTGATTTACATAAGTATTTCTATCTTATTTTATTTTCTGTTTATTATTAATTTTTGAAATCCATAACCATTTAATCTGCCTAACTGAGATTTACAAGGTGACCATAGCTTGCTTCATACCAATAATCTCTGTGGGATCGACCCTTACTCACGTAAGGTATTACTTGGATGACCCAGTACACTTGCTGGTTAAGTTGAACAGAGTTGTGTCCACACATAGCCAAGAGCCACAATAATGATTCCATACAATAACAAAGAGTACTACATTGATGTGATCACAATTTCGTCCACCATGAATCCATATATGTTAAGACATCAAGTCATCAATAATCGATTAATCAAAAAATAATATCTTGAGAGAGGCACAGAAACTAGACGAAAGCAAATCAGTGGAGAGAACTGACCGAAGGCGAGAGAGTTCAGAGGCAGTGACGGAGACTGGGGGATCGGAGCAGAGAGCAGAGCAGCGGCGACGAGAGCAAATTTGAAGCAAAAATAGAGCAATGGCAGAGATAGGCACAAAAGAGAAAAAGAGAGCAGATCGGAGACGAGCTCAGAGGTGGCAGCAACGGTGGAGAGAGAACAAATAACAGCAGCAAAGAGAGGAAACTGACGCCGGAGATAGAAGTGACATTCTCATTTATTCTCTTCTAATCTCAACGCCAGTTGCCAATTGAATCAGTTAGGATTTTGAAAAATAGAAATGGATATCAGAAATAGAAGATAAGAAAAGAAAAATAGGAAAAGAATAGATTGCTATGTTTCTTATTACTGGGACACTTAAATTTTTAGTGACATTATAAAAATTATATAAATAAGTGTCACCATTTTATTTAATAACGACTGTTTAAATAAGGGTTGTAAAATAAGTGTAGTTATTCATCTAATTAGGTGTAGTGAATAAATGATGTTGTAACGAGTACAAGTAAAATTTTAATAACAATTATTAAATTAAACATTATTATGATGAGTACTATAAAAATTTGTAATGTACTCATTACTAATCTATCACATAATAAAAAATTTTAAATTTTATAAAAGACAATTTTTTTCATAAACTCTTATTATCGAACTAATTGAATTTGATTTAGCATTGGCTCCATATAGATATAATTATTGGTGTATTAAAATAATTGCATGGATTAGATTTATACTATGGAATTTACGTTCAATTGATATTTATAATCTTTTTTATACTTTTTGTAGTATATTTTTTTATATTATATAGTATTTTTTCTAATATTTTTGGCAAATATTTTACTAATTTCAAATACTAAAAACTAAATTTTAAATCTTAAATTTTATAATTATTTATATATGTGGGGGCTTGATAATTCGAAGCAGCCAACTTCGAACATACTCATGCATAATTCGAATCTATCCGATTCGAACTACCTTCGCTACATGTTTCCATAATTCGAATCTTTCTCAATCGAACTATCATAAATTACATCCGTATTCGAATCACTTTGATTCGAATTACAACTACGGACATGTATAATTCGAATAGATTTAATTCGAATTATTAGTAACCCAATTAAATCGAATTAGTTCAATTTAAATTATTATTAGTTTTTTTAATTCGAATTTAACTCATTCGAAATATATAAGACGATAATTTTGAGAAATCCAAATAACGTTTTTTATTTTAATAAAATGGTATAATTTATTCCTACTTTTAGTTTGTT
Organism: Arachis duranensis; assembly: GCF_000817695.3. Lineage (NCBI taxonomy): Eukaryota > Viridiplantae > Streptophyta > Magnoliopsida > Fabales > Fabaceae > Arachis > Arachis duranensis. The sequence goes on from NC_029781.3 coordinate 30,254,174, forward strand.
TTTGTCATTTGCCTTCAAATTCATTGAGAAACTAATATATAGTAATTAAATAAATAAATATTTCACAAGTTGATCACAGCAATGAAGAGCACGCTGCATAGGACAAAATAGGTCCCTATGATTACCTCCCATTACAATCCAAAATTTAGTTTGTTTTAAACGAATTAAGATAATTAATTAATGAAAAAATGCTCAACAAGTGAAAAAAACCCAAAATGGGCGAAGTTGAGAACTAGGAATCATAAAATCAGAATAAAAAATAATAAAAATATTATTTACATACTAATTAATTTTTTTATTGAAAATAAAAAATTTTAAATTTTTTAAATGAATATAAAAAAATTATATCATTTAAATTATTATAGTNGAATAACAACAATGTCAACACTAAATTAAGAAAATAACTAGTTTTTACATACTTTATTCAAATACCAACTCTAATAATTGGATTTAATTATTGTGTCACTTGTCTGTTTTCTCGGTTCAATCTGAAAGCCAATTGCTATTTGAGATCCATTGTTAATGTTGGTATTGGTGTTGGATTTTGGACAATATACAAAGCTATGATGTACAAACACTCGTATAAATATAGAATACGATATGATATTAGATATATAAATTTAAAATTCTTATAAGATATAAAGACATAGCATATATATAAAATATAAAATATTTTTTAGATAAATTTTAATAATATTTTAATATTTTATTGATATTATAACATAAATAAATTTTTAATTATTTTTAATGTTAATTTTTTAAGGTTAAATTACATAGTTCGTCTCTACACTTTTAGTGAAATTATAAATTGATCATTACGCTTTAAAAGTTTGTAATTGGGTCTGTAAAGATAATTAAAATTTGTAATTTAGTCTCCATCGTTCAAAACGTATTTGATTTAATAAAATATTCTCAGTATATTTTCTATTTTAACAGAATATTCTCAGCATATTCTGAAAATATTCTGTTAAATCAATATTTTTTGACCGACAGAGACTAAATTGTAAATTTTAATTCTCTTTAGGGATCCAATTACAAACTTTTAAAGTGTAGGAATCAATTTATAATTTCACTGAAAGTGTAGAAACCAACTGTGTAATTTAACCTTTTTTAATTATATAAAGTATTTAAATTTTTTTTGTTTTAATAATTAATAGATATATACTATTTCTAAACTCATTTTAAAAATACTTGTTAAGAATAAGAATGGACACGTTGACACATGATGGTATTTAGGTGTGTCCAAATATACCGGAAAAAAATATTTTATTTTTTATTAAGATACGGTTGGACACATAAGACACGCGTGTCGGACGAGTGACGATAAGTGTCGTGTCCAAAATGTTACTGCTGATACAACAATTCAAGGAAGTGTATGTACTTCATAGATATGAAAAGAAGTAAGAAAAAAAAAGACAATTGAACTGCATTTGTTTATAGACACCGGTAGGGACGCAAAATCCTGTTTGGCAGATGAGATATAAATAGAAATATTGTGTCCAGAGATATTAAATTAGTGTATTTTGTATCCTTAATAAAAAAGATACAAACATACTAACCAAAAAATACAATTTATTTTTTACTTTTCTTTTATTATTTTTGTTAATTTTTTATAATTATATTTTTTTCAAATTTTTTGAATAAATAAATAAGAATAAATTAAACTTTCATAATTTTTTTAGTTTATTACAAAACAAAATATAAAAATATTCATTTTTTATATTTTTATCTTTTGTATTTTATTTTTAATGTCTTATTTTATCCCATTCTAAAATTTAAAGACAGTCTTAATTGTTTCATTTAGCAAAATACCTTGTTTAAATTACGGTATTTTTACTGACAAAAATATTACGTCCTTTTCTAATATTAACTACTTAATTATCGAGCCTTTATATCAATATCGTGTTTTAGTTCTATGAAAATGTTAGAAAATTTTATTCAAATAAAACCATTCATCAAAGATCTTCAGACAATAATAGTCACATAATTATTAATAATAATAAATGTTATTCAAGTAATTTCAAATAAAGTTCAAATACAACACATATCCCTTTGAATAAAATAAAATCTTAAGCGACAAGCACGAGGGGACTCTGGTGGACGGAATTGTGATCATCAATGTTGTATTCTTTGTTGTTGTATGGAATAATTATAATGGCTCTTTGCTATGTGTGGACACAACTCCGTTCAACTAACCAGCAAGTGTACTAGGTCGTCCAAGTAATAAACCTTACATGAGTAAGGGTCGATCCCACAGAGATTGTTGGTATGAAGCAAGCTATGGTCATCTTGTAAATCTCAGTCAGGTAGGTAATAATTGATTATGGATTTTTGAATATTAATAAATAATAAACAGAAAATAAAGATAAATAACATAGGATAGAAATACTTATGTAAATTAATGGTGGGAATTTCAGATAAGCGTATGGAGATACTGTGCCCTTTCTTTTTCTACTTTCCTACTTCTTCCTTCAATCCTTTTTACTCCTTTCCATGGCAAGCTGTATGTAGGGCATCACTGTTTTCAATGGCTACATCCCATCCTCTCAGTGAAAAAGGTCCAAATGCTCTGTCACAGCACGGCTAATCATCTGTCGGTTCTCAATCAGGTTGGAATAGAATCCCTTGATTCTTTTGCATCTTGTCACTAACGCCCAGCCTTCAGGAGTTTGAAACTCGTCACATTCATTCAATCCCAGAATCCTACTCAGAATACCACAGACAAGGTTTAGACTTTTCGGATTCTCATGAATGCCGCCATCAATCTAGCTTATACCACGAAGATTCTGTTTAAGGAATCCAAGAGATATGCGCCCGGCCTAAGGTAGAACGGATATGGTTGTCAGTCACGCGCGTTCATAGGTGAGAATAATGATGAGTGTCACGGCTCATCACATTCATCAAGTTGAAGTGCAACAAATATCTTAGAATAGGAATAAAGAGAATTGAATAGAAATAGTAGTAATTGTATTAAAACTTGAGGTACAGCAGAGCTCCACACCCTTAATCTATGGTGTGTAGAAACTCCACCGTTGAAAATACATAAGTGAAAGGTCCAGGCATGGCCGAATGGCCAGCCCCCATGATCTGAGAACTAAACGTCCAAAGATGTCTAATACAAAAGTAAATTATCCTATTTATACTAGACTAGCTACTAGGGTTTACATGAGTAAGTAATTGATGCATAAATCCACTTCCGGGGCCCACTTGGTGTGTGTTTGGGCTGAGCTTGATCTATCTACGAGTTGAGGCTTCTTTTGGAGCTGAACGCCAAGTTGTAACGTGTTTTGGGCGTTCAACTCCGGGTCGTGACGTGTTTCTGGCGTTTTACTCCAGACAGCAACATGGAACTGGCGTTGAGCGCCAGTTTATGTCGTCAATTCCCGAATAAAGTATAGACTATTATATATTGCTGGAAAGCTCTGAATGTCTACTTTCCAACGCCGTTGAGAGCGCGCCATTTAGAGTTCTGTAGCTCCAGAATATCCATTTCGAGTGCAGGAAGGTCAGATTCCAACAGCATCAGCAGTCCCTTGTCAGCCTCCTATCAGAGTTTTGCTCAAGTCCCTCAATTTCAGCCAGAAATTACCTGAAATCACAGAAAAATACACAAACTCATAGTAAAGTCCAGAAATGTGAATTTAACATAAAAAATAATGAAAAAATCCCTAAAAGTAGCTTGAACTTGCTAAAAACTACCTAAAAACAATGCCAAAAAGCGTATAAATTATCCGCTCATCAGACTCTATGATGCACTTAACTCATAAACAAACTCCACTATTCGTCCGCAAATTCATACTGAGTCTTCAAAAATCTGTTATTGAAAGAGTAAAAAATTTTGGGGTAAGAATTGATCACTCATTCTTAGTAGAGGATGAGAATGTCGTAAAAATAAAGAATAAAATACAAATAATCAACCTATAACTCAAGAATGATTATCCTAATAAATCCCTTAAAATTCTTCGAGTCCTACTTTAAACAATTTAGTTATCTTTCTTCAAATTTCATTATTTAATCAATTTTCAGTTACATTAATTAATTCTCAATCACTTAATTGACAGTCACTTTTATAAATCAACAAGTTCAAGTGAGATACACAATACAAAGATACAAGCAAATTACGCAAGTCAAATAGCAGAAAATTTTACAGATAACATAACACTGCAACAGAAAGCACACCCAAGCAATTTATACAAATACATATGATGAATGTTTATTCCTATTCAGGTCGCGAGCTCACGTGTCGGTTCGTTACCCGATACCCGATAGTGATCCTGAGATAGGTATTACGTATTGTCATCCCTACCTCAACCAACGTCCTTTCAATTCCATGAGCATTGCATATCGTCGTCCTCATGGGAAACCTTCCTTCCGATTTCAAGTGGACATTACGTATCGGCGTTCCCACTGAGCCTTATCATTCGAGTCTCAAGTAAGTGTTCCCACTGAGCCTCATACACAATATCTCAAGTGAGCATTATGTTTTGCCCTTCTCAAGAGATTGTACTCAAAATCAAATTCTTTAATTTAAATCATTCAATCTTTTCCAGTCTTTTCCTCAATCTTTATTCCTCAAACCTCAAACCTCAAACCTCAATCCTTAATTCCTTAATCCTTAACCTTTAAACCTTAATTTATCAAAACTAACTTCAACTGCATTTTCAAACTCAAAAGTTTTTCTCAAGGACTCAAAAATTTATTTTATTTTCCAACCATAATCTTAATTGAAACAAACATCATTTATCCTAAATAATTATTTTTATTATTTGAAATTCCGGTAAAGCGCCCCAAAAATATATTTTTTTCATAATTAATCAAACCAAAATAATTTAATTCCTTTCACAAATTATGAAACATTAACGTCGCATAATCTTCAATAATTTATAACAGAACAATAGCGATAAGAATTTCAGGACAAGAGCTATTCACTGTACCAAAAAAGAATTAAGGATATAGGACAACAACATCTCCAGTAATGCTTCTGGCGACTACAACGTTGTTCCCGATGACAGAACCGGGCCCAAGCAATGATGTTGATGAGTCCAAGCACCTCCTTCTCACATGCAGCAGCGCCAACATCCACCAACATCACTTCCTCTCTTCTGGTCAGACCTAAATGGACACGGCGGCGGCTTCTGACGAGCTCCGACGACAGTGACGCGAACGGCTACAGGAACAGGGGAGACATTCCTTCTCTGTCACGTTTCCCCTCTCTTTCTCATCTGAGCTCCTCTTCTGGCGACTCTGCGATGGCAATGAAGCACGACGGTGACGCGGGCTTCAACGACAGTGATGACAGAATAGTGACGGCAGTTTGGCGGCGGATTTGCCCTTTGCACGTGCTCTCTCTCTCCTCGCGCATCTCCCTTCTGGTCACACGGTCCCTCTTTGTCAACATCGCTTTATCTCTCGTCTGGCTCACCTAACTTTGATTTAATTACTTTTGGTAAAAATAGCTTTCTGAAAATAAACCCATAAATAAATATAAGAAATTACAAATAATTCATTACTTAATTTTTTAAGAAATCCGGGGTCTTACAGTGCGGTGGTTCTGAATTCCTCCTCTGTCTCGCCTAACGGCGAGTTGGAGGACTAAGTCCGCTGATTCTCTTCTTTTTTTATTAATTTTTTTATTTTTTATTAATAAATCATTAAATATTAAACAATATATAATTTCACAACCATTTCAATAAATTTATAATTTTTAAAACATAAAAAATTTATAATTTCTAAATTCACAAACATTAAAGTCTTTATAATTCTAAATATGTAATAAACGTAATCCTCAACCAAGTATTTTGAAACAAAATAATAAAATTAACATTGTAAAAAATAAAACAAACATTTTTCAAAATGTATAATTAAATATCTTCAAGTCTCTAATCAATCAAATATAAAACATAATCCAAATTATAACTTAAAATATCTTCAATTACAAAAAAAAAATACGAACCCACCGGGAAAGCTCAACCCGCCCCACTGAAACCCGCCAGAGCCCGCGGGTTAGATGAGCTTTTTAATTAGAGTGGTTTTAAATTTCCAACCCAATCCATATTTTTTGGTGAGTTACGCGAATTAACTCGCGGATTTTGACTCGTTTGCCACCCCTGCCTTTATAAAAAAAGATATAAAATTGAATTTTCAAAACATTTGTAATGTATTTATTAAAATAAAAAAATTAAAAATTTTATTAATAACAACCTCAGCATATAAAGACACATAATCTAAATCCTTAAATTTTTTATTTAAACCAAAATCCTAAAAATAGGCAAATGCCCAACAATGCTGACGAGAAGTTTGGACTTGCCAGTATAATTTGAAAAAGGGTTATGCTAAGTAACCAATAACTTTCTTAAACAATATGAATAATTATCAATCAAATTAAAATATACTATATTTTTAAATTAATCACCTAAATGTTAATATTAAAATAATCATCTGCACACCTAGTGAAATGAACATCTGATATATCTATTGTTCATTTTGTTTAGTATTTTCATTCTCTACTTATACTTAAAATAAAATGAAATATTCTTTATATTTAATAAACCTCGGAAACCTAATCACGTTAACATCCCACAAATTACGTTTTGGGGAGTATTATATAGATGTCAGCTACGCATTTTCTTAGAATCCTAAGTCCTTATTGTAGCAAAGAAGTTGAAACAATGGTGCAAATAAAGAAGCATCACCAAACACTAGTTTTCGTCTTGTTCTTGATTATCCTATTGTCTTTAACAAGCAAGTCAGGATCATCATCATCATCAGAGTCATCAAAAAATCGAAAGCATCACTTTGTTTTAGTGCATGGATCGTGCCACGGAGCATGGTCGTGGTACAAGGTTATTACACTTCTCAAATCATGGGGTCACAATGTGACTGCCTTAGACTTGGCAGCTTCAGGGGTCAACCAAAAGCAGGCTTTGGAGCTCAAATCAATTTCTGAGTACTTTGAGCCTCTGACTAAGTTCATGGCTTCATCAGTGGGTGAAAGTCAAAGAGTAGTTCTTGTTGGTCATAACCTTGGTGGCCTAGCCATATCCCATGCCATGGAACATTTTCCTCATAAGATTTCTGTGGCGGTCTTTGCTGCTGCTTTGATGCCTGGTCCAATGCTCAATATCCCCACCATTAATCAAGAAGACCAGGTATGCACCTTCCCTCACTGGCAGCTCTTTTTTTCCATGCTTGCTGCTATTTCAACTCCTCAAATTTGTTGTTTCTTTCTTATAGTTTTCGTCTTGTTAAAAAGAATAAAAGCATCTAAAACTTTTTCTCAAATTTTTTTTAATTTTGGATTAATTTGAAGTTAGTAGAATTCTTTTTAAATAAATAATCTAAATATTTTATTTACTGATACGTTATTTAAAAAATATTTATGAATTTACATCATATTACTTATCTCATTTATAATAAGTTTAAGATAAGTATATACATATTTTGTCTACACATAAATCACATTCTTTTATTATATCTCATCTGCATTTGAGATATATTAATTAATTTTTGTTCATATCTTATTTATATAAAAAAATTTTTCAATTTACAATATAAACGTGTTAAACAAATTTTCATCTATATAAAAATCACATTCTTTTATTATATCTCATCTGCATTTGAGATATATTAATTATTTTCTGTTCATATCTTATTTATATAAAAAAAATTTCTCGATTTACAATATAAACGTGCTAAACAAATTTTCATCTATATAAAAAAGTGCATTTGGTAGTTTTCGTCACACTTATCTCAATTCTCTTCTCCACTCTTTTAAAAATCTTTTTGGTTTTTCATAAAAAGGGATATAAAAAGAAAAGGCCATTGCTAGACAATTACTACGCTTATGATGAAGGACCAAACAAATCTGCCACGAGATTCTTCTTCGGGCCAAACTACCTCGCTACTTACTTATATCAACTTAGCCCACAACAGGTTACTATTTCTAATTCTCAGCTCTAATTTGTCTATTATTTTATACAATAAATAAATAAACATAACTCGGTTTAAAATGTGCATGAAGTAGTGATGTACTATTTTCGTTTGAATCTGTCTAACAGGACTGGAATCTAGCAACAACACTGGTAAGACCACGAAAAATATTTAGTGATGAAGATATGATAAATGTGTTAGCCCTATCGCACACAAGATACGGTTCAGTGAGTCGCGTCTTTGTTATGACGGAAAATGATCATTCTGTAGATCCGAAATTTCAACGGTGGATGATTACATATAATCCTCCTATTTGTGTTGTTGAGATCTCGGGATCCGATCACATGGTCATGATGTCCAAGCACATTGAGCTTTCTCATAATTTACAAATAGTTGCAAACCGTTATGATTAATAGAATGTGTTTTTGTGTAGAGCGTCTGTACGAGGTATGTCGTCACTTTAAAGGGAGATGTCTTGATTTCTTCTTAGATTAGGTATATGCCAAACTTTAGAAAATATTAAATACATAGGATACTTGTAAAAGACACATTAACGCTCAAGTTAAATAAAGATTCAATAAAATCTAATTTTAGAATGTTGTTACAATGTTTTCATATATCTTTTACCCTCTATTTTGTTTACCTTATATATACGAATTTGGATCTTTTAAAATTTGAATTTTATTTTAGAGAGTAAAATGTAATCTTCTATTATTGAATAGTTTCTCTTTCATATTTATTTTGGTCCTTGGTGGACGAAATTGTGATCTATATTCTTTTGTACTTGTATGAAATCATTATTATGGCACCATTTGAATTCACAACTCCGTTCAACTAACCAGCAAGTGTACTGGGTCGTCCAAGTAATAAACCTTACGTGAGTAAGGGTCGATCCCACAGAAATTGTTGGTATGAAGCAAGCTATGGTCACCTTGTAAATCTCAGTTAGGCAGATTAAATTGGTTTATGGGTTTTCGAAAATTAATAATAATTGGAAAATAAAAAGGGATAGAAATACTTATGTAAATCAATAGTGAGAATTTCAGATAGGTGTATGGAGATGCTGTGCTCCTCTTGAAACTCTACTTCACTACTCACTCTTCCTTCAATCCTTCTTACTCCTTTCCATGGCAAGCTGTATGTAGGGCATCACCATCATCGGTGGCTACTTTCAATCCTCTCGGGAAAATGATCCT
>NC_029781.3:30264119-30264595 GCF_000817695.3 Arachis duranensis
TCAATTTCAGCCAGAATTTACCTGAAATCACAGAAAAATACACAAACTCATAGTAAAGTCCAGAAATATGAATTTTGCATAAAAACTAATAAAAACATCCCTAAAAGTAGCTATATTCTACTAAAAACTACCTAAAAACAATGCCAAAAGGTATATAAATTATCCGCTCATCACAATACCAAACTTAAATTGTTGCTTGTCCCCAAGCAACTGAAAATCAAATAGAATAAAAGAAGAGAATATACTATAAATTCCAGAATATTAATGAATATTAATTATAATTAGATGAGCGGGACTTGTAGCTTTTTGCTTCTGAACAGTTTTGGCATCTCACTTTTTCCTTTGAAGTTCAGAGTGATTGGCGTCTCTGGGAACTCAGAATTTTGGATAGTGTAATTGACTTTCCTAGTTAAGCATGTTGATTCTTGAACACAGCTACTTATGAGTCTTGGCCGTGGCCCTAAGCACTTTGTTTT
>NC_029781.3:30264858-30265117 GCF_000817695.3 Arachis duranensis
CTGGATTTTATTTCCTTGGGCCCTCCTATCCGTTGATGCTCAAAGCCTTGGATCCTTTTTACCCTTGCCTTTCGGTTTTAAGGGCTATTGGCTTTTTCTGCTTGCTTTTTCTTTTTCTTTCTATTTTTTTTTCACTGCTTTTTCTTGCTTCAAGAATCAATTTCATGATTTTTCAGATCCTCAATAACATTTCTCTTTGTTCATCATTCTTTCAAGAGCCAACAATTTTAACACTCATAAACAACAAGATAAAAAATAT
>NC_029781.3:30265269-30265985 GCF_000817695.3 Arachis duranensis
GATAAATTCGAAATTCATGTACTTCTTGTTCTTTTGAATTAAAACATTTTTTTATTTAAGAGAGGTGAAGGGTTAATGGATTTTATTCATAGCTTTAAGGCATGGTTACATACTAATGATCATGAAGTAGAGACACAAAACATAGATAAACATATAATATAAAAACCGAACAGCAGAAAAGTAAGAACAAGGAATGAATCCACCTTAGTGGAGTCTTCTTCTTGAAGGACCAACAATGTCCTTAAGCTCTTCTATGTCCCTTCCTTGCCTTTGTTGTTCCTCCCTCATTGCTCTTTGGTCTTCTCTTATTTCATGGAGAATGATGGAGTGCTCATGATGTTCCACCCTTAATTGTTCCACATTGTGGCTCAAATTTTCTAAGGAGGTGTTGAGTTGCTCCCAATAGTTGTTGGGAGGAAAGTGCATCCCTTGAGACATCTCAGGGATTTCTTGATGATGAGCTTCCTCATGCATCTCTTGAGAACCGTGAAGGGTATCTCTTGCTTGCTCCATCCTCTTCTTGGTGATGGGCTTATCCTCTTCAATGGGGATATCTCCTTCTATGACAACTCCAGCTGAGTAACACAGATGGCAAATAAGGTGAGGAAAAGCTAGCCTTGCCATGGTGGAGGGCTTGTCAGCTATTTTGTAGAATTCATTGGAGATGACTTCATGAACTTCTACTTCCTCTCCAATCATGATGCTATGAATCATGA
>NC_029781.3:30266072-30268012 GCF_000817695.3 Arachis duranensis
GTTGAATGAACTCCAACCATCCTCTAGCCACAGGCTTGAAATCCAGTCTTCTTAGTTGAACTGGCTTGCCTTTGGAATCTATTCTCCATTGAGCTCCTTCCACACATATGTCCATAAGGACTTGGTCCAACCTTTGATTAAAGTTGACCCTTCTAGTGTAGGGGCGTTCATCTCCTTGCATCATGGGCAAGTGAAACGCCAACCTCACATTTTCCGGACTAAAATCTAAGTATTTCCCCCGAACCATTGTGAGATAATTCTTTGGATTCGGGTTCATACTTTGATCATGGTTCCTAGTGATCCATGCATTGGCATAGAACTCTTGAACCATTAAGATTCCGACTTGTTGCATGGGGTTGGTTAGGACTTCCCAACCTCTTGTTCGGATCTCATGTCGGATTTCTGGATACTCATTTCTCTTGAGCTTGAAAGGGACCTCAGGGATCACCTTCTTCTTTGCCACAACATCATAGAAGTGGTCTTGATGGCTCTTGGAGATGAATCTTTCCATCTCCCAAGACTCGGAGGTGGAAGCTTTTGTCTTCCCTTTCCCTTTTCTAGAGGATACTCCGGCCTTAGGTGCCATTAATGATAATGGAAGAAAACAAAAAGCTTATGCTTTTTACTACACCAAACTTAAAATCTTGCTCGCCCTCGAGCAAGAGAAGAAAGAAGAGAAGAAGAAGAAGAAGAGAATAGGGTAGAGAGGGAGAGATGGGGGTTCGGCTAAGTGGGAGAAGATGGGTTTGTGGTGTGTGAAAATGAAGTAGAATGGAAGGGTATTTATAGGGAGAGGGGGGATTGTGTAGTCGGCCATTTAGGGTGGGAATGGGTGGGAAATTGATTTTGAATTTTTGAAGGTAGGTGGGGTTTATGGGGAAGAGTGGGTTGATGTGAGTGGTGAAGGGGGTAATTGGGAAGAGGAATTGAGGTGATTGGTGAAGAATGTTGGGAATTGTGACATGGGGAATACAAATCACAAGAATAGGATTAGGAGGTAAGGTGGGAATATAGTAGGTGGGGATCCTGTGGGGTCCACAGATCCTGAGGTGATCCTATGGGGTCCACAGGTCCTGAGGTGTCAAGGAATTCCATCCCTGCACCAAATAGGCATGTAAAATGCCTTTGCACACCCTTCTGGCATTTAAACGTCCATTGGTGCACATTCTGGGCGTTTAACGCCCATGTAAAGCATGTTTCTGGCGTTGAACGCCAGTTTCATGCTTGTTACTGGCGTTCAGCGCCAGTTTTTCTTCTTTAGGCACATTTCTGGCGTTCAGCGCCAGAATGTTGCTTGTTTCTGGCGTTCAGCGCCAGAATGATGCTCTGTTCTGGCATTAAACGCCAGCCAGATGCATCTTACTGGCGTTGAACGCCAGCCTGTGCGTCCTCTAGGGTGTGAAAATTTTTTTCTTCTGTTTTTGACTCTGTTTTTAATTTTTATGATTTTTTTGTGACTCCTCATGATCATGTACCTAATAAAACACAAAATAACAATAAAATAAAAATTAGATAAATAAGATTGGGTTGCCTCCCAACAAGCGCTTCTTTAATGTCAATAGCTTGACAGTGGCTCTCATGGAGCCACAAGGTGATCAGGTCAATGTTGTATAGTTGCCAACACCAAACTTAGAGTTTGGATATGGGGTCTTGACACCAAACTTAGAGTTTGACTGTGTGGGCTCTTCTTGACTCTGAACTGAGAGAAGCTCTTCATGCTTACTCTCTTTTGTCACAGAGGGATGGCCATGTGTTTTAAACACAAGGTAGTCCCCATTCAATTGAAGGACTAATTCACCTCTGTTGACATCTATCACAGCTCCTGATGTAGCTAGGAAAGGTCTTCCAAGGATAATGCATTCATCCTCTTCCTTCCTAGTGTCTAAGATTATGAAATCAACAGGGATGTAAAGGCCTTCAACCTTTACTAACACGTCCTC
>NC_029781.3:30268527-30269221 GCF_000817695.3 Arachis duranensis
AACTCCTTCTTGCTTGAGGGACGTCCCAGGAGGTCTTCCTCACTAGGATTTTCGTCCTCCTCCTCCCTTGTGCATTCGGCCACATTGATCACATCAATGGCCTTGCACTCTCCTTTTGGATTTTCTTCTGTATTGCTTGGGAGATACTGGGAGGAATTTCAATAACTTTCTTACTCAGCTGGCCCACTTGTGCCTCCAGATTTCTGATGGAGGATCTTGTTTCATTCATGAAACTGAAAGTGGCCTTTGACAGATCAGAGACAATATTGGCTAAATTAGAAGTGTTTTTTTCTGAATTCTCTGTCTGTTGCTGAGAAGATGATGGATATGGCTTGCTATTGTTCAGCCTGCTGCGTCCACTATTGTTAAAGCCTTGTTGAGGCTTTTGTTGATCCTTCCATGAGAAATTTGGATGATTTCTCCATGATGAGTAATAGGTGTTTCCATAAGGTTCACCCATGTAATTAACCTCTGCCATGGTAGGGTTCTCAGGATCATAAGCTTCTTCAGAAGCTGCCTCTTTAGTACTATTAGATGCATGTTGCCATCCATTCAGACTTTGAGAGATCATGTTGACCTGCTGAGTCAACACTTTGTTCTGAGCCAATATGGCATTCAGAGTATCAATTTCAAGAACTCCCTTCCTTTGAGGTGTCCCATTATTCACGGAATTCCTCTCAGAAGTGTACATGAA
>NC_029781.3:30270545-30271191 GCF_000817695.3 Arachis duranensis
AAAGATAAGATTCTAGAACTTAAAGATTGAACCTTTCTTAACAAGAAAGTAACAAACTTCAAATTTTTGAACCAATCACATTAATTGTTAGCTAATTTTCGAAAATTTGATATAAATATAAGAAAAAGATTTTGAAAATATTTTGAAAAAGATTTTTGGAATTTTCGAAAAAGTAAAAAAAATGAAAAAGATATAATTTTTGAAAAAGATTTTGAAAAGATAAGATTTTTAAAATTGAAATTTTGACTTGACTTGTGAGAAACAACTAATTTTTAAAAATTTTTTTGACCAAGTCAACCCAAAATTTCGAAAATTTGGAGGGAAATAAGGAAAAGATATTTTTTTTTTGAAATTTTTAAGAAGAGAGAAAAACACAATCATGACCCAAAACATGAAAATTTTGGATCAAAACACTTAATGCATGCAAGAACACTATGAATGTCAAGATGAACACCAAGAACACTTTGAAGATCATGATGAACATCAAGAGCATATTTTTGAAAAATTTTTGATGCAAAGAAAACATGCAAGACACCAAACTTAGAAATTTTTAATGCATGGACTCTAACAAACAAAAAATGCATATGAAAAACAACAAACAACACAAAACAAAAAATCATCAAGATCAAACAAGAGGATTTACCAA
>NC_029781.3:30271339-30271659 GCF_000817695.3 Arachis duranensis
AGAAACACCAAATATTTTTTATTTTTATGATTTTATAATTTTTTTTATTTTTATTAAATTTTTTTTCGAAAACAAAGTTGAAAAAAAAACGAAAAAGAAAAGAAAAATTTTGAAAAAGATTTTTGAAAAGAAAATTACCTAATCTGACCAACAAGATGAACCGTCAGTTGCCCATACTCGAACAATCCCCGGCAACGGCGCCAAAAACTTGGTGGACGAAATTGTGATCCATATTCTTTTGTACTTGTATGAAATCATTATTGTGGCACCAGTTGAATTCACAACTCCGTTCAACTAACCAGCAAGTGTACTGGGTCGTC
>NC_029781.3:30272531-30285462 GCF_000817695.3 Arachis duranensis
TGGTGTATGTTTGGGCTGAGCTTGATCTATCCACGAGCTGAGGCGTTTATTGGAGTTGAACTCCAAGTTATAGCGTGTTTTGGGCGTTCAACTCCGGATCATGACGTTTTTCTGGCGTTTAACTCCAGACAGCAGCATGTACTTGGCGTTCAACGCCAAGTTACATCGTCAATTTTCGAACAAAGTATGAACTATTATATATTGCTGGAAAGTTCTGGATGTCTACTTTCCAACGCCGTTGAGAGCACGCCAATTGAAGTTCTGTAGCTCCAGAAAACCTATTTCGAGTGCAGGGAGGTCAGATTCCAACAGCATCAGCAGTCCTTTTGTCAGCCTTTTTCAGAGTTTTGCTCAAGTCCCTCAATTTCAGCCAGAATTTACCTGAAATCACAGAAAAACACACAAACTCATAGTAAAGTCCAGAAATGTGAATTTAACATAAAAACTAATGAAAACATCCCTAAAAGTAGCTCAAACTTACTAAAAACTAACTAAAAACAATGCCAAAAAGCGTATAAATTATCCGCTCATCAGTCCCACCTATAAAATCAATGATAAAAGATCACACTTTACTCTTTAAAGTAAAATTCAAATTTTAGAGGATCCAAATCCTATATATACTATCATCTTATTGTATAGTTGTTGTATGGTATAATTCATTGTTTTGAATTATATGTGACAACTTCAGTGACAACTATAAAATATACATGTTAATCTTTTCAATTCATTGTTACGGGTGAAAATGAGCTTAGTTGAGTCGAATTTTGACTTTGACAAACTTAGTTTATATTATAAATTGATAGCCTAAGTCTAGATCTCTTATATCTCTTATAGACTTTTTTTTAGATTCAAATTTGACTTGTTTAAAACTCGATAAATCTACAAGTCTATTTTGTGAATTAGAATTCAAAACAATACTCTTAAAATATCTAAATTGACATTCTAAAATTTATAATTTATAATTAGTAAACATAATTCATTTATATATTAATCATTAGTTACATAACATAATTATATATACAATTCATAAACTTTTTTTTAATAAAAAATTACAATCTTAATTAATCTTAATTATTATTTTTTTATTTTGTATTTAATATAAGTGAATAATTGAAAGTCTAAATTAGGAATAATTTATAATTTATTTTTCTAAAAAAATATTTTGATAAACTGATTTAACGAACTTCATAAGATTTTTTTTGTCTAATCTTTTTAATTAATAGATTTTTTAAAAAATCCAAATTTAACCTATTTAATAAAATAAGTTAAACCAAATTACAATTTTTCCTCGAATAACCCGACCCACTTCACTCTGAGACATGAGTGAACACGACTTTGGGAATTTACAATGTAATTGTACTTAATATCCTAATATCTGTTTTAAACTATTTTTTTGAATTATAAATTATAACTTTCAAATTATAGATATAACGATCCAATTATGTACAATAATATTAATAATGGTGACGGTTTATGAATTATAAAAATTTTCACGTTCTTTTGACCTCATTTTTGAGTTATAATAACTACTAAATTATAATGATCAAATCAAAATATATTTTATATGATAACGTAACGAGTACAAATCTTAAAAAATCATACTATAAATTAGCTTATGTACTTTAAGGTGATTGTTTTAGAATTATTTTTACTTGTAAGACTATTTAATTTTTTGTCATATTTCTGACAAAATTTAAAAATAATTTTATTTTAATATGAATATCATTATGTAATTTTTATGTTAAAATTTTTTATTTACTCTTCTAAAAATTCTCTTCAAATTTCGCCACTAATAAAAACTAGCTTATATACTTTGGTGATTATTTTGGGAAAGTATAAAAAATTAATATTTTTATAAAATTTGGTTAATACTTAACTAAAAAAAATGAATAATCTTATATTATTTGATAGAATCTCACACTATTAAAAATACTAATAATAATTAATTGATAACTATAAATTATAAAATTTATTAATTTCTAACAAACAAATTCTGACTATTCTTTTATCTTCTTAATATTATCAATTATTTTTATATGGGATATTCGTTATGTATAATTTCGAGGGTAAAACACTAAAATAAGCCACTGGGAGATTGAATTTACCTGAATCAGCCAAAAGGAAATTCGATTCATCAATCAACCAATTGACATATTCATATAATTCGAATCAATAAGATTCGAATTACATTCCTTAGTAATTCGAATGAACATGTTTCGAATTATGGCTAATCAAGTTCCAACGTAATTCGAAACAACATGAATCGAATTAGCAAATTGAATCAATTCGAATTAGTAGGGGAAGGTGACGCGGAAGGAGTTCGAATCATATTGATTCGAATTACTAATGTTTGGAGACTTTGGTAATTCGAAATAAGTTGATTCGAATTACTTGTGACTTGCCTATATAAGGAGTTCGAACCAAGTTCATTTGAATCATTTTCCCATTCTCATACCCCACCAAATCCAAGAGAAAATGACCCAGAATCTGTACGACAAAGACTCGAGCGGTATATTGAAGCGATGGGGGATGATCCGGAAAGGCTGTATCGTTTGGATGGAGTCGCTCATATCGCCGGGGTGATCAATGACAAAGTTAGTGGTTTTTGATAGTGGTATATGTTTAGTGGTTTTTGTTAGTGGTTTAGAAAAGTGGTATTGCAAGTGGTTTATTTAAGAGGTTTTGCAAGCGGTTTTATTGGCGGTGTATTGAATGCGTTTTGAATGCGGTTTTATTGGCGGTTTTATTGACGATTTTACTGTATCCACAATGAATACTCAATCCGGTTCGCCCAATCACACATCGTCGGGTCTTCCGAGCATAGAATATCAAACCAGTATTCGAACTCGACCTCGGTCTTAGCATAGACAGCATTCACAAAAAGCCTCCTTGCGTCTTTGCCCTTGAAGGTGAGGGCAAAATTTGCTGCTACGTGTCGAATGCAGAATGCCCGGTATGCAGCTGGAGGTAGCCAGCCCCCGTCGGGAGCCTCAAGCGCGACCTTGATGCCGTTATGCCTGTCAGAAATAACAAGCAGACCCTGCTGTGGTGTCACGTGCTGACGGAGGTGGGAGAGAAAGAATGACCATGACTCAGCATTCTCACCCTCGACTAGTGCGAATGCAACAGGGAGTATGTTGGAGTTCCCATCCTGTGCAATCGCTACAAGCAACGTACCCCCATACTTGCCATATAGGTGGGTGCCATCAATACTCACCAACGGCTTGCAATGACGAAATGCCTCGATACACGGTGAGAAAGTCCAGAACAGTCTGTGAAAATAAGCCTGAGACTCGTCTAGCTGTCCCCCAACTCGAACAGGGCTAGTCCTAAGCACTACAACAGAACCAGGCATGGTCACCTGCACTTCTAACACCCACCTTGGGAGCTCGTTGTACGACTCATCTCAGTCACCAAAAATGACGGCAACAGCCTTCTGCTTCGCCAACCAGACCCTCCTGTACGTCGGCCTGAACCCATAGTGTGAGGCCGTCGCATTTAGGAGCACCTTGATGCTGACGGATGCATCATCCCTAACCATTGGCATAATGAAGACAGATATCACATGATAATCCAAACTCCTGTGATCGCTGGAGATGGAGCTGGCCAGACAAGTATGCGGTCCATTGTACCATTTGACCTCCCAAATGCCCTTGCGCTGCCGGAGACTCAGCCTAATCAACCATGTGCACCCATTCCCGAACTCAGAACACTTGCCCACATACCGACGATAATCAGACTCTACTACCTTGTACTGTATCCCTCGACGGATGCTGTAAGTCTTCACACTTAACAGGGCCTCATCTTTATCCTGAAATTGCTGACCAACCTGAAACTCTGTCATACCAGCAGACCCTTCTGCATCTCTAGCGCCAAATCCAACATGCTGCCCAGGTACCTCGTCAGGCCTCATGCCATCCAGGTCTAAAGATAAAAAATGTGGAGGGTACTGCTGTGTGCCAGAGCTAGAACCACCGCCTGCCCCTGCAGGATGACTCGCTCCAATATCATCGCCACTGCCATCAGCAATCATATCCGGCTCGACATCATTGTCCTCTGGATCATCAAACAATTTATCTCCAACCCCAGCCGGTACATCACACTGTACAGAGGTCGGTATAAATTCTCCTGTTCCAACCTCGTCGCCAACACTGCCGTCGAGATCAACAGCGAACGAAGGGGAGGCGACAGGCTGGCTGGGTGGCTCGTACGCAGGGACAGAGGAAGAAGCAACAGCAGGTCTGGAGCTAGAACCGGCAACTGTGGCTAAAGTGTTGGTATTCTGGTTCGAACCCCCCGAGCTGGATACCACATCAACCAACTTTGCCAACAGCTCTGGTGTCCTCACTTCGGAAAACTGCCGGCGACAATGAAACATGACCTGCAAGTCCTCATCACTCCCGATCGTGAAACAATCATACTTCACGGTATCCTGGAGCACCGTGATTGGAATGCGATAGAAAAACTTCTTAACCCTTTTCACACCTTCCAGACCAAGTTTCATCAGTACAGAGCTAACAAGGTCATCAATGCTCGTCGTATAACTCACGATAATATAGAGATGATCCTTATCAGTGAACTTCACACCGAAACGAGTTTTTCTCTTAATCGATCCTCTATGGTGAACCAACACTAAAAAATTGTCCTCACTAGCCATCTGACCCCTCTCTAATGAGGGCAACTCACATTCATCTCATATATATAGAGTTCTGGTACACACTAATTCGAATTATTCTCATTCGCACTATATATACGTAATTCGAATCAGGTCATTTCGAATTATGCCTTTGTTCACATTTCCTACTAATTCGAATCACTAAAGTTCGAATTATGGTTACTACACTATTCCTAGTAATTCGAATTAAACTTTCATAATTCGACCCAAGTAGCTACAAATTACATGCAATCTTCCTTGTGCATAATTCGAACCATATTGATTCAAATTACGTACAATTGTAATTTAAATTTTGTTGATTCAAATTACATTAAAATATCCATTGGTTGATTGCTGAAACAATTTTCGTTTTAACTGATATGCGTAATATTTTCTTCAGCCTGGTTTAAATACGTTTTTTACCCTAATTTTGATGACACCACATTCAATATTCAAAAATACGATAATAGATAAATAAAATAAATAAAATGTCTTATTTTAATTCGAGTATTTTTTTTCTTTTAAATTATCAGGAGAAATTCATTTGAAGTTTCTCTATCGTCATCCCACCTTAGTAATCTTCTTTTTAGACTATAATTATTGTGAAGCCAATGCATAGCATATCTGCATATGAATCTGCTCATAACATCCTCAAAATGATGCCGCCTTATAATGTCAAATTTGTATGACGTAGTAACATGAATTGTTATCTCACAAAACATATATATAAGAGGGCACCGTAAGATACAAATAACTTGCCAGCTGCCACACAAGCACAAGATAGTCACATACTCACATCACTTGATAGGAGCACAAAAACCCGTCCTGATTCAACGTATCTATCCTAGCACAAAATTAGTTGAGATGTAAGACAAGAATATTATATATATTATTTTTCTGAATATATTTTACTTAAAAAGTATTTTTATCTTAATAATCACCATAAAAATCTTATCAAATAATAGATATTCGATAGAAATATAAAAATACTGAATATAAGATTAAAAATAAATACACACTATATTTTATATTTAGGTAAAGTATATTTTTTGTTTCTAAAGTTTGACAAAAAATTTAAAAATACTCTTAAATTTTATTTTGTTTTAATTTTGTCCCAAAAACTTTTAACAATTTGCATCAAATATATCTTTGATGACTAATTTTTCAAAAAATTTAAGATCGATTCAGCAACAATTTCATGAGAATAATCCCTCAACACAAGCAAATCAAGTATAATTTTTATGCATTATTGTTAGATTGGTATTAAATTTTTTAAAAATTTAGCTTTCGAAGGTATATTTGATACAAATAAAAAATTTCTGGGACAAAATTGAAACAAAATAAAATTTAAAAATATTTTTAAAATTTTTGACAAATTTCAGGAAGAAAAAATATACTTTATCCTTTATATTTTAAATTGAAACAATTATTTAAGTGTAAAACGAGTGCTACATAATAACTAAAATGTTATTTGTATACTAAAATCAGTCGTTAAAATCAGATACTATGTATTTGTATATAACAAAAATGCTATTCGTACACCAAAATCAGTCACTAAAATTAGTTACCAATGTATTTTTGTATAAATACATGTGTGATTTAATTTATTTTTAATATGTATTTATATTTTAGTATGTATTTCATACTGATGACTCATTTTGGTGACTAATTTTAGTGTACACAAAGCATAGTCCTTTATATAAATATATGTATATTTAATTTAATTTTTAATATATATTTTACTATGATAATTAATTTTAATTTACTGCTATAATATGGTTGAAAAAGTAAATACACCTATCAAAGCTTTCATATAAAATGTGGTTTCTCTTGTATCTTTGGATCAAGCAGAGGAAAATTAAAGATCATAAAAGATGGTAGAGGTAGACCCAGTTTTTGTGCAAGCAGCAGAACACAGACCAAAAGCTTCAATAACCATAGCCGAAGGAATCCCTTTAATTGATCTGTCTCCCATAAACTACCAAGATGATGAAGAAGCCACAAGATTGAAATCATCATCACCAGTTTGGAATATTATTGAAGAAATAGGGAGAGCATGCAAAGAATGGGGTTTCTTTCAGGTGATCAATCACAAGGTACCTTTAGAGAAGAGGCAGAGGATTGAAGATGCTGCGAAGAAGTTCTTTGGTCTTAGTTTGGAGGAGAAGCTGAAGGTTAGAAGGGATGATAGGAACGTGCTTGGTTACTTTGAAGCAGAGCATACCAAGAACGTTAGGGATTGGAAGGAGATTTATGATTTCAATGTTCAACAACCTACTTTCATTCCACCATCTCATGATCATCATCATGATGACATAAATATTCAGTTTCATTGGGATAATCGTTGGCCTCTCAATCCTCCTCACTTTAGGTAACCTATATGCTTTTTTATTCTCTATGCTATCTGATTTATCTGAAATTTTAGTTTAGGAGTGTATCTAGATGATATTTTTAGTTGGTACACGTTAGGCAAAAATACTCATTTTAGTTTGTGAAGTTACACTTAAGTCTCAAATCAATTTTTGAAATTTTAACTGTCTCAATTTAATCTCTAAATTTTTTAAATTTTAACAATGTTGCAGTGGTTTTCGTCATAGGATCAATTAAAAAGTTTAGGGACTAAATTGAGACAATTGAAACTTCAAAAATAAAATTAAAACTCAAGTGTAACTTCAGGATCAAATTGAATATTTTTTCAGACTTTTATATATAAATAGAGCAAAAAGTTTGAGTTTCATATATATTTTCATGTACCTGTTCTGTTTTTGTTTGTTTAAACTCTTGGATAAGTTATTTTATGACATTGTAGCTTTTATGGTAAAAAAAATTAACATAAAACAAATATACAGAAAAACAAATTCCTATTAATATTCACGTAAATTCAAAAAAAGATTTTGAAAAAGGTGTTAACTATATAATTATTTATAAAATTTTGGGACCATTGATTTTAACACATTCATGTACACTAAATACACTCTTTATTGGTCAGGTAGAAGAGCCTTAATTGTGATCAATCCAGGATAAGATTAGAATTAAATGAAAAAAAAAAACATTATCTATTGTAGCCAATAATATAATCTTTTTGTTTTAAAATAACACTCACTTTTTTTATTGATACAATAAAATGTCATTGTACTTAGACATAAAATAGGTCTAGGTACATTAATTTTTTAATGTATAAAAAAGTTTTAAAAAACTATTTAAAATACAGAGAGCAATATAAATTAAAATGCTAAATTATTTCTTATACATCTCCTAGACTCCTTAGATATTAAATAAAGTAAAATTATATTTCAGTGATGCAATCAATATCTTAAAAGAAATTAATGGGATCAATTTTTATCTGTCATAGTAATTAAGAAAATATCTAAAAGAAATTATAATTGAACAAATCATAACTCAGAATGATCCTTTCCTCCTCTCATTATACTTGTTATTCACATTGGCATTGTTTAATAAGTGTGTGAGACACTTACCAGAGAAGCATGCGAAGACTATGCAGAAGAAGTGGAGAAACTAGCCTATAAGCTGATGGAACTGATTGCACTGAGCTTAGGGTTAGCACCAAATAGGTTCCGTGGCTTCTTCAAACACAACACAAGTAATATCAGACTGAATCATTATCCACCTTGCCCTTACCCTCATTTGGCACTTGGTCTTGGGCGCCACAAGGACACTGGAGTGTTAACTGTGCTTAATCAAGATGATGTTGGTGGTCTTCAAGTTAGACGAAAATCTGATGGAGAGTGGATCACAGTCAAACCCATTTCCAATTCTTTCATCATCAATGTTGGTGATATGATTCAGGTACCAATGCTAGTCTTGTTCATTACAAATCTCCTCTAGACTTATTACTTGCTCCACCCATTGCCAATATTCTCCATAATAGTGGAGAGAATTGGATCGAACCGACCGATTTGACCCAGTTAACTGGAAATTGACAACCAGATCAGTTCGATTATTCAAAGTAAAATTGTTCGGTAGAAAATCAGATAAAAAAAAAGTTTTAAAAGATAGTTAACCGATTAAATTGGTATAATTTTTGTAATTAATTAGTTTAAAATAATGATAAAAATTCATTTTTTTAAAATATATATTTTAGAGCAAAATATATTTTGTTTCTAAAGTTTGACAAAAATTTTAAAAATATTCTTAAATTTTATTTTGTTTCAATTTTGTCTTAAAAGTTTTCAATTTGTAACAAATATACCTTCAACGGCTAAATTTTCAAAAAATTTAAGATCAATCTAATAATAATACTTGAAAATTATGCTTAACTTGTTTGTATTGAAGATTGTTCTTATGAAATTGTTGTTGAATTGGTTTTAAATTTTTTGAAAAATTAGCCGTCAAGGGTATATTTGATACAAATTAAAAATTCATAAGACAAAATTGAAACAAAATAAAACTTGGAGATATTTTAAATTTTTTTATCAAATTTTAAGAACAAAAAGTATATTCTACCCTATATTTTATTATAACCGATTCAATTTAGGTTGAATTTCAGTTCAACCTTTAAACTTCTAACTTTGTCGATTCGATCGAATGAGTTTTGAGAACCTTGGCTTTCTTTGGTGTTTGGAATAATGCTTCAATGTGAAGACAATGGCGAGGACAAACTAAAATGTCTTTATTTGGTGCATACAGGTTTGGAGCAATGATGCATATGAAAGTGTAGAGCACAGGGTGATGGTAAACTCAGAGAGAGACAGGTTTTCCATTCCATTCTTCTTGAAGCCAGCATTGTACACTGATGTGGAACCTCTACAAGAGTTGATAAACGACATGAACCCTCCAAAGTATAAAGCAATCAACTGGGGCAAGTTCCGCATTGCAAGAATGAGAAGTAATTTTACTAAGTCCAATGTTGAAAATCTCCAAATTTATCACTTCAAGTTGTCCCCGTAACTTAGTCTCAACTTCATATTTCACTACAACAATATAGTAGTAGAAGCATATACAGGTGCTGAGTAAAAATACCAAAGGATAAGAGATGGAAGTGTTGTAATTTGATGCAGATTTGGTGGTGTTAGCCTATAAATAATGAAATTAAAAAAAAAAGTTTGAAGGTATAGAATCTGTTAGAAGGGTAACAAGTATGGGTGATAAAAGAAGGGAGCATATATAAATAAAAATATAACACAAGTAGGTTTTTTTATTTTTATAAATAAAATAAATGTTAAATTTACCGAAATAAATATTTTTTCGAATATTTACCGTTTTAAATAACTCTATCATATCTAGTTTACACTGTGAATGAGATTATTTTTCACGTATCTCGTTTACAGTGTAAACGAGATATGGCAAGAATGGCTGGGATGTGTATATCTCATTTACAGTGTAAACCAGATACACATATCTCCTTTACACTGTAAACGATATATATATATATTATATAAAGCTGAATGGCCAGTAACAATCCATTCATAGTTGTGGAGCTTTATCCGAATTGTCGTATGAGAAATGGCGACAACGGGGTGACATTTAAGTGTCAGGATCCGATATTGTTTCGCACTCAGCGTGTAGAGACGTTGTCGGTTTTGAAGAGTTTGATATTGAGCGAGCTTGGGGGGACACAAGAGAGGGAAATCGAAATGGTGGCGTATAGGTTGCTGGCACCCATGGAAAATAGAGTCTTCCGGTGTCTGCTATTTCGACTTCACGAGGACGAGCATGTGCGACTGATGTTCGACATTCACGGGAGGATCATGTGTGAACAGGTAATTGAGCTATCTACCAAGGTGGGTCACGGTGGTAGTGGGGGTTCCGCACAGGACACGTATGTGCAGGATGACCATCCTCTCGCACCACCGCCCATTCATGTCGCCATTCTAGAGAATGAGGCAGAGGAGGGTGAGGAGAAGTCGGACGAGGACTACGTGGCAGACAGTGAAGACAGTGAGTCTTCTGATGGCAGCGATGAGGATGAGTTTGTGCCGGAGACACCTACAGGGGCTGTGCCGCGCCATATGCTGCCTCCACCTCACCCGATTCCGGCACTATCGGTTGTACCAAGTCACTATCACAGTCTAGATCTGGACACCATGCATGAGAGGATCCCGATTTTGGACACCTGTGGAGTGGATTACAATCTGGACGGCAGTGTGGAGTTTCGGGTCGGACACAGGTTCAGAAGCCGAGAGGAGGTGCTTCAAGGTGTGAAGAACTATAGTATTCGCAGGAGTGTTGAGTACCGGGTGATCGAGTCCAACTAGTTAAAGTACCATGTGCAGTGTCGTCAAGCCGACAGTGGGTGTCAATGGAGCCTCCGTGTGGCCCTTAGTCAGAATCTCGGATACTGGTAAGTTCAAGTTTAATTATGAATTTGAGTAGTTTTGTATGATATGTTATTTTGGTTAGACATGTTGTGTAAGAATATATTTTGTTGTTGTGACTAGGGATGTTTGGAGATTTGGTGGACCACACAGCTGTCTGGCACCCACCATGTCTCAAGACCATCGTCAGTTAGATAACAGTCTCATCTGTAGAGTGATATTGCCCATGATTCAATCCAACCCGTCTATTAGTAACCCGGTTTTGCAAGGTGCGGTCTACGCAGCCAGCGATGTCCGTGATGCCCCGCTGAGCCGCCAAAGGTAGGAACTGATACGTCCAGGCCAGAACAGCCGAGTCCCACGAAAACGCTCTACTCTCCGTAAAGTCCCAGAGCAGCGGTAGCCAACAAAGGTGCACCAGATTGTTGGACTTGTCGGTCATCAGATACCCTCCGATCAGTAACATGATATAACACCTGGCGTACTGTCGGAGGGTCTCAGGATCGTCTGTTTGGGGCATCTGGCGAACACGATCTCGTAGCCACACAAACTTCAGCATGAACGACTCCTTCCTTTGAGCCGCCTGCTGTGCTGCAACGGGACGCCTGGCACCGAGGAGCTGCTCCACCAACGCCCACGTCTCCGTATGGTACTACCTACCAAAGTCACGGAGGCACCCCCACGGGGTTACCGTGTGCGCATAGGCCCAAGTGGTACGCCACGTCCTGCAGGGTAATGGTTATCTCACCCCACGAGAGATGAAACGTGTGCGTCTATGGACGCCATCGCTCTACCAGTACCAAAATTAGGGAGTTGTGACAAACCCCAATGTGACGGTTTATCTTGCATTGATTTTAGGGGATTTTATAACCTTTTACCCACATTTATTCAATGAAATAGCATGGTTTTGTATATTCTCCTTTAATTGTGCTTAAGAGTGAAAACATGCTTTTTAGGTCTTAAAATAGCTAAATCTAATTCACCTTGATTCCATTAGATGCCTTGATATGTTTGTTAAGTGGTTTAAGGTTTAGGAGGCAAAGATTGGATCAAGAGAATGAAGAAAGAAGCATGAAAAGTTGGAGAACTCATGAAGAAATGAAAGAACCGGAAAGCTGTCAAGCCGACCTCTTCACACTTAAA
The DNA here is from genome assembly GCF_000817695.3 of Arachis duranensis. Taxonomy (NCBI): domain Eukaryota; kingdom Viridiplantae; phylum Streptophyta; class Magnoliopsida; order Fabales; family Fabaceae; genus Arachis; species Arachis duranensis. Next base: position 30,284,604 of record NC_029781.3, read on the forward strand.
CGATCATAACTTGAGCTACAGAGGTCCAAATGATGCGGTTCCAGTTGGGTTGGAAAGCTAACATCCGGGGCTTCGAAATGATATAAATTTTGCCACATGTTGCTTCGCGTTCAGGGGCGCACACGCGCACTTTGCGCACGCGCGCCGATTCTGTCCTTGCCCACTTGAAGCAAAACGTGGCCAGCGGTTTTAGAAGCCTTGTGGGCCCAATCCAACTCATTTCTGATGCTATTTAAGTCAAGTATTGAAGGGGAATCAATATACTTTTACCATATGTTAGTTACCATTAGTCATAGTTTAGTTTTAGAAGTAGTTTCTAGAGAGAGAAGCTCTCACTTCTCTCTAGAATTAGGATTAGGATTAGGATTAGTTCTTAGATCTAGGTTTTAATCTTTGCTTTCTTCCACTTCTATCTCTCAATTCTTTATTGCTACATTCATCTTCTTCTATTTTTTTGTTGTAATTTCCTTTATGTTGTTCTTATATTTTGTTGTAGATCTAATATTGTTCCTTCTACTTTCTTCCAATTCAATAAAAGGTAATTCATAATAAATGTGTTTCTTTTAATTGTTGTTGTTAATTCATTGCAATAAATGTTGTTAGATTCTATGCTTGTTGTCAATTTGCTTTGATTTTCTTTTGTGCCTTCCAAGTGTTTAATGAAATGCTTGGTTGGATTTTAGTATAGATTTTGTTCCTCTTGGTCTAGGTAGAGTAATTAGTGACTCTTGAGTTATCTAATTCCTTTGTTGATTGCTAATTAGAAGTTGCTAATTGATTTGAATACCTCTAAAGCTAGTCTTTCCTTTAGGAGTTGATTAGGACTTGAGGAATCAAATTGATTCATCCACTTGACTTC
>NC_029781.3:30285539-30288324 GCF_000817695.3 Arachis duranensis
CAAAACCCCAAAATAACTCATAACCAATAACAAGACACTTTATTGTAATTCCTAGGGAGAACGACCCGAGGTTTGAATACTTCGGTTTATAAATTTTAGGGGTTTGTACTAGTGACAAACAACTTTTTGTATGAAAGGATTATTGTTTGGTTTAGAAACTATACTTTACAACGAGATTTCATTAGTGAAATTCTAAACCGTCAAAAATCCAATCATCAAAATGGCGCCGTTGCCGGGGAATTGCAATGGTGTTATGTTACTGGTTATTGTATATATGTGAATATTGTGAATATGTTTGCTTTTTGCTTCTTTGTTAGTTTTTAGTTTGTTCTCTTTATTTGTTACTATTTTTGTTTTTGCCCTCTCTTACTATCATGAATTCTCACTTTGGCTATGAGTGTAGTTACAATTATGTTGTAGGTGATGAGAACTATAATGAAGAAATGTATCAAAGATGGGACAATCAAAGGTGGGAGGAGCCATATGCATATGATCAATCTTCATGGCAACAACCTCCACCAATGCACTATGAAGAAGAGCCATTCTATGATGCATACCAATCAAATGGCTTTGGTGAATCTCCTTGTGACTTTCAAGAACCACCAATATTATCCAAGAGGAACAAGAGTCAAGGGATCATCTCAAGGAAGCATTGGATCAATTTCAAGCAACCATGGAGTGTGTTGTGCAACAAGTGGAAAGAATGGAGAATATTGAACCACCACAACTCTACCAAGAAGAACCACCTTCCTATTATGAACCCTTCCCCCAAAATGATGAACTCTTCCAATCACCCCAATCTCTAATGGATGAAACCCTTGGTGTTCTTGTTCAAGGGCAAGAAGAGATGAAAAGGGATGTGCAAAATTTCATGGCCGCCTTGGATGCGGTAACAAATCAATTAGCATCCCAATGCTTGAACACTCAAGAAACTCCCATGGCTACATGTGGAGAATTAAATGAAGAACATAGCATGAAGGAGAGATTGGAAACTCCGGTTGGAAATGAGGGAAGTTGCTTTGTATTGGAACAATTAGAGGAAGCTTTAATTGTTGAAGACAAGGAAGAAGTGGTAGAAGACTTAGGAGATGCGGAGCCTCCATGGGAACATAGAGTTGAAGAAAACCCTTCCAAGATGATTGAAATTGATGCTAGGGAGGAAAGTGCACACCTTCCAAGGCATATTCCATACGAAGACTTGGATGGGATAGGGCAAGGATTGAGTTCCCTTGGTGATGAAGAGCAAGCATCAAGTCCTAGTGGTGGAGAATCCTTTGAACTCGAAGAACCTTCTCCCGGTGCATTTGAAAATGTTGTGGATGTAAACTTCTTTCACCCTCCCAACTATAGTTTGATTAAGGGAAAAGGCTTATATAGTATTAATGAACAAAGGATTGAATTAGAGAAATCTTGTGAAGAGGTGGAAGTCCTTAGAAATAGAAGGATGGGAGTGGAATACGCTTTGTCAAGATCATTGGAAGCATCTTTGCTTAGGTTGTCATCTACTCCCTCACTTGAGTGGGTAAAATTCATTTCTATTAGCTTTATTGTCCCACTTGAGTATGGCTTGCTTGAAACGGATGGTCAACTTAGGATGCTTTGTGGAATGAAGCGTAAGCGAAAGATGTTTCGTGGTTGGCGTTGCAAATCAAGGCTCATTTTGGTTGATACTTCAAGAGTTGAATACAAAGGTGGGAATAGTGCTCAAATAGATGGGTCTAGGAGGATTGTTGGGCACTTCATAGAGAATTCACCCTACTCACCACCCGATTGGACTAATAATGATGATCAACCTCAAGACGGGTGTGAAAATAAAGTGTGGGATCCCGGATCACAAGAAGGGGATCAACTTTGGGAGCCCCAAGCTTGTGAAGAACTCCATCAAGACTTAGCTCAATCCATGAAGAATCTTGGGGCACAATGGAGAACCAAGCATTGGTGGGAGTTCCAAGATGAATTCAAGCACAAGCCACCTTGAGAGGAGCTCCCCATAAGTCCAACTTAAGGACAATAAATAAAAGTGCTAGGTGGGAGACACCCCACCATGGTAACACCTTTTCATTTTCTTTCTTTGTACATATTGGTAGAATTAGTTTACTCTCTTGTTTTTATTGTTTTATTGAGTTTAGTTAGTGGTATAGTATGTTGAATAAGGTTCTAGGGTGTTTTGGTAGCTGTTTGGAGGTTTGGAATGCTTGGATTGGTGCAAAAACATAGCAAAAATTTTTGAAAAACAGAACACCATCCACGCGTACGCGCACTGCGTGCGTACGCGTACATTGAGCATTTTCGACCACCCACGCGAGCGCGCCATGCACGCGTACGCGTGGGATGAGAAGTTCCACTTTCCATGCATTAACTCGAGAGTTAGGCCCGCACTGTGCGCGCGTTGTGCCTTTGGCACAACCCCACTTGCGCGTACGCGCACATGACACGTACACGCCACTCTCGAAATAAACCATCCGCGCGCGCGCGCTATGCGTGCGTACGCGCGGATGCCCTTCCTACACCACATTTCCTTTCTTCTCCTCTTTCTAATTCTTTCCTTCTCCTTTCTTCTTCCCTCCTCCAATCCCTCATCCAACACTTCCTAATACCATGATAACCATTTATTTTAGTTAGTTGATTAGTTAGTTAGTTAGTTAGTTTGTTAGATAGCTTTAGCTTAGTTTTCATTTTATTTTCTCTCTTTTCATCATAAGTGTTGGATTATTGACTTTGTTTACCATACATTGTTGCCTCCTTATTGCCTAAATGCTATTTTAGCATGAATGTTTTTAGATAA
>NC_029781.3:30288713-30290334 GCF_000817695.3 Arachis duranensis
GCCGTACCCCCTTGCTCATCTTTGAGTGCACCGAGGACGGTGCAAACTTTTAAGTGTGGGGAGGTCATCCGACCGTTCGACGATTTTGGGTGACAAGTTTCTAATCCCAACACTTTTGCAGTTCATTCTAGGATTTTAGGATTTTTACTTGCATTCTCTTAATTTTTGCATATGTATACACAATAAGCTTAGTCAAAATAATGAAAATTTTCAAGATTTCTATCTATAGGGCACCTTAATTGATTTGAGTGAAAACCTTTTCATTAAACTTGCTTGAATTATATATCTTGTGGATCATGTTTTTTGAGCTAAGAACACAAGCAAGTGAGTTTTGAGCCTAATGGTGTGGTTACATCTAATAACCACTTATTTTCCTTCTTGTGTGCATTATTCTCTTTCTATGAATGTAATCTTTGATTTGTTTGATTCTTTATGTCTATTATTTTGTGTATTCATGCATTTATATGATTGAGGCCATCATTTCATTAGCTCACTTACCCAAATAGCCTAACCTTTTATATTCCTTTGTTAGCCAATTTGAGCCTACGCTTAACCCACTTGTTCTTAATTTAGCACATTACAAGCCTTAAAGCGAAAAACAATAAATGTCCTTTATTTGGATCTTTGATTAGCTTAGGCTAGTGTGTGTAAGTATCATTCAAGTGTGGGAACCTTGGGACATTGGGTGAATAAAAGGGTAATTTTGTATTGTTATTGAAAATATTGGAAATTGGATACATACTCATGTATTGATCAAATGTAAAACCTTATGCATTGAGATTCTTGTATATAGAAAGAAAAAAAATGAGAAAAACAAAAGAAAAAAAAAGAAAAAAAACAATATGGAAAAGAAAAAAAATATAGAAAAGGAAAGAAAAATAAGAAAAAGAAAGAAAAAAAAGGGGGACAAAATGCCCCAAAGTAAAGCTCAAATAAAAGTCAATACATATGTGTTGTGAAATGAAAAGAGAATGCATGAGTATGTGGAAAAGTGAAGAATGGGTAGTTAGGTAAAAATTTAATTGTATAGGATGTCATAGGTTAGGTGGGAAGTCTAAGCCTATCAAAGATTCAAACTTCAAGCTCACTTGACCAAATATGCATCCTACCTTAACCCTAGCCCCATTACAACCTAAAGAAAAGACCTCATAATAATTGTATGCATGCATTGAATAATTGTTGATTGTTAGATGAAAAATAAATCTTGGAAAGCATGATTAGGGGAGAATTGAGAGAATCAACCCCAAACACCGAGCGACTAGAGTGCAAACACTCCCGGTGAGGGTTCGATGCTCAATTCCTTGATTCCCGGCTTTCACGAGCGTTCTTCTTGCAAGTCTATGTGAACTTCATGTTTATACTTCAATTGGTAGGACTCATGAATCGTTATATGATCTTGGCCCTACTTGTGCATTGTATGTCTTGGAGATTGATTTATTTTTTAACCAAGTACATAGAATCATTTTGCATTTAGTTGCATGCATATAGTTTCTTTGCTTTGAATAAGTGTCATATCCCTTATTTCATTCTTGGTTTAGCATGAGGACATGCTAAGGTCTAAGTGTGGGGAGGTTGACAAACCCCAATTTAACGGTTTATCTTGTATTGATTTTAGGGGATT
>NC_029781.3:30290589-30339969 GCF_000817695.3 Arachis duranensis
ACTTGAGCTATAGAGGTCCAAATGATGCGGTTCCAGTTGGGTTGGAAAGCTAACATCCGGGGCTTCGAAATGATATAAATTTTGCCACATGTTGCTTTGCGTTCAGGGGCGCACACGCACACTTTGCGCACGCGCGCCGATTCTTTCCTTGCCCACTTGAAGCAAAACGTGGTCAGCGGTTTTAGAAGCCTTGTGGGCCCAATCCAACTCATTTCTGATGCTATTTAAGTCAAGTATTGAAGGGGAATCAATATACGGTTCATTAAGTAACATACGAAATGATTTGACAAAATTATTTAACTCAAATACGTAAAAAGACATTTCTCACCTCGCAAATAGCGGATATTGGTAGACGCCTCTATCTGGTGGACACCACTCGAAAAATCTCTTATAGATCCAAGACATCAACAAAGGAGTGCAACCATCGATATCCGTGACACCCCGCTGAGCCGCCAAAGAAAGGGACTGATATGTCCAAGCCAGCATAGCCGAGCCCCAGAAAAATGCTCTACACTCCGCAAAGTCTCAGAGCAATGGTGGCCAACGAAGGTGCACCAGATTGTTGGACTTGTCGGTCATCAGATATCCTCCGATCAGTAACATGATATAACACCTGGTGTACTGTCGGAGGGTCTCGGGATCATCTGTCTGGGGCATCTGGCGAACACGATCCCGTAGCCACACGAGCTTCAGTGTGAACAACTCCTTCCTCTGAGCCGCTTGCTGTGCTACCACGGGAGGTCTGGCACCGAGGAGCTGCTCCACCAACGCCCACATCTCCGTGTTGTACCACCTATCAAAGTCACGGAGGCACCCCCCATGGGGTTACCGTGTACGCGTAGGCCCAAGTGGTACACCACGTCCTGCAGGGTGATAGTGACCTCACCCCAGATGAAACGTGTGCGTCTCGGGATGCCATCGCTCCACCAGTGCTGAAATCAGGGAGTTGTCAAAAGTAAAATCCATGAGTGGCACGGTGTCACCGAATCCGGCCTCAGCCAAATAGGGGACGATGGCGTCCAGTGGAGGTAAAGTGTGGCTCACTCGCCGGGGCAATAGGAGGCGAGGCCTCTGATTAATGGCAAACAAAAATAATATTTAAATTATATACAATCAATTATAACTTATAATTTTTTTTAAAAATTTTACAAAAATTAAATTTACCTTTGATAATATTTATCTCCCAAAAGTCTCAAGATTAATTATTTTTATCATTAATTTTATTACAAATTAAATAACATAATACAAGCAAATAATGTAAAACCCAATTAATTAACGGCTAATTAACCCATAAATGAGAATTTATTCTAGAAAGCCCAAAATGTGATTTTTATGGCTTAATATGATAGAGGAGATTGAGACAAGAATTTTGGTACCAATTTTATAGAATTCGGACCAAGATTGGACCGAACGGGCCAAACTGGGCCTACCGGACCCAAAGTGGGCCCTTGGCCAACTAAACTAAACAAAACCCTAGTTTTCAGCACTCTCTCTCCTCATTAAACACACACACACGCTGAAATATTGGAGAGGAAGGGAAGAACACTCTCTCAAGTTCTCTCCGTTGGTTGATCTTCAAATCACCATAACTTTTGATCTAGAGCTCCAATTGTTGCACCGTTTGCGGTCACGCGTTCACCGTGGAGAGCTCTACAAAACCCATACAATCAATCTTGAGGTAAGCCACGTTTTTCTCTTCGAATTTCCAGCCTTGTTTTCGAGTTTCATGAGAAAAAATGTTGAGATTTTGGGCTTTTTGATATTATAGGACCCAACTCTCTTGAAGGAGAAGGTTAATCTTGTCTCCTTGGACCTTGGGTGTGGTAAGATTCTCAACCCTAGTGTAATTTGTTGTTCTATGATGTTTGAGTATTGAGATGTTGTGTATGGATATGATGATTGTGGCTTAGGTTGTGTATGTGTGAATATTGGAGCTTGATTGGTGATTTTGGAAAGCTTAAAAAGGAATTTGGTGGTGAAAAATCTGTTCTTGGAAGTATTGAGGCCTTGAGAGCTTGAGAAAAAAGTGGTTTGGAAGTGCTCCGGTTGAGCTTGGAAAATCGGCTAAGGTGTGGTCTCGGTTTCCTGTATCTAATATGTAATGTGGTAGGAAATACTTAGGCTAGAGGCCCTAAGATAGGCATTGAATTATTGATGTTGTTGAATGATTGATATATATGATGTGGTCATATATGTGATGATGATTATTGATGCATTAATGGTATGATGTATGAGAAATATGCATGTTGTGATATATGCTTGATGATTGATTATGGTTAAATTGTAGGTGGAACCATGTTAATGGTGAGTATGATATTGATTGTGTACAATGATAATTTATTGGAATTGGTGTTGTTGAAAATTGGCATGAGGAAGAGTATATGATATGTCAATGTGTTTGGGTTTGAGCCACTTGGGTGAAGTGGGTTAAAATGATGGAATAGTGATTTTGTAAATTGTGGTAATGTGTCAATGTGTGAGTTGAGGAGGCTTGATGTTGAATTTGATATATTTTGATTGATTTCAAAGAAAAGGGATGAAATTGGCATGTTTTGATTGATTTTGAAGAGTTGAAAATGGCTTGTTTTGAAAATGACACCTTGTGGTTTTTTATGAAAAACATAGTTTTTGGGCATATTTTGGTGGGACATAACTTGGACTATGGATCTCCATTTTGTGCCAAATCTGTTTAGAAATGAAATTGGATCCGGGATGTCTATGTCGTTTGAAGAACGGGTGAAAAATGATTTAAAATAAGAAAGTTATGTCCGTTGGAAGATTGGGGGTTGAATCTGTGAATTCTGCAGCTTTTAACTTAGAAAATTTTTAGCAGAATGACCCCTCGCGTGTAGGCGCACTTGGTGCGTATGTGCCGTTCTTTCAGAAAATGCCATCCACGCGTGCGCGTGGTGTGCGCGGACGCGCCGATGTGCTGCACCCAATGCCCAGCCATTTTCCAGAGGGTTGTGTCAAAACTATGCCAGATTTGTGCGCGGACGCGTCGCTTGGCTATTTTTCAATCCACGCGTTAGTGTGCATGACGCATACGCGTCGATGAGTTTTGTGGCCATCCACGCGTGCGCGTGGAGTGCGCGTACGCGTGGCCCTGTTTTCATCCCAAAGTTGATTTTTGAGTTTTAAAAGCCAAATCTCATACTTCTAAGCCTCCGATCTCACCACTTATGTCTTAAATCATTATGATATGCCTAGCAATAAGTAAAAGGGCTAGGGAATGTGGTAACTTGCGAGTGAAGCAAGGGAAAAATGAATGATCAATGAGGATCAAAGATGATTATGTGAGAGGCGGAGGATGGCGGTAGTAGTGCTTGTTATGACATGGGCCGAAAGGCCGTAATTGTTAATGAAATGGATGGGTATGGATTTAACCGTGAGCCGGGTGGCTAGTTATGGATTTAACCGTGAGCCGGATGGCTGGATTATTACCGTGTTACGGCGGAGCCATGATTATGGCTAAGAATAAATGCATATATGCTGTTGAATGAATTGTGAATGTTGTACTTTTACTGTTGGAGATGAGAGTTTCCCTGGAAGGAAGCAGTGGCTAGCCACCACGTGCTCTAGGTTGAGACTCGAAGCTCTTTTGACCCTATGTCGTAAGGGTGGCCCGGCACTGTGAAAGCCCCGGATGAGCTCGCCCCCGTAAATATTCACCAGTGAAGGTGATGGATATAGATCATGATTATGATCAAGTTTATGATGAGTATAACTCGAGTTGGGGATGCGCGACAGAGGGACAGTCCAATGGTTAGCTACCAAGACTTGTCGGGTTGGGTCTATAACCGACAGATGATATCATCAGGGACAGGCATTCATCATATGCATATTATATGAATTGTTTGAGATTGCCTATTTGACTGCATATTACTTGCTAATTGTCTAAATGCCTTATTTGTTCCTATTTGTATATTTCTTGTCTGATATAACTGTGTTTGCTACATTATACTCCTGCTGGTGGTTGGGAGGTGTGAAGAAATTGGAAAGGAAAGTATTAGTTAGACTGAAGAATCTTTAGTTAGTCGCCACATATGGTTTAGCTTGTTTATAAGTTTTGATATTATCTAGAGGAAGTTCTAGGATTGCCTTTGGCTTTCCTCTATTATTATGTATTATATATGTGGAAGCTGTTACCATGCTGGGGACCTCTGGTTCTCACCCATGCGGATTTTGTGGTTTTCAGATGCAGGACGTGAGGTTTTTCGCTGAGGCCTGCTGAAGACTTCTGGATTAGCGAAGATCCTTTGTTCTTGGGGACTCTGTTTTAGTTTATATGGTTTGCTTAGATACTTTTATCTCCATTAAATAATACAAACTATGATGATTCCTTTTATGGGAGATTTTGGAGAATAGGTTTTTGTATTTGTGTCCCTCTGGGTTTCCTTTGGGGTTTTCCTTATTTTATCATATGTATATATTGTTATGCTCGAACCGGTTATCTTCGTAGCCGGATTTTGAGTTTTGATATTCCTGTTTTTGACACTCCATTATATATATATAATCTCGCGTTGGTTATCCTTGTTCGTTACGTTATCGATCGAAGTGTTGCACTTTCGAGTTGCGATTTTTGTTTACCCTTTTTTCTACAAAGGCTCCTAGTTATAATCAATCATTCATACTACTATACTTTCTAAACTTTTATTTTAGAGATCGTAATACCTTGCCATCTCTAAATTATGACTTAAGCATAAGACTCTGTATGGTAGGGTGTTACAAACAAAGTCTTAAATTTCTTAAAAAATAAAAATAGAAAATCTTAATATCATGAACAGTGTTATACTATAATGGCATTACATTTATAAACACTAACAACATAGCACGAGAATAACAGAGTTCCAAACTGATAACATTTATGTCATACGAACCTAGCACAAACGGATAGAGTTCTAAATTAAACCTACAGACCTAACTCCTAACTCATATATCAACGTTCCAGATCTACATGACTACCTTAACAATGCCAAAATCATTAAATTTAACAACCATAATGAAACTAACCTCAAAGTCGGCTGCCCCCGCGTAATGTGTCGTCTCATTTAGCCTATTTATGTCCCAGTCATTCCCCAGTTGGCGCGCCATCACCGCTCGGATCACAGGTATAGTCAGAAAGGGTTAAAAGAGAGGAGAAAGATGTCGAGAAAGTGAAAATGGGGCCCAGAAGTCTGCTGTAAACGACTTCTATATATAGGGACGTACGTGTCATATCTCATTTACACTGTAAGTGAGGAGTTAAATCTCAATTTGGCCCCTGAAATTTAGTTCGATACTCAGAATGATACCCAGAACCCCTAAATTTGCAATTGTGGCACCGGCTTGCCCCTGCAATCATCTCCGTCACCAGAATGTTGATCTGACGTAATTACATGACATGGTGGACACTACTTAAATGACAGCGCATTGGTTTCGTGCCCAAACTCTTTGGAAACCACGTCGTTTCAGTTTTTTTGTGGGTTAAAACTCTCTTTCTTTCTAGCACGACGATCATAAGTTGCAAAACATCAAGAAAACCCTTACACTACGTGGTTTCCAAAGGGTTTGGGCGCGAAACCAATGCGCCGTCATTTAAGTAGTGTCTAACATACCATGCAATTGCGCTAGTTCAGCAATCCGGTGACAGAGATTATCACAGGGGCCAGTTGGAGCCACAATTGTAAATTTAGGGGTTCTAATTGGGGCCAACAAAATTGTGAGGATCATTATGAGCATCAGGCCAAAATTTCAGGGGCCAAATTGAGATTTAACTCTGTAAATGAGATATGAAAAAAGAATTTATTTCGGTAATTTCTCCAAAAATTAATTATTTTAATAAATATTACATTTATTTTATTTATAAAAATAAAAAAACCAACACAAGTATCAATATAAACTAGGTAAATTTTAGTCGACCTCTGTCAAATAAGGAATATGTTATCTTTTATGATATGTTTCAGGGGTTATTGTAAGAATTTGATTATCATAATAATTAATATTAATTTAATTAGAGTTTGGACAGTTATATAGTCACATATAATAAAATTACTGACTTCATTTTTTTGGTCTGAATTAACTATTAATTATTTAAACAATGTTGATAATTTATTTGGCATAAAACATGTGTGTAAATTATACAGAATTTTAATTCAAACAAATCAATGTTTAAATTAGATTACTCACACGAGGTCACTTCAAAATTTTAACTGCAAATTGGTTGGATAAATATCACTGAGAAATAAATTATTCTGGATAGTGTATTTTTTTTTTGTCAAGTTCTTTTGTTCACAGTAAAACTTATGACTTCAATTATACTTTTCAATCATTAGTAAATAATTAAAAGGATTATTAATCATGCACAAGTGAGATCAAAGAATATTTGATTCGATGGTTAATCTTTTTGTTTCATTTTCTTTTTGGCAGGAAAAGATTATAGAGATTGGATAGTTTGAAAAAAAAAAGAGAGTGAAATTGCAAAATGGAGTTTTATTGAAAACTCTTGTAATTTGAAGAAATTATTTTATTCTAATGGGATGATTTAGTTATCCAAACCTAAGTTAGATATGGTTAATATTAATTATAATGACTCAATCAAATTTTTCTAATAACAACGAAATACATTATAGGGGATAACAAATTTTTTATTTAAGAAGTTAGTTAGAGTTCACCTATAAGATAAGGATAAAAATATATTCGTGACAAACAACTGACAAATTATTTATGTCTCTGAAACGGATAAGTTTGTAAATGTATTTTTTTGAGCGATTAATAAATTTAAGATAATAAAATATAAAAAATTATTAGGTCAATTCTAGTTGAACTTTTAAATTTTTGAACTTTTAGTTTTATTGATTTTAGTTTTTAGAATCTTGGACAAAATTACACTTTGTGTGTTTTTTTATACTTTGTGGTATTTTTTAAAGGCATTAAGCAAATCAAATCCGTTACTGAATAATCACTACACTTATGTTGAAGAATCCAACAGATTGACCACAATATTCGTATTTGGATTATATTACCTTGTATCTAAAGTGTAACAGTTTAGTTTAAAATAGGCTACTCACCCAAATTTAAATTTTTTTATTTACGTATCTTTTTTTATTAACTTAAATTTTAAGATAAATAATTTTATAATATGATATCAAGACCTATCAAATTTAGTATTGTTGAATCACCCACTCTATAAATATTTATATTCTAGATAGAACATTTTACAATGCTAAAATTTATTTGCTTCCTCACTTGCTAAACTAACGTGGATCACCTTCAATTATAACAAATGTCCATAGAAATCACTAAATTTTACAAATTACAACAGGATGAGTATATGTTGCTCAATACATCAACTATAAATACAATTATAGTATTTAAAAGGTAAATTATATTATTTTCAGACTTCACGAATAACACCAATAAAATTCTTATTGAAATTTTGATATTAATTTTTAAAATAAATATATAATATTAAATGATATATTTTTTAAATTGAAAAATAATTGTGAGTTGAAAAATACAAAGAAAAAAGAGAAATAGATTTTGTGTATTTTTTTTAAATAAAATTTTAACACAATATATAGGACATCTGTAACTAAAATATAGGGTAAAATATACTAATAAATCATTTCAGTCTCAAAATTATATCAATATCTTATTTTGATTTTCGTTACAAATATGTCCTAAATGATTCTATGTAAATCGAATCAATTGGATTCGATTTAGCATCTATATGTTGTACTAGTAGTAAATCAAATAAACTACGTTAGATTTACTACTAATATAATATAACATATATGTGTAAATAGAATCGAATTGATTCGATTTACTACTAAACCAGATATAATTGATTCGATTTACTATTTATACAGATTATTAACATTTATTACTTTTAAGTTAATAATAATTAACTTTAGAATAAAAATATCAATAAGGGAATATCCCTATTTGAATTCAAATAAAATAAAAAAATCAAAATGAATAAGAATAGAAATTCAATTTTTGTGTTTTAGTTCAAATTCCAGAAAATCTACATTTTTATAAACTTATGAATTTAAAACGGAACAATAAATGATTTCTAAAAATTCATTAAAAATCATCTTTTGACTCATTTGCATCTAAAGAATCATTACAGAACTTTTGATGTTAAAAAAGTTAATATAAAGGAGGTAATGCCCAAAATGGTCCTGAAATTACCAACTCGCTTCAGATTAGTCCCTCACTTTTTAAATTGACCAAATAAGTCCCTCATTCTCTGAATCGTGAATCTCCGTTAGTTCAAAAGTTACTAGATGTTTTAATGGCGCTGAGGTGTACAGTTAAGTGCCAAGTTGGCACTTAACTGCATGCTGATGTGGACAGACAATGAATTCAACTCAAATTGGTGTTCCAAATTTGATTAAGATGTCCAAATTGATCCAATTTTCACTTATAAAATTCTAACCCCCCAAATGTTCATCTTTATTCTTGGTGTTCATCTTTGTTTTTCGTCTCCACTCATCTCCTCCTCATTGTTGTTGTTCTAGCCATAACAAACTTTATACATCAGAATTTTAAGCAACAAAACACAAAAAAAAAAGAAGAAAGAAAATTAAACAAAAATAAAAATATTAAAACAATTTTCTAATTTCTATTTTTGTGGAATTCGAATTATTCTGAACTTTCAAATTTCTTCTCACACATACACCACCTTTGTAAGCAAGAAACAACCTCAAAAAAAGAAAAATCAAATATTGAAAATAAATTAATAATTAATAAAAGCAAATCAAATATACCTTTATTCCAATCAACACAGTAATGAATCCAAAAGTAGCATCACCCTTTGGTTGATCCTAATCACCATTTTACTCTATATTTCATATTCTTCCAACCTTCTCCTCTTCAACAACAATGACCAATAAGGTTGCCCCCATCACCACCACCACCAGACTCGACGACACTGCATCACAACAAATTCTCCAAATTAGTACTAACAACAACACATATATAACCACATCAACTGAAGAAGAAAAAGCTTCCAATGAGAATAAAAATAAACAACAACAACACAAAGCTTCCAATGACAAAAAAAAAAAAACGAATACGAAGAAGAAGCGATTACGCGTCAAAAGAAGAAGTGAGAAATAACTACTCTGTGGTTCAGTTAACCCCGGAACAAACGGCACAAACAACAAAAATAGAATTAAAGCACGTTATTTTTTGGATTGTAGCATCATCAAGCTTGTGGGAACAAAGAAAATAATACATCAAGGTATGGTGGAACCAAAAGAAACTAGAGGTGTTGTTTAGTTAGATCAGAAAGCAACAACAACAAAAAACGAAAGATTACCGGAGATTGAATATCCTTTAGATTAGTGCTAAGATCAACAACATCAATAAGAATGAGAGGAGTGAAGATGAAGAACAAAGATGAACATTTGGAGGTTATGATTTTATAAATGAAAATTGGATCAATTTGGGTATTTTAATCAAATTTGGAACACCAATTTGAGTTGAATTCATCACTTAACTGTACACCTCAGCGCCGTTAAAATGTCTATTAACTTTTAGACTAATGGAGATTCATGATTCTGAGAGTGAGGGACTTATTTGATCATTTTAAAAAGTGAGGGACTAATCTGAAGCGAGTTGGAAATTTCAGGGACCATTTTGGGCATTACCTCTAATATAAAGTATAGCCCTTCAAGGTGGTGGCATAGGCGTTAAAACTAGAATTTTTTTAGAGTCAGAAGTAATAGATAGGTATACAATAATGACAAACTATATTTATATAATATGTAACTAAAACTTTAATTATTTCTCAAATTACATATTATATAAATATAGTTAGTCTTTTTATAATGTATAACTATCTGTTACTTCTGACTTTAAAAAAATTCAACTTTCAACTTCTATATAACCACCATGAAAGGCTATACTTTATATTAACTTTTTCAATATTAAAAATTTTAGCAATGATTCTTTAGATGCTATGAGTCAAAGGTGATTTTTAATGAATTTTTAGAAATTGTTTATTTTTTCATTTTAAATTCATAAGTTTATAAAAATGTAGATTTTTCTCGAATTTGAACTAAAATACAAAAGTTGAATTTCTATTCTTACTCGTTTTGATTTTTTATATTTTATTTGAATACAAATGTGGGTATTTCCTTATTGACATTTTTGTTTTAAAGTTAATTGTTATTAACTTAAAAGTAGAGTTAAACTCTAAAATGGTCCCTGAGATTGACGTCGTGCACTAAAATTGTCCTTGAGATTTCAATTGCACCAATTACGTCCCTGAGATTCAAAAAAATGCACCACGTTAGTCCCTGACTCATTTTCCATTAACGGCGTGATGACATGGCTTGATGACGTGGCATGTTAGTGACACATGTCACTCCATGATTTGGCGATGTGTAACGGTATGATGTGTTGACTAGTGATACATGGCATGCTGACATGGATGGTTGTGACACATGTCACAATGCTATCTGGCCACGTGTCTGTTTGTGCCACATGTTGCAACAGTATTTGTCCACGTGTCATCCATTATGTCATCATTGTAGATGCTCCAAATTAGTCCCTCACTTTACGTTAAGTGATTCATTTTAGTCATTGAAATTGAATGTCGTGCACCAAACTAGTCCCTTAACTAATTTTTTCTCATTTTTTTAAAAATTTAAAATTTTCAATATTTTAGATGCATTAATTTCAAAGTGAGGTACTAATTTGGTGCATCTACAATCATGACATAATGGATGACACATGGACGAATACTATTGCAACATGTGGCACAAATAGACACGTGGCCAAATAGCATTGTGACAGGTGGCGCAATCATCCACGTCAGCATGCCACATGTCACTGGTCAACACATCATTATACCATTACACGTGGCCAAATTATGGAGTGACACGTGTCACTAATATACCACATCATCAAGTCATGTCATCACGCCGTTAATGAAAAATGGATCAGAGACTAACGTGGTGTATTTTTGTCAATCTCAGGGACGTAATTAGTGCAATTGGAATCTCAAGGATGATTTTAGTGCAGGACGCCAATCTCAGAGACCATTTTAGGGTTTAACTCTTTAAAAATAGTAAATGTTAATAATTTGTACAAATAGTAAACCGAATCAGTTTAATTCGATTTACTATACATGTGTTGTTCATTAGTAAATCGAATCAAATTGATTCGATATTACATATATATGTTGCATTAGTAGTAAATCGAATATAGTTTAATTGATTGACACAGATGTGCAAATGAGATATGCATGTAAGCTATTTTGTTTCAAGATATTTGTGTAATATTAGAAGCTATTTAATTTGTTTATGCTATTTACCTTAAAATATAAGGATTATAAAGTAAAATAAAACTAAAATAAATAAATTAAACATTAAATTTGTAAGACCCAAAACTTTTAGAAAATCTTATTATGAGTCAATTTCAATTTATTTATTCATTAAAGACTTTAATTTCAAAAATTACTTTATTAAAAGTAATTAAATCAAGTTTGAATAAATTGAGTTTGAATTAAATTAAAATTTTTATCTAATTTTATAATTATTGGATAATTTTTTTATTCAAATTATAAAATTTAATAGTTATAAAATAATAAGAATTTTATACGATTTGATTTAGATAATTGAGATTTTGGAATTTAATACTTTAATTTTATGAATAAAGAAAATTAATTTGATTATGTCTAATTCTTGGATTAGAGCATTTATTTGAAAATAATTTGTAAATTAATAAAGAAATAGTATTTTTATATAATTATTGTTGGATTAAAATTGGTTTTTAATTATTATCCCTATTTTTATTTGAAATTACCAACCTACCTTTACCCTTTTTTTCTCAAATTAACACCCTAACCCTAACTTTACACAACACCACACACACTCACCCACACCAAACTCTAGCCACCAAAACTCTCCCTTAATGGTAAGAAAGAAAAAGAAAATGAAAGAAAGGGAGAAAAGAGAAAGAGAGGGAACACAAAGAAAAGGAAAGGGAGAAGAGAAGGGAACAATGGGAGAAGAGAAGAAGAGTGGAGAACGGAAGAAGAGGGTGGTGCTGGCAAGAGCACCATCACCGCTCGTCGTCGCACGTCGCAGAGAGGAGAGAGACGCGAAGCAGGAGNCCCACGCCGTGACCGTTCGAGGAGATATGCTCTGTTGCCGTTTTGCCACCGTTGAGCCGTTCTGCCACTGCTATGGTCGCTGGCGAGCTGCACGGTGGTGTTGGGGGAAGTCTGTCATTCTATCACCATCGCTACTGCCTCTGCGCCGTTGTAAGCACCTCTCCCGCCCATTTTGGGTCTGGTTCTGTTCAAGCACGTCGTTGTTCTAGTCGCTAGGAAGCACCGCCGGAGGTGCTGCTGCCCCACAGTCTTCATTCCTTTTTATACAGTGAGTTATTTTTGTTTTTTGAGCCCTTATAATTGTTGTCCTGCTATATAATGCTGAGGATTTTACGGCGTTATTGCCATAGGGTTGAGTTTTGGTTATTGGGTGTCGCGTTTGGAGTTGTGGTTATTGTTGCGGAAGTGATATGGAGTTGTGGTTGCGACTGCCGTTGTTGCGGGCCAGGAGAAAAAGAGTTTTGACACTGTTGTGGAAGTGGTATGGAGTTGTGGTTTCGACTATTCGATGTAAGGGCATTTTCTTAAACTCATTTTACTATCAAGAACTGTTACATGTCGATATTAATATGAAACATACATTTTCATGATTTTCGTAAGTCTTATGGATTGAATTGAATTATTTTGTATGAATGCAATCATTTGCCTGATTGAATTGTTGATTAGTTGAGGTGGCTGGAAATTATTATTTTTAATTTATTATGTTGAAGTGGGTTTAAATTGTGATTTACTGGATCGATTGTTTGAATTCTGGATTTTTTTTATTTTCTTGAATTAAGTCAGTGTGGTTCTGATAATAGTTTCTTGGAAATGGTTGAAATGGTTGGGAGGTGTTTGGTTTGGATCGGTTGGGACTCGAAAAAGGTGGCAAAGTTCGAATTTTAAGGGAGGTGTTGTTGAAATTTTTATAAAAATCATAGACTTTGTTTGATGTGTTACTTAAAAAAATTTGGATTTAGGAATTATATTATTTAATTTTGATTTATTAAGAAAAGAATGAATTATATTTTGAGTTTGAATTATCGAGAAAAGAATTATGTTTTGAATTTTATTTATTATAATATAACGAATATGGCTTTAGCAACGCCAAATTTTGCAACGCCTTAAAATCATTTTCTTAGATAGTTTTAGACAACAATTTTTTATAGTGTTACTTTTGAATTCAATTTTTCATTATTTTATAGCAACAAATTAAAACCGTTCTCTTTGACTATTTTAAAGAACAGTTTTATAACTATTACCATGATTTATTTTTAAGCAACAGTTTTTGCTTGTTTAAATAATTGTACAAAAGAAACGCATAAAAACCGTTGCCAAAATGCTACACTTTAAAACCGTTCTATTAGATGGTCTTAGACAATGGTTTTTTACAGTGTTACTGTTGAAATTCAATTTTTCATTACGTTATAGCAACAAAATAAAATCATTCTCTTTGACTATTTTAAAGAATGGTTTTATAACCATTACAACAATTATTTATCAAACAACAATTTTTTAATATTAATTAAATAATTATACAAATTAAATAATACCAATAAAAATAATTTTAAATAATCATATAAATTAAAACTATTTTTTCTATAAATACTAAATTTATAAAATACTCAAAAACTATTGTTATAAATATATAACAAATATTATTTTTCAAAAAAATAAAATTAAAATAAATTTATAATAAATATTATATATTTTTGTTATAAATATATAACAAATATTATTTTTAGAAAAAATAAAGCTAAAATAAATTTATAATAAATATAATTATAAAAAAATAAAATTAAAATAATTTTAAAATAAAGATTAAATATTTATCTCTATGATAATAACTAAGGACTCTACGCAAAATCAAAAACAAAAACGAAGGACTTTACTAATCTCTTAAAAAAGAAATCAGAGTGCGCTTTTCTTCCTCCCTCCAACATCAACATAACCCTAACCCACACCAACCCAGACCATCAGACCATTATCGCACCGCAGCTTACCATTTAGACCGAACCTATTGTCGAAGAAAGAGTTTCCCATGCGCCATCCTTGTTCCCGAAATCGTCGCTGCTTCCTTCTTCTCGAAATCGTCAGTACGTCTTTCTTCCCAAAGTCGTCATTGCGTCCTTCACTTCCCGGAGTCACTGACTCTCTCCTCTTCGTGGTGTCGCTGCTTCTCCCCTCTCTGCGACGTCACTACTTCTCCATTCTCCACAGCCTCCTTGTTTCTCCCCTGTTCTGTTTCTGCTTCACTGCTTCTCCCCTGTTCTGCTTCTACTTCGCTGCTTCTACCTCGTTGCTTCTGCTTCACTACCTTGGCTGATTGTGGGTTGTGATTCTGCTTCGTTGCTGCTGCTTTGCTGCCTTGGCTGTTTGTGGGTCTATGGTAAGTGGTTTTCGTCTCTGATTTCTTTTGTTTAGTTAGGGCATTTTTGCCTTGGCCATTTTTGTCTCTGCTTCATTTGTGTTTGTTTTAGTCCTTTTGAATAGTGCTGTGTCAAGGGTAGTCATCGAATATTGGTGTATGAATTTCTGGAGAACAATAGCCTTGTAAGTTCTTTGCTTGGTAAATAATATAACAACTTGAATGTTTATTTATTTGTGAATCTTTCCTGAGTTGGATGGCTAATTGGCTACTGAACCTTTAGCTTTTTAAAGATTATTAGAGTTTGAATCAAGATGAGACGTGATTAACTGATTATGGTGTTGCGATTAGGGAGCGGAATAAAATAGGAAAATGTGGGATTTGCTAATCTTTTGCCGTTGCTTTTGTTCACTAAATTATTATTTTGCTATTGCTTTGGATCAAGATGAGACGTGATTAACTCATTTTAATGTTGATTTTCTGGCCCAATTTTAAGCCTATGAGATAAACAGTTGCTTCAGTTGAAGGCAGAGAAGGCCCAAGACCCCCCAAAAAATGCTGCTCTGATCTTGTTTTAAGTTTAATATTAATTTGTTATAATACTGTTATAATTTTGATTTGGTAATTAATTCTCTGAAAATGTTGTTCTGGTTTTGCTTTGATTTTAAACTTAATTTTATATTAATTTAGTATAATGCTGTGTGATTTTGATTTAGAAATTGGTTCTCTGGAAATGCTATTTTGATTTTAATATTGAATAGTGTGGCAGCTTGCAAAAAAGGCCAACTAAGAAGGGAAAAACACGTTAATTTGCTTCAATGCCGATTGATACATTTCTTAAACTTAACAATGAACCTGACGGTGAAGAGCAATTGGATGAGAATGAAGGAGATAATATAGAAGAGCAGGACAAGGATTATATTAATCCAACTGAGGCTGAGAACATAGACAATACTTTGAAAGGTAAATTTTTGGTCTTCGTGAAAATATTTTATGACATCATTTCTCTTTAAATTGACTACTGTGAAATGATCTGTTGGTTGACTTTGCATTGTAAATAGAGGCAAGAATTAGAGGAGTCAAGTTATGGTTAGTTTGAATGTGCTATGCCCATTATTGGTGTAGGTTGTGTTTTTTTAGTAGTTTTTTATATTCTATCAAGTGATAAATCTGTCACTGAAAAAAGATCAAATAAAATAAAATTCTGTCTTGGTCTTTTCCCTTGAAATTATAAATATTTATTTGATTATATTATAGCTTAACTAGATTTATTTTTATGAAGACAAATACCCTTGGTTTTTGACCGTTGCAAAAATTCTTATTTGTTGTAGTGTTAAGAAAAGTATTATATTTTGAGTTCGGTTAGAAAAAAATTATGTTTTGAGTTTGATTTATTTAACACAAGAATTATGTTTGGAATTCGATTTAATATGAAAAGACTTATATTTTGAATTTGACTAAAGAATTACATTTTTAGGAGTTTTAGTGAATTTACAGTATTTGAATTTGATTGGTAAAAGGAGATGATTTTTGGATCTTTTGAAAAGTTATTAAACTCGAGAATGAAGTTGAAAGTGAGATTTATGCGATTATTTCAAAATCTAAGAGTTAGGCTTTTTGGAATTTCAAAACGGAATTGAAGAATGGATTATTGAAGTTAATCTGAGACTTTTGATTTGGTGAAAATGAGTTTTATGAAAGAGAAATGGATTTATCCTACTTCTTAAAAGAGATTTTTTTCTTATATTTGAGCTCCCTGGGTAGATGCAAGGGTGTGGTTCGCCCCACTTGCTCCAGGTTGAGATTCGAGGCTCTCTGGTAGATGCAGTGGTTCACCCCATTTGCTTTGGATTGAGATTTGAGACTTTTGGATTTTGAATAAAAACAACTTTTATTGAATTGATTCGAATTAAAGACGAGGTTGAGAATTCGCTCTCTTCTTGCGTGGACAAGCTTGAGGTTGAGGATTTCCTCTCTTTTTATAATGGACAAGCTTGATGTTGAAGATTTTCTCGCTTGTCGCACCGGAGAATTTTATAGAAGGTACAGGATTCCATTCGATTCAATTCAGTATTATTAATTCGATTTGTTTATTTTTTATTGAAAAGAGATTGATTGATATTTGAGCTTCTGGAGTAGACGTAAGAATTGTGGTTTTGTCCCGCATACTCCCAGATGGTATTTGAGCTTTCTGGGTAAACGCAGGTATTGTGGTTTTGTCCTGCTTGCTCTATGTCAGAATTTGAGCTTTGCAAGTAGACACAAGGATTGTGATTTTGTCCCGCTTACTCTGAGTTGGTGTTTGTTGACCCTTCGTCGCAAGATGTGGCCAGACACTTAGACCTTTCCGGTTGATTCCTCCAAGAAAAGTGAATTCTCTTTGGGTTTGCCCACACTGAGGGGCTGTCTAGGGTTCACTACCGGATATGTCGGATTTGGCTGTATAATCAACAGATGAGTTCATTGTCCATAGGGCAGGCATGAATTATTTGCATCTATGTGACACTATTTGGGTGTGCATCTTGTATTTGATTTGCCTATGTGAATATTTATATTTAACTGCTAATTGCCATACTTACTGTAATTGTTCTTGATTATGTTTGAACTCTATTACTTGTGATTGTGACTAGTTGGTTCAGAACATGGTGGTTTGAGTAGTGATTTGATTATGCTTTGGACGGATGCCATGATTTAATCTTGTGTTGGGCCGGAGCCGTGATTTGGTTATGTTTAGGCCAAAGGCCATGGTTGGGTGAAACAGTGTTAAGTTTGGTAGTATGATCTGTTGGTCTATAGTGAAACTCTTTTGATATTATGTTTGAATGGCTTTTATAAAATTTAAGATGTGAATTTAGAGTTTTTTGAATAATTATTCGTTAGTTTTAAAAAGATTCATAAGACGAGCGACGATCACTGTATTTGAAAACAGTTTTCTTTTAAATATCTTCTTACGACAATTCTTAAAACCTCTACTGAGAGTTTGCGAGGACGATGTTCTCACCCCCTACAGACTTTTCTTTCCAAGACGGACAAGGAAGCTTATGAAGTTTTTGCTGAGTTTTTAGTTGTGCTATTTTGTTTGGATATATTAGTTATAGTTTTTTCCTTACTTTTGTTATTATTATGTTTCTGTAAAGAGGGATAAGAATTTTTATGATATGTATATTTATAATATTTGTAAGTTACTTGAATGAAAAGTCTCGTGTGTATATACATATCTATGAAAAGGCTCAATCATATGCAAGCATACAAACATAATAAATATTGGACATATAGGATGAAACAAAATATAGATTACAATCATAGAGAAGTAAACACACAAGAATAAAATAATTATGGTTAAATAATGTAATCATGCATAAAGGCTCAAATCTTCACAGGTTGTGTGTTCTTTAGCTCAAAAATCATGTTCCAAATACAACTTCAAGCAGATTTATCATAAAAAAAATTTTTAATTAAAATTAGTGAAATTTTGTTCCAAAGATAGAGTCTTAGAAGAAACTTATTGTCTTTCAATCAAATAGAACATGCATGCAACTAACCTATTACTATGCAATTTATCCTATTCTATAAAAGAGAGAAAATCTAACTAAAATATCCTAATTTATTGGTGCTAGGGAAGAGAAATTACCTCCGAAAGTCATGTACTGACCGACCTCCCCACACTTAAGGCTTTGCACCGTCCCCGGTGCCATCTGTCAAGAACAGGGGTGGGCTGGTAGCAGTATCTCCACAGTCGGGACCATCATGGCTCCCTGTGCTGGTAAAAGAAGTGGATTCTGGGGTGTCTGAGTCTCTGCAATCTCCTCTAAGTAGCTCCCTGAGGTGTTTGAATCGGCGGTTGTTACAGCGCTCTCTTAACTTCGCTTTCTGTTCTTGCCGATCCAACCTTTCGATTATCAACCTTTATGATCCTCTTAACTCTTTTTGTTGAGGGCTTGACTGCAGTTGAAGAAGGTTCTTCCACTAATGCTCTTTTAGTTCCTCTTCTTGCTGGGGGTTTGGGAGTAGCTTTCTCCTTACCTTTCTTGGTGGCCATACTGAAAAAGAGAAGAGAAAGTAATTTAAATTCAAACAGATATAGCAAGGAAGGGAACGGAAAAGGTGGTGATGGATGCACATTAAGATGTAACTGACATTAACACATGCTCATGAGTACATGTGAAAAATCATCGATGGAAAATAGCTAGTGCATATAATGACAAGTGAATGCAAGGTGTTTATTGGCATGCCGGAAAAGGGCGTAAGTAGCATAGACCAAGCATTACTTGTAATAAATCACCATGTTGTATTGACAATTAAATTCAATTAATACAATAGTAAAGAGAGTTTATGAAAAGCAAGCATTGAATAGTTGAAAGTATAATAGAGAAGTGCATAATGCCATATGGGCTTTTTCACAAACACATAGCATGCATGGGAAATAAGGTATAGAAAGTATTAAAGTAAACATGCAAGCAACCCTTTAAAGAAAATAATATATAATTGCCAAACAATTTGCAACAATCCACAAGCATAATTGCCAAATAATTTGCAACAATCCACAAGCATATAATGAGGAATAATGACTCAAATAAATTTCTAACACCATGTAAAAAGGAAAGAAGAAGAAAGAAAATATGGATAATGAAAAGAAAAAGAAAAAAAAAGAAAATAACATATAAAATAAGAAGAATGATAGAAAAGGAAGGAGGGAAGAAAAAAATAAAACCTTGTTAATGGAGGTGAGAGAGAGAAAGTGAAAGGTGAGATAGAAGGAAGAAGGGAGAAGAAAGAAATAAGGAGGGAAAAGAAAAATTAGGATTTGGAGAAGAGAAAGATAAGATATTTTGGCAATTTAGGTTGAGTTGTGCGGCGCAAGCGACGCGGCCGCGTGGGGCACGCGTTCGTGTGATTGCGCTTTAATTCAGTTGACGTGGTCGCCTCGATCACGCGGTCGCGTGGCCCATGTTATGCTTTTGGCGCAAGTGCAGCCTCACGCCTACACAACTCTCTGTTCGAATTTATATATTTGCCAAATTTGGGGTGACGCGATCGCGTGGGGCATGCGATCGCGTGAGTGGGCTTCAGAAAGGAATGACGCGGACACGTCGGCGATGCGGTCACATGATAGGGATTGTGCGTCCAGCACCAATCCAGCACCACTCTCGCACAATAATTCGTTGTGCACCATTTTTACGTCGAAAATTAGGGCACGCGGCCGCGTGGGGCACGCGGTCGCGTGGGAGGCCATTATTCCCATGTGACGTGGACGCATCAGCGACGCGGTCACGTGGGACGATTTTTGCCACTGGCACGCCTCCAGCCACGCTCCAGCGTGACTCTCTGTTCATTTTTATTTTCTCCCCTCTCCTTTCGACGCGGACGCGTCGCTGATGTGGTCACGTCGCGTGGCATTTTTTTTTAGAGAAATAAAACTATGTAAATGCAGATGCACGAAAGTACTGATAAAGAGAAGAGTTATTGAATAGGAAAAACTAAAAAAAAAAGAAAAGAACGATCATACCATGATGGGTTGTCTCCCACCTAGCACTTTGCTTTAACGTCCGTAAGTTGGACGCTCCACTAGCTCAATCTTCTGCTATGTGGGGATCTTCCAAGAGGAAGATCTCAAGCTCTTTGTTTTTCTGCATCTTCTCGCCATGGAACAGCTTCAGACGTTGTCCATTAACTTTGATAAGTTCAGAGCTTGAAGGATGGCTTAGGTGATAAACTCTGTATGGTTCAGCCTTCTCTACTCTGTATGGACCTTTCCATCTTGATCTCAACTTGCCTGGCATGAGCCTCAGTCGAGATTTGTAAAGGAGGACTAAATTCCCAGGTTGGAACTCTTTTCTCTTGATGTGCTGATCATGTACAGCCTTCATCTTCTCCTTGTATATTCTTGAGTTATCACAAGCTTCTAGGCAAAGGCTCTCCAGTTCTTGTAGTTGCAACTTCCTTTCAACTCTAGCTTGCTCAATTCCTATGTTGCACTCCTTGACTGCCCAAAAGGCTCTATGCTCTACTTCAACTGGGAGATGACAAGCTTTTTTCCCAAAAGGCTCTGTGCTCTACTTCAACTGGGAAATGACAAGCTTTTCCATAAACTAAGCGGAAAGGACTCATCCCAATGAGTGTTTTATATGCTGTTCTATATGCCCATAGTGCATCTTGTAGCCTGGTGCTCCAGTCTTTTCTATGAGGTTTGACTATCTTCTGCAAGATATGCTTTATCTCTCTGTTTGACACATCGGCTTGCCCATTGGTCTGAGGATGGTATGCTGTTGCAACCTTATGAATTATCCCATGCTTCTTCATTAATCCTGTTAGTCTCCTATTACAAAAATGGGTGCCTTGATCGCTCACGATTGCTCGTGGTGATCCAAAGCGGCAAATAATATGGTTTCTCACAAAGAAAACAACAGTGTTAGCATCATCAGTGCAGGTAGGAATTGCTTCTACCCATTTGGAAACGTAATCCACAACTAATAATATATAAAAATAACCATTAGAATTTGGAAATGGACCCATGAAGTCAATGCCCCAAACATAAAAAATTTCATAGAAAAGCATAATTTGTTGAGGCATCTCATCCCTCCTAGATATATTACCAAATTTTTGGCATGGGAGACAAGATTTACAAAACTCAGCAGTGTCTCTAAAAAGAGTAGGCCACCAGAATCCACAGTCTAAGATCTTTCTAGCTGTTCTTTGGGGGCCAAAATGTCCTCCACTCTCAGATGAGTGACAAGCCTCTAAAATAGACTGGAATTCTGATTGAGCCACACAACGTCTAATTACCTGATCAGCGCCACATCTCCATAAATATGGGTCATCCTATATATAATATTTAGACTCGCTTTTCAGCTTGTCTCTTTGATGCTTAGAAAAGTGTGGAGGAAATGTGCGGCTAACTAGATAATTAGCTACAAGTGCGTACTAAGGGACTACCTCAGATACTGCTTGCAGGTTATCAAATGGAAAATTATCATCTATAGGAGTAGAATCATCCTTAATGTGCTTAAGGCGACTCAAGTGGTCTGCCACTAGATTCTGGTTACCACTCCTATCCTTTATTTCTAAATCAAATTCTTGTAATAGCATTATCCAACGTATGAGCCTTGGTTTGGACTACCTTTTAGCTAATAGATACTTTAAAGCTGCATGGTCTGAATACACTACTACTCTAGTACCAAGTAAATAAGCCCGGAATTTATCCAAAGCAAAAACAATAGTAAGAAGCTCTTTCTCAGTAGTAGTATAATTAGACTGGGCAGTGTCAAAAGTCTTAGACGCATAAGCAATAACAAAAGGATCCTTACCTTCACGCTGAGCCAGCGCTGCTCCTACTACATGGTTGGAAGCATCGCACATGATTTCAAACGGCTGGCTCCAGTCTGGTCCTCTCACAATTGGAGCTTGAGTCAGGTCGGTCTTCAGCTTATCAAACGCTTGTTTGCAATCCTCACTGAACTCGAACTCAATATCCTTCTGCAGTAATCTGGATAAGGGAAGTGCTACCTTACTAAAGTCCTTAATAAATCCCCTGTAAAAACCTGCATGGCCAAGGAACGAACGGACTTCCCTCACAGAGGAGGGGTAAGGTAAACTAGAAATAACATTCACCTTTGCTGGGTCTACAGAAATGCCATTATTAGATACATGTCCTAGTACAATCCCTTGTTTTACCATAAAGTGACATTTTTCAAAATTTAATACAAGGTTTGTATTGACACATCTATCTAATACTCTAGATAATCCATCTAAGCAAAGGTTAAAAGAATCACCATAAACGCTAAAATTGTCCATAAAAACCTCCATACAGTCCTCAATAAGATCAGAGAAAAGACTCATCATGCACCTCTGGAAAGTAGCTGGTGCATTGCACAAGCCAAAGGGCATTCTCTTGTAAGCATAAGTCCCAAAAGGACATGTAAAAGTGGTATTTTCCTGATCCTCAGGAGCTATATGAATATGGAAATAACCTGTGTAACCATCTAAAAAGCAATAATGTGATTTACTTGGCAGGCGATCCAGCATTTGATCAATGAATGGAAGTGGGTAGTGATCCTTACGGGTGGCTTGGTTGAGACGCCTATAATCAATGCAAACTCTCCAAGCGTTCTGTACTCTGGTTGCTATGAGCTCTCCATGCTCATTCTTCACTGTAGTGACTCCAGACTTCTTGGGCACCACTTGTACTGGGCTAACCCATTCACTGTCTGAAATGAGATAGATGATACCTGCTTCCAATAGTCTGGTCACTTCCTTTTTGATAACTTCCAAGATAGTGGGATTCAGTCTTCTTTGGGGTTGACGGACAGGTCTTGCTTCCTCTTCTAAAAATATTCTGTGCTCACATACTTGAGGGTTGATGCCTACTATGTCTGCCAAACTCCACCCAATTGCCTTCTTATGCCTCCTCAGCACATCAAGTAACTACTCTTCTTGTTGAGAAGTGAGTTCCCTTGCAATGATAACTGGAAACTTCTGCTCATCTTCAAGATAAGCATATTTGAGATGTGGAGGGAGGGGTTTCAACTCTAACTTCTGATCATGGACAGGCTCTGGATTGTCTGGAGCTTGTGAAAATGCCGAAGTGCCCTTATTGTCAGTTAAGAGGGTCCCCACACTTGGACCTTGTCCTGTGTACCTTTCTTCCAACTCTTCCTGGTGAATTTCAGCTACAGTTTCATCTATGACATCACACTGGAAGATAGAATGATCTTCTGGAGGGTTGTTTATGACTCCATTCAGATTGAAAATTACCATTCGGCCATCTATTTCAAAAGAGTATGTTCCTGAAAAAGCATCCAATTTGAATTTTGATGTCTTCAGGAATGGTCTTCCAAGTAGGATTGATGATGGCTTATCTGAGTCATTATGGGGCATCTCCAAGATATAAAAATCAGTGGGGAATGTGAGCCCTTTAATGTTCACTAAAACATCTTCAGCAACTTCAACCACTGTAATAATGCTTTTTTCTGCTAACACAAAACGAGCTGCCGACCTTTTTAAGGGAGGGAGTCTCAAAATATCATATATAGACAAAGGCATTATACTAATACATGCTCCTAAATCACACATGCAATCATAAATTACTACACCACCAATAGTACAACTAACTATACAAGGACCTGGGTCACTACACTTTTCAGGTAATCCTCCCATTAAAGCAGATATGGAACTACCTAAAGGAATAGTTTCTAATTCATTAATTTTGTCTTTATGTATACATAACTCTTTTAGAAACTTTGCATATTTAAGTACCTGTTGAATAACATCAAAAAGAGGAACAATTACCTCAACCTTTTTGAATATTTCTACCATTTTGGGATCGGGTTCCAGCTGCTTCCTGGGCTTCCTTGCAATTTGTGGAAATGGAATGGGAGTGGTGTTTTCTGCAGTGTCTGCGCTTTTTGGTGCTTCTACCTGTGGTTGAGCTTCTTCTTCTTCAGCTATGTCCTGTATGTCCTCTTCCTCTTCAACATCTTCTATTTCTACTACCTCTTCAGCTGAGGCGTGTTCTGGTGGGCTTGGCTCCTCCTGATTCCTCTCCTGCAGTGTGGTTCCAGACCTTAGGGTGATGGCATTAATGCCCCCTTTTGGATTGGGTAATGGTTGAGAGGGGATTCCAGTGGAGCTTGAAGGTTGGTTACTGGAATTTTGCATTGATCCAATCTGTGAAATAAGAGCTTGCAAAGTAGATGTCAGACCATTCAGATTGGCATTAATGCTATTCATAATGTTATTTTCCATGGTCTGTTGTCTCCGCTCAAAAGATTATAGTAACTCTTCATTAGGAGATGAAGAAGGATGAATAAATTGAGAGGTCTGCTGTTGGGTATTCTGTGGTCCTTGGAATTACCTCAGGTGAGGTGCTCTGTAAGGTTGATTCTGTTGCCTATTGTTGTTATTATTCCACCTCTGATTTCCCTGATTATCTCTGCCTCATCTCTTATTGTTGTCCCTCCAATTCTGGTTAGAATTGTCCTGCCATCCATGGTTATGATTTCCACCTTGATTGTACCCTGGTTGGGGCGGTCATAAAAGTTATGAGTGGATGTACCACGTTGTCTTCCTGTTGGAGCTGCGGGCATTCATCGGTATAATGGCTATAATCAGCACAGACTCCGCAAATTCTCTGTGGGACTAACTGTTGGCTTTGCTGTGGTGGAGGAGGTTGAGCTTGCTGAACTTGTTGTTGATTCAATTGCATCTGCTTCAGCAAGTTGGTCATTTCACAGATACTCTGAGCTAGAGCAGTAGTCTCTCTGCTAGAGGATACTTCTGCAACGGCTTTTGAACGGCCTTGTTTCTGCCTGTGGTTCCTAGTAGATTCAGCTAAGTCGCTGATCAATTGCCATGCCTCATCAGTGGTCTTGTACTTCTTCATAGATCCATTGCTAGCATTTTCCAATGTGGTCTTATCTTGGGGCCTCATGCCTTATGTGATATAACTGAGTAACACTATCTTGTCAATCCTGTGGTAGGGGCATGCTTCCAGAAGATTATTGAAGCGCTCCCAATATTCAAAGAGAGTCTCGTTGTAATCCTGAACAATCGTGGAGATGTCTTTCCCCAGTTTATCAGTAACTTCAGATGGAAAGAATTTTTCCAAAAATTCTTTTCTGAGTGTATCCCAGTTGGATACATTTGCTAGGGGTTGAGTGTAGTACCACTCTCTTACCTTTCCCTCCAGAGAAAACGGGAAGGCTTTCAACAAAATGGAGATTTCATTAGTGCCATCACGCTTAACAGTTGAACAAGCAGTCTAGAAATCCCTAAGATGCTTGATAGGCTCTTGAGCAGGCAAGCCATGAAACTTGGGCATCAAGTTGAGTAGTGAAGACTTCATTTCAAAATCTACAGCTACTGTTGGGTGGTGTGCCTGGAATGGTTGGAGCGTAAAATCAGGGGCTCCTTCCTCCTGGATAGTGACTCTTCTGGGCGCTGCCATGTCACCTGCACGTAAATGAACTAGATCAGTAGAGAAGGAGCTTGTTTCTTCCTTAGATGACGGTTCAGGTTCGTCCTCAAAGAGGAGTCGCCGACGCTGAGCTTGCCTTATACGTGAAAGAGTTCTTTTAATTTCAGGGTCAAATACTGGCAAGCTTGGATCAGGAAGTGAACGCGTCATTTAATGAAAGAGACGTACATCTCATAGTGACAGAATGAAAAGAAAAAAAATTGCAATTAAAATAAATACCAATCAATAAATTAGCACACTGTTGCAACTCCCCGGCAACGGCACCAAAAATTGATGCGGGCAGAAATTGGCGAATTAAAAATTAGTAAAATATATACGTTGTAAGTATAGTTCTTAACTCGCCAGAAATCCACTTATCAATTTAGAAAGGTGTCACAGAAATTTAAAATTAAAATACTGGGAGTATGAATCCCAGGTCGTCTCCAAACGAGTTGCAGAAAAAGTATGCCATTTTATTAATCAGATGTTTTCAAAAAGGTTTGAGTTGAGTAAACAGGAAATTAAATTGGAAAATTTGAATAATGTAAATAAAAGCCTTGAATGGGAGTTGATTAGTTGGAAGCCCCATTATTGTTGGATTACTCTCTAGATTAATTGATAATTAAAGGTTATCCTGTTTAGTTATCTCTTACTAGGTAAGGGAAAGTCAAACAAGTTGGAATGCTACGTCCGTTCACAAGTTTCAACCCACTTAATTAAAAGGGACTGGTGTTAGTGACTAGAGGGCAATCCAATAATAAACCCAATTACATTCTTTCTTTTAAGCTTTCTAACTCAAGGGTTCCTTTCAATCAACTCCCCATCAAGTTAGGGAACTACTCGCTCATTGTGAATGTAAAATTCATAACATATGAAAAGGAATTAAAGAAAGACATTGTAAATAAAAATCAAAATAATCAATTAAAAATAAAAGTAATCATTGTATTAAATAATCCTAAAAATATTCCAATGGTAAAATTAAACAAAGCGAAAACTAAAACTGTGTAGAATGAATTGTTGTCCCTGGTTTCTGCATGTTCTCTGGCTCTAGTCTGCTGTTCTGGGCCAAAAACTGGGTCAAAATAGGGTCCAAAATCGCCCCCAGCGAATTCTGCAGATTATGCAAATCGCGCACATCACGCGATTGCGTCATCCATGCGGACGCGTCATTTGCGTTTTTCCCTGCCACGCGTTCACGTCGTCCACGCTTCCGCGTTACTTGTGCTTTTCCAATCCGCGCGGTCGCGTGAGCCATGCGGCCGCGTCACTGCAATTTCTCCTCTTTCGTGCGAACGCGTGAGCCTTGCGGCCGCGTCACTTCTCGCTGGTTATCTCCTCAATTTCTCGTGTTCCTTCCATTTTTGCTAGCTTCCTTTCCAATCTCCAACTCATTCATGCCCTATAAAGCCTGAAACACTTAACACACAGATTACGGCATCGAATGGAATAAAGGAGAATTAAAATACCTAATTAAAAGTCTCTAGGAAGTAAGTTTTCAATCATGTGTGATAAAAACACACAATTAAACACAATATAAACCATAAAATAGTGGTTTATCAAGTACACGGAAATGTTAGGAGAAGAACAAGTTCCCTACTTCAAATTAGCCATTTCTAAAATTTCTATCATATTAAAAACTTCTCTAATAACATTCTATACCCAAACGAATTCAAACACAAACCCACTGCTGTAGCAAACTTAAACACTTGCCAAATTAACGACACTAATCATTGCTAAGAATAAACCCCCATACTCCCCTGTACAGACGTCACATACTGAAATAAAATCAGCCATCAAATTATTTGCCAAAAATCTGCCCACAATTCGAAATTATTACATCCTTAAATGACATAAAAATTTGCAGCAAAAACTACTTGTCATGACTTCAAATGTTCACATTCAACATTAGTTGAAGGACCTAAAAAAATTTAGTAATGCAAACATAACTAGAACAAAACCAAATTAACGAAAATAAAGAGTATATAATATTATCTCAATTAACTTTTAAAAAATCTTCTCTTTTAATTTTATTGACATTTAATAACATTCATTTTTATCATACGTAAATGAAAAACTTTAGGCATAGGCCAAATACAATGATACAATGGGATTATATACTTCTGGGTGTGTTTGAATTAAAATTTAGAAATGGGAGTTGCTATAAAATTGATTTTATAAAATTGATTTTTATCAAAAGTGAGTTAGTATTAACGTGATTTATGTTTGACAATTTTTATACTAAAACAAATTATAGTGAATTAAGTGTTGTTCATATCATATTATTCAAAATAACATTTCGATACAAATATATTGAAAAGGACATAAATTTAAATAAATTTTCTATATTATTTTGTAATCTTATTTTAGGTAGTTATATAAATATTAATACTCTTTTTTCTTGTACTCACAATACTCTTTAGTACTCTGATAGAATTAATAGAATTATAATACAAGAAAAAAAATATTTCCATACAAAAATGAATAATAGGTAAAAAATTCATATAAACATAAAATTAAAAGAATTCTATAAAAATAAATAAATGATATTAGACTTTATTTGATGCTCCAAACACTAAACCAAAAAAGTCCCCAAAATGTGCATCCAACCCTGATTTTTTCTCCCAAAAATTAGATTTAGTGATTATTTTAGCTTAGTGTTTATTTTAGCAATCAACAATAGTTCAATCTTCACTTATGAACACTATAAAAATTTTGCCATCATAATCAACTAAATTCAACTTTAATCATTTTCAGCAAAGAAACATGATTTACATATTTACATAAACAAGAAATTAGCTTAGTCACTATTTCAGCGAACACAACAATATATTCAATCTTCAGCCATGGTGTTTCACAGCAAATAATATTAAATAACTAATTATTCAACAACACGACAATAAACTCAACTTTCAATCAATACCAAATCCCTTCAGTAACAAACTAATTTAACCAAACTAATTTCACTAACCCATTCAACTTTCAATAAAAATATCAGAGTACAGTGATGAATGATATCAACCAAATTGAAACAGAAAGAACACGAAAATTTCTTAAAACTCACCAGATCAGGTTGCACGTTGGAAGTTAACGGCGAGGACAAAGCTGATCGCGATGCTCGAGGCAACAATACGACACCAACAACCCACCGGGACTTGCTGTCGCTTTTGCTGGAGACGAACACCGCAGTGAAGATGCGTATTGGAGACGGTGTCTGAGTTTGATACTGTGACGAAGATATCAGTGATGACAACCGTCCCCGTCTACATCACTCGCAGCGACGACGCGCGACAGATTGGGGGCAACGACGGGGTGACATAGCTCGGGGTGCAGTAGATCCACTAGAATCACCAGAGGAAGCATACACCCAGATCAGGATTCTCAGTTCATGTCTCTCATGTAGCCCTTTGAAATTTTTAGGAACCTTCTTTATTTTTTTTGACCCTCTTTATTTTTTATTTATCTTCGATCAACATTACATACCTGAGCCCATTAATTGTGCACCAACTAAGTGATTAACTCAGAAGTAAAATTTATGTAAAAATAAAAAACTTTATTTCCATTTTAATGTTTTAATAACATCAATTATTATGTGTCAAACAATTGTGGTTCATTTAGGATTTGGTTATGGCGCTGGAAAAAAAATTCAATTTTTTGGGCTTAGAAGTTAATAATTTGCTATTTTATACTTGTAAGTTTTGAAAGTATACAAAGAAAATTTGAGAAAATAAAAAGGAACATAAAACCAAATAAATGAATAAAAATAGAAATAAAAAATTGATAATTTAAAAGAAATAAATATTTATTCATGATCTCTCTCCATAATAATAACAATTTCTATATTAATATTATTGCTATCTGATTTTCGGTTGGAGACTCACATAATAAAAAATGATTAAACATATATATTAAGAGTAAAGAAAATAGATTTTAAAAAATTTATTATATTAGTACTACGTTGTTCGTAGTAATTCAGAGGCCAAGTAATAATTTTAGCAGATTTTCCAATATTCTTTCACCGAGAAACAAAAGTCCCAAATTTCACGGTATTTTGCGGACCCAATCTACTTTCATTATGCAACAACTAATTATCTAATTAATTATCTCTATATTTTGCTGGAGGAGGGCTGAATAGACAAGCGTCTCTTGAAGGGACAACTTGTGTGTCGCAGCAGCTACTTCCCGTACTTGTAGCAGTAGTTTACAGTGTCAAGCACGTGCAATTTATAAGATTGGATAATTAAAGGAAGACGATTGGATAATTAAAATATCTTCTATTAGGTATTTATATGGGCCATTTCATAGTACATGGATTTGATATGTTCTCTGGGTTTATTTCCTGTAAAGCATTTTAAAACAAAAAAGTTAGTTTTTGTAGGTCTATTTTATATACTCTTTTATTTTAATTTTATTATAATTTTGAAATAAATTCTTAATTTATTGTACCTTTGAAAAATAAGTTCTTAATTATTGGAGTTAATTTTTAGGAGGAAATTTTTTGTTCATTACTGAGATTTAAAATTTTGTATTATTTTATATGTAATCTTTACGTTTTGCTAAAATTTAAATTTTTTTTAATATCAATTGAAAATAAAAATTTATAAAAAAAATTTACTTATATCCCTAATTGAAAAAAGACGTTAATAATATAAGTATTTATGTTTTTGTTTTTTCGGTTTTGTAATACTATTCAATATAATTATTATAATTTCAAGAATTTGGTTACTATTGTGAAATTTACTATTGTTAAATGTTTTGTCTGTTATTTTTTGGGTTTTAATATTTTTATTAATGTTGTTGTGATTATTATTATTATTATTATTATTATTATTATTAGTAGTAGTAGTAGTTGTAATAGTAATAGTAGTAAATGACGTAGAAGATGAAAACTAACGAACGAAAAGATAACAACCTCTCTCTATACAATGGGACAATCAACCAAAAATCATCACAATACTTGGGCGACTAAACTCTCTCCAATGTGGAGTCTCTTAGTTTAAGCAACACAGCCACACGATTGGACTAACTCAATTGTAAGCTAGAACAATAAGAAACAAGTTCACTTTCTTTTGGATTATCATTTTGATACAAACAGATGGAGAATGAGGACAAAATGACAAGTCTGTTAACTCAACTTCGTCCATAAAAATGACAATTCACAAAAAAGTCCAAAAAATACTTAATTAAACTTTACCTTAATTAATCAAAATAATGATAATTTTTACCCATAACATAGAAAACACACGTGATCGATTAGCGAGACAGCAGCGGCATATAACATCTGCTCTCACCATAAACATTGTCTTTCCAAGGAATACTTGTCCATCTAATATTCCTCTAGCAATAATTTATACATATAGATGTCTTTTTTCAATCTACACATAAGGCTTTGTCTTAATATTATCACCTACAACAATGCACTCACAATTACAGCTACTTTCTGTTGGATATTTCCAACAATAAATGACGTTTTACAATTAATCAGATTTTAAAAATTAATCAGATTTTAAATATAGTTATTAATAAATAATTATATTTAATTTAATAATATATAAAAAAATAACAGTATTTCAAAAGAAAAAAAATAAATAAGGAAGATATATGAAATAAAGATATGTGACTCTAGTATTTATATAATTAGATTTATAACAATAATTTATATAATTTATTTTAACTTTACCTTATATTTAATTTAATAATATCCTTTGTGACGGGGACTGCCTCATTAAAAACCTTGTCAAGAAAAACCCAATGGAACAAAAATCTGACAAAGGGAAAAAGAGTACAGTCTCCTAGTGTGGAATTTATAAGCCACAAACTAACCGGCAAGTGCAACAGGTCGTACCAAGTAATACCTCAGGTGAGTGAGGGTCGATCCCACGAAGATTGATGGACTAAGCAACGATGGTTGATTAATTTACTTAGTTAGGCAAGCAGAAAATAGTGTTTGAGTGTACAAAAGCATTAAACAGTAATTAAGAGAATATCAGAAAGCAAGCAGTAAATAAGATGGGAGAAACAATATGAAGAAGGCAGTTAAGATTTTAGAGTTATCTATTTTTTGGATTGATTTTTCTTATTAATTTATTTTAATCATGCAAGATTTAATTCATGGCAAACTATATGTGATTAGACCCTAATTCCTTAGACCTTTCTAGTCTCCTCTAAAATTCATCAATTGCCAATTTCTTGGTCAATTAATTCCAATTAGAAGGTGAAGTTTAATTTCTAGTTTATATGGCACAAAAGTCCTAATTATCCAAATATAAGAGGATTATATGTCACGTATCCCGTTAAGTCCAGATAATTAGAAATTTAGGAGAATATGTTTTCAAGCTGTTGCAGGTAAAGAGCTTTTCCAAGTTATACAAGAACTCAATTAGAAAGAGGGTCATACTTCCGTTCCACCCAATTTCATAAGATTAAGAACGAAAACAATTCTTAAATTTATAAATCAGTACATAAATTAAAATAGAAAAACAATAGAATTAATCCATACAATAGACAGAGCTTCTAACCTTAACAGTGGAGGTTTAGTTGCTCATGGAAAAGAGTCAAGACTAGGATTCTGGTAAACTGTAAATTTTGGAATGAGATGCAATTGAATGGAATCCCCCCCAGAAGAGAAGTTTCTTTTCTCTTTTATATCTAATCCTAATTAATTTAAAATCTAATTTCTAAAATTAAAATAATATATTTTCCTATTTTGTTAAATTTAAATCAGAATTAATTAAATAATCTGCGCCTTGTAATGTGGGGACCACTCAGCTTCACTGGATCCGCGCCTAACTTGGCAGAGAGCTGTGCCTTACTTGAGTGCCAAAATGGGGACCAAAAATCGTCCCCAGCATTTTCTACATTTTTTTCACGTGGCGCGTGTCACGCGTACGCGTCGATGGTCTTCTTCGTGTGTCACGCGTACGCGTCAGGTACGCCCACGCGTCGCTCCTCGCTGATCATCTTCTTTAATTCTTGTGCTCCTTCCATTTGTGCAAGCTTCTTCTCCATCAAATCCAGCCAAATGTTACCTAAAATAAACAAAATTGTACGAGACTCAAAGTAGCATCCATATTGGCTAAAAGATAATTAATTCTTGATTAAACTCAACAATTTAAATGCAAATTCACTAGGAAAAGATAAGAAAGATGCTCACGCATCACAACACCAAACTTGAATTGTTGCTTGTCCTCAAGCAACCAAAATAAGTGCATGATTAAGATGTGAATTTGCATGAGAATTGAGAGTTTAGTCATGCTTAAGTCTATTCTTAAAATTGGAGTTTATTCATTGTAATTTTGAGCAGTTTTGGCATCTCACTCTCCTTTGAATTAGAGGAACGTCAGTGTCATTCGGAATTAGAATCCGGATCATATTATGAATTCTCTGATCTTTATACTCAAGTTTAATCCTTGAACACAGCAAAATTTACTTTAATTTATTTTTCTTTGGTGCTTTGCTCCTTGAGCCTAGCCGTGACTTTAAATGTTTTGTCTCAAGGGTTACTTGACACAGAAACACCACAAGCACTTAACTGGGGGACTCTCTTTAAGTTCTGATTTTTCTTGCAGTTACTCCCAGACAGTGGTGCTCAAAGCCTTTGGCATACTCTGTTAAACGCACTTGGTCTCGACTCTAAGTGTTCTGTCACAAAGATTACTTGACACAATCACACCATAAGCATATGACTAGGGAAACAACTCTTTGAGATTTTAATCATGTCTGACCTCCCTAGTCATTGATGCTCAGAACCTTGGACCTTGCTTTTATAGTTTTTTTTCTTTTGCTGTTTCTTTTGCTTCAAGGATTAAATTTTTGTTTATTTCAGAGAAGTCATAATAATTCTCTAAATTCCTGTTCCTTATACATCAACATCATTTGATTCAAATTCAAATATGCACTGTTCATGTCATGCATTCAAAATCACAAATAATGCCACCACATTTAAGTAAATAAGACTACTCTTAAATATAAACTCAATTTCTCATGCAATACATCACTTCTTTTTTTTTTTTTTTGAATTCAAGCTCAGTGAGCGATACATGAGACAGATATATATAATTTTTTTTAAAGATAAAATCACTAAAAAAAATGCAAGCAATCAAAGCAACAGAAAACATAAGACAACAAAATGAGAACGGAAGAGAAATAGAATGAAAGAAAGTCAACCACCTCAGTTATGCTGGTGGCCATCTCATTCCTCCATGAAGAACATTCATCTCCCTTTGGTGCTAAACAGAGAAGCCATAAGTGAAGCGTCAACACCAAACTTAAAGGTTTGCTTGTCCTCAAGCAAAGAAGAACTGAAAATAGAGAGGGACATAAACACAATTAATATGATAAAAGAATGATAAAAGGGGAAAAGAACGAGAGAGAATTAGTATTTGGGAAGAGAGAGAATGAAAATAGGGTGGCACGCTGGGTAAGTGATGCGGCGCGACCGACGCGTACGCGTCAGGGACGCGGACGCGTGGGTTGAGTTGCGCGGCTAGCATAGTACCAGCGCGAGACCAGCATAACTTTTGGCCATGCACCTATTTACGTCGATTTTTTCAAGGTACACGTGTGCGTCAGGCACGCGCTTGCGTGGGTGGTCTGTGAACCAGAGGTACGCGTACGCGTGGATAAGCTGGTGCGCGATGCATAGTTCCTGCACAACTCCAGTGCCACTTACGGCCTATTTTCTCTTCTCTCTTCTTTTTTCTCTTTTTTTGGATTGTTCGGTTCCTGTTCTAAAATAGCTGCATGATCAGAACACATGTAAAATGAAAGAAAAATAGTACAAACTCAATAAAAATCAAATAAATAAGAAAAGCACTACTACAAAAAATAACTAAGGATACGAAATTATCGGGTTGCCTCCTGACAAGCGCTTCTTTACCGTCACTAGCTTGACGGTAAGCTCCTTTAAGGAGGAGGATCATAGGGGCTCAACTCTTCACCCCTTACTTTGAACTTCTTTCCTGTGTCTCCATAAAGTAGCTCAATATGCTCCAGAGAGAGGATTCTGTTTACTGTATAAATCCATACTGGATTGCTAGTCAACACCACTTTTGTTCCTGGGGAGAAACCTTCAGTGGAGATCTTTTTGTTTCTCCATCCTCTGGGTACTTTCTTCTTTTTGGGAACCTCCTCCTTGATGGATGATGCATTCCCGACACTAAACTTAGGTTTGATGTCAGGAGGAATTTTATTGATTGTCACCAAAGGAGGTTTGAGCTGCAGATTCTGCTGTGCATCATCAGGGGGTTCTTGAAGGTTTGGATTAATAAGATCAGTCTGCATGCACCTCTCTTCTTTACCTACTGAATGTATATCTTTGAAGACATGAAAGACTAGTTGTTCATCATACACTCTAAGCACTAATTCACCCACTTCTACATCAATCAGAGCTCTTCCAGTGGCTAGGAATGGTCTTCCTAGAATTATAGAGGCATTCTCATCCTCCCCTGTGTCAAGAATCACAAAATCTGTTGGGAGGAAGAACTTACCCACTTTGACCAAGATATTCTCTACTAATCCATATGCAAGCTTTATAGATTTATTTGCCATCTGTAATGCTATCCTTGTGGGTTGTGCCTCTTAGATTCGCAGCTTCTTCATCACAGACAAGGGCGTTAAATTGATGCTTGCTCCTAGATCACATAACGCTTTCTCAAAGGTTGTGCTCCTAATGGTGCATGGAATTTGAAAGCTCCCTAGATCTGGCATCTTCCTTGGCAAGTTATTCTAAATGATGGCACTACATTCCTTAGTCAGAACCATTGTCTCATCTCCCTTTAAAGGCTTCTTCTTTTACAATAATTCCTTCATAAATTTGACATAGAGAGGCATTTGCTCCAAAACCTCAGCAAAAGGAATATTGATTTGCAACTTTCTGAAGACTTCCAAGAACTTTGAAAACTGCTTGTCCTTGGTATCCTTTTGAAGTCTCTGAGGATATGGCATTTTAAGCTTGTACTCAGGAGTCTTTGGCAATGTAGGATAAGTGTCAAGAGAGTCTGGGAATGGGTTGTCTGCACGCTTTAGAGGGACGTGCTCTACTTCTTCCTTCTTCTCCTCTGGAGCTTCTTTTTCAACTGGCTCCTCATTAACTTGTGCTTCCATACTTGCCACTTGTCCATTTATCAAGGTGATAGCCTTGCATTCCTCTCTTGGATTTGAAATTGTGTTACCAGGAAGGCTATTAATGGTCCTCTTATCAATTTCATTAACTTTTGTGGCTAATTGACCCATCTGAATCTCCAAGTTTTGAATTGTATTTGCAAACCTCTCAGGTATTTGCTTGTTTAGTTGGCCCATTTGTACCTCTAAGTTTCTAATGGAGGCTCTGATTTCCTGCATAAAACTCCTCATAATCTCCCAATTAGAATTTTGTTGGGATTCAGAATGTGCCTGCTGAGGTGGTTGTTGTTGATGAGACTGAAATTGGCAGTAATTATGATTGTTCTGTTGGAAACCGCCATGAGAATTATTGTTGAAATTCTGAGATCTCTAAGGTTGGTCCATCCATCCAAGATTGTATGTCTTAGAATATGGATCATTATTGGGATTTCTAGGACCACTCCCCATGAAATTGACCTGTTCAGAAGAGGATTGAGCATAATCATAATTATCATTTTGCACAAAATTACCTGTCATGTCATAAGAGGCCTCTTGTGGTGGATTTTGGGTGTTGATAGCTGAGACTTGCATGCCACTCATATGTTGAGTAAGTAGACTTATTTGTTGAGACATAAGCTTGTTCTGAGTAAGAATAGCATTAAGAGCTTCTACTTCCATAACACCCTTCTTTTGAGGAGTCTTAGAGTTCACAGGATTTCTATTAGATGAGTATGAATATTGGTTGCTAGCAACCAATTCAATAAGCTCAATAGTCTCCTCCGGTATATTCTTCTTATGCAGTGAACCACCTGCAGAATTATCTAAGCACATCTTGGACATTTCACCCAAACCTTCATAAAAGATATCTAGTTGGGTCCATTTGGAGAACATGTCCGGAGGGCATTGCCTAGTTAGTAGCTTGTATCTCTTCCAAGTTTCATAAAGAGTTTCACCATCCTTCTGCCTGAAGATCTGAACCTCCACCCTAAACTTAGTCAGCTTCTTTGGTGGGAAAACTTTAGTAAAAAACTCAGTAACAACCTTGTCCCAAGTATCCAAACTCTCCTTGGATTGGGAATCTAGCCATAGCTTTGCTCCATCCCTCAGAGAAAACGGGAAGAGCATGAGTTTGTATACCTCCGGGTTCACTCCATTTGTCTTCACATTATCACAAATCTGCAAAAAATTAGAAATAAATTGATTTAGGTCTTCGTGGGGAAGACCATGGTACTGGCAGTTTTGTTGCACCAGGGTGACCAATTGTGGCTTCAACTCAAAGTTGTTTGGAACTATAGGAGGCACCACAATTCTTTTTCCATAAAGATCTGCAGTAGGGGCAGAAGAGCCAAGTACTCTCCTTTGTGGTTCATTCCCATTCGGGTTTGCCACATTGGCATTAGCAGCATTGTTAGGATCCATAGTGGATTCTACAGCCTTGTAAAGTCTTGCTTGTTACAAACGTCGCCTGAAAGTTCTTTCAGGTTCAGGATCAAAGTCTAAGAGATGTTCTTTGTCTCTGTTCCTGTGTATAAACAAACAGAAGACAAGGAAAGATGGAACTCTTTACGTCAGAGTGCAGAGAATTCCAAGTGAGGTAACCTGTGTAAAGAAATAAAATAAAAATACTAAATAAAATAAATAAATAAATTTTGAAAATTCTAAGTGAAATTAAGGCAAAAAAATCGAAAATAACAAAAAAAAGTAAATAAGAAAAATTAAAATAAAAAATAGCTAGGTAACACCAAACTTAAATTCAGAAATTAAGAAAAATATTAGTGCTATTTTTTTATTTATTTCAAAAATATTTAAAGCAAAATTTAAATAAAATTAAAAATAAAATGCCTAATCTAAGCAATCAAACAACTAATAGTTGTTAATCACTATCAATCCTCGGCAACGGCGCCAAAAACTTGGTGCAGAATTTATAACCCACAAACTAACCGACAAGTGCACCGGGTCGTACCAAATAATACCTCAGGTGAGTGAGGGTCAATCCCATGAGGATTGATGGACTAAGCAACGATGGTTGATTAATTTACTTAGTTGGGCAAGCAGAAAATAGTGTTTGAGTATTCAAAAGCATTAAACAGCCATTAAGAGAATATCAGAAAGCAAGCAGTAAATAAGATGGGAGAAACAATACAAAGAAGGCAGTTAAGATTTCAGAGTTATCTATTTTTTGGATTGATTTTTCTTATTAATTTATTTTAATCATGCAAGATTTAATTCACGACACACTATATGTGATTAGACCCTAATTTCTTAGACCTTTCTAGTCTCCTCTAAAATTCATCAACGGCCAATTCTTGGTCAATTAATTCCAATTAGAGGGTGAAGTTTAATTTCTAGTTTATATGCCACAAAAGTCCTAATTACCCAAATATAAGAGGATTATATGTCACGTATCCCGTTAAGTCCAGATAATTAGAAATTTAGCAGAATATGTTTTCAAGCTGTTGTTCAGGTAAAGAGCTTTTTCAAGTTATACAAGAACTCAATTAGAAAGAGGTTTATACTTCCGTTCCACCCAATTTCATAAGATAAAGAACGAAAACAATTCTTAAATTTATAAATCAGTACATAAATTAAAATAGAAAAATAATAGAATCAATCCATACAATAGACATAGCTCCTAACCTTAACACTGGAGGTTTAGTTGATCTTGGAAAAGAGTCAAGACTAGGATTCTGGTAAACTGTAAATTTTGGAATGAGATGGAATTGAATGGAATCGCCCCCAGAAGAGAAGTTTCTTTTCTCTTTTATATCTAATCCTAATTAATTTAAAATCTAATTTCTAAAATTAAAATAATATCTTTTCTTATTTTTTAAAATTTAAATTTAAATCAGAATTAATTAAATAATCCGCGCCTTGTAATG
Organism: Arachis duranensis; assembly: GCF_000817695.3. Classification (NCBI taxonomy): domain Eukaryota; kingdom Viridiplantae; phylum Streptophyta; class Magnoliopsida; order Fabales; family Fabaceae; genus Arachis; species Arachis duranensis. The sequence goes on from NC_029781.3 coordinate 30,328,974, forward strand.
TGGGGACCACTTAGCTTCACTAGATCCGCGCCTAACTTGGCAGAGAGTTACGCCTTACTTGAGTGCCAAAATGGGGCCCAAAAATCACCCCCAGTGTTTTCTGCATTTTCTGTACGTGGCGCATGTCACGCGTACACGTCAGTCACGTGTACGCATCAACGGTCTTCTTCGCGTGTCACCGTACGCGTCTGGTACGCGCACGCGTCGCTGCACAAATCTCCAAATCACGCGCACGCGTTAGGTATGTGCACATGTCGCTCCTCGCTGATCATCTTCTTTAATTCTTGTGCTCCTTCCATTTGTGCAAGCTTCTTCTCCATCAAATCCAAGCAAATGCTACCTAAAATAATCAAAATTGCACGAGACTCAAAGTTGCATCCATATTGGGTAAAAGATAATTAATTCTTGATTAAACTCAATAATTTAAATGTAAATTCACTAGGAAAAGATAAGAAAGATGCTGACGTATCATCTCCTCCTCTTGTCGACATCATTTAATGTCTCGAAATCGGCGCATCCCAATCTCATGTACCAATCTTTCAAAGGAGGATTTTGGGAGTGACTTTATAAATAAATCTGCCAGATTGTCACTTGAGCGAATTTGTTGGGCATCAATTATCTTTTGAGTTTGAAGATCATGAGTGAAGAAGAATTTGGGAGAAATATACTTTGTTCTATCACCTTTGATGTATCCGCCTTTAAGTTGAGCAATGCATGCTGTATTATCTTCAAACAGGACAGTTGGAACTATCTTATGATCAATCAGTCCACATGATGATAGGATATATTGGATCAAACTCCTCAGCCAAAAACACTCGCGACTAGCTTCATGTATCGCTAGCATTTCAGCATGATTAGAGGATGTTGCTGCAATCGTCTATTTCGTGGACCTCCATGATATAGCTGTACCACCATATGTGAACAGGTATCCTGTTTATGATCTCCCTTTGTGTGGATCAGACAAGTATCTAGCATCTACATAGCTAATTAGTTTTGACTTGGATCCATGGGAATAAAACAATCCCATATTAGCTGTCCCATGAAGATATCGAAAGTTTTGTTTGATTCTACTCCAATATCTTCTAGTTGGAGAGGAACTATATCTTGCTAGTAAATTCACAGCAAATGATATATCAGGTCACGTATTATTATCAAGATACATTAGCACCCCAATGGCACTAAGATATGGTACCTGAGGACCAAGAATATCTTCATTTTCTTCTTTAGGACGGAATCGATCCTTTTCCACATTCAAAGATCTTACGATCATTGGGATACTCAAGGGATGTGACTTATCCATATAAAATTTTTTCAATATCTTCTCTGTGTATGTTGTTTGATAAATAAAGATCCCATTTTTTATATGCTCGATCTGCAGGCCGAGAAAAAATTTAGTCCTTCCAAGATCTTTCATCTCAAACTCTTCTTTTAAATCATCAACGTACACATAATTATAATGAATCCAGATGCAGATTTCTTTACGAAAACACATGGACATATATCATCTTTCTTGAATCCATTTTTGGCCAGATACTCAGTAAGACGATTATACCACATTCGTCCAGATTGCTTTAGACCATATAAAGGTCTTCGCAATTTGACTGAGTATAACCCTTGCGAATATTCATTAGATGGTTTAGATATCTTTAGTCCTTCAGGGACTTTCATATAGATATCCCGAACTAATAAGCCGTATAAATAGGCTGTTACCACATCCATTAAATGCATATGCAGTTTACACTGACGGACCCAGAAAATTTTAGGAGTGGGGGCAAAAATATATATGTTAAATAAGTTTTGTTAAATATTATTAATTTTATCGAGATATAAAAATTAAAAAGAGTTAGTGAACACTTTTATTCTTGAAATACTATTCATTATATATAATTTATAAAAAAATATTTTTTTATTTCTAAAACTTAAAATTAAAATATTTTAATTAAACTATAGATAACTTATTATTTTAACTAATTTTTTTATTTACATTTAATAATAAAAGACTGAATTAACTGACATATTATTGCTTAATGATACATTAGTATTTATAATTTGAAATTAAAATTATAAATAAATATTAGAAAAATTAAATCTTTATATGAAAAGTATGTTTATATAAAATAATAGAAATATAATTTATAATTTCTTTATTTCTTTTTAAAATAATTAAATTTATTATATATTTTTAATTTAATTTTGATATAATGTTAGATAAAAGATTTTATGCATTTGCTTAATTATATATTGTAATTAAAATATTTTTTATCATTATTTTTAAAAATAAAAAATATATTCTAAATTAGTAAATTAATCAATTCATTTTAAAATTTTATATGCAATATAGGTATATATAATAGAACAAAAGATAAAAAATAAATAATAAGGATGAATAAATCGAGAATAAAATAAAATATATAAAGTCACGAAAAAATAAAATATTAAATTAATACCTAAACTATAATTGTTTGAATTAAAAACTGTAATTGAAAATATCAAAAAGAGAAATAATGAAAATGAAAGATACATAGAGCCATGGAGAGCTATATAAAAAAATTGGAGAATTTAAAATTTACTTTTTGATGAAGAGACAAAGAATAAAAAAAGAAGGTTAAAAATATAAAAATAAGAAGAGGATTTAAGAGAATAAATGAGTAACGGTACAATAATTAAATTTGATTAGGTTTATTTTATTTATAGTAGGGTTATTTAAAATTTAAAATGAGGACATATTATATATAACTATATTTTTCAAAACAAAAATTAAAAACACCGTGGGGGCAAGTGCCTCCTCATTATTGTGCTTGGGTCCGTCCATGGCAGTTTATGATACGCAGATAAACTGACCAAATAACGCAATGTTATCGCATTCACTACAGGGGAATACGTTTCTTCATAATCTATACCGGGGTCTCTGTGAAAAACTTTGTGCCACAAGTCGGGCTTTGTAGCGCAAAACTTCATTTTTCTCATTTCGTTTTCTCACAAATACCCATCTGTATCCAACAGGTTTTACATCTTCTGGTGTACGGACTACAGGTCCAAAGACTTCACTTTTTGCAAGTGAGTCTATTTCAGCCTTCATGGCTTCTTTCCATTTTGGCCAATCATTCCTTTGTCGACATTCTTCGACTGATCTTGGCTCAAGATCCTTACTTTCATGCATGATATTTAATGCCACATTATATGCAAATATTTTATTGACAATTGTCTTATTCCGGTCTCATTTCTCTCCTGTAAAGACATAATTTATCAAGATCTTGTCATTTTCACAATTTTCAAGTACCTGAACGTCTTCTAGCGTTAAAATTATATCAGAATTTTGGACAACTGCAGGTGTCTCTACTATGTCTTTTCCAACAGGAATAGTATTTACCTTTTTTCTCTTTCAAGGATTTTTGTCTTTGGAACCGATAGGCCTGCCACGCTTCTGGCGTGTATTTGCTTCAGTGGCAATTTGTTCAATTGGGACATCAATTCGAATTGGAGTATTTTCCGCTGGTATATACGACTTGGTTATCCTCTTTGTATCAGAAAATGTATCAAGCAATTCATTTGCTATTCTTTGCAAATGTTTAATCTTTTGAACTTCTAGTTCACATTTCCTTGATCGATGATCTAAATGCATCAACGCTGATGCATTCCAATTAAGTTACTTTTCAGGAAGCTCATTCTCTCCCCCTAATGTTGGAAATTTTGATTCATCAAAATGACAATCCTCAAATTAGGCTTTAAATACATCTCCCGTTTGTATCTCAAGATACCTCACTATAGAGGGGAAATCATATCCAACATATATCCTTAATTTTAATTGGGGTCCCATTTTGGTGCGATTAGGTGGTGCAATGGGAACATATATCGCACACCCAAATATTCTTAAATGGGAAACATTTGGATGCTGGCCAAAAGCTAATTGCATAGGAGAGAACTGATGGTAACTCGTTGGTCTCAAACGAATAAGTGTTACGGCATGTAAAATAGCATGCCCCCAGACCGAGGTTGGGAGATTTGTTCTCATAAGTAAGGGTCTAGCAACTAATCGGAGGTGCTTAATAAGTGATTCTGCTAACCCATTTTGTGTGTGAACATAAGCTACTAGATGTTCAACACTTATTCCATTAGCCATACAATAAGCATCAAAAGCTTGGAAAGTAAATTCACCAGCATTATTAAGACAAATTGCTTTGATTGGATTTTCTGAAAATTGTGCTTTTAATCGAATAATTTGAGCTAGTAATCTCGCAAATGCCAGGTTACGAGAAGACAATAAGCACACATGTGACCATCTTGAAGATGCGTCTATCAGAACCATAAAATATCTAAAAGATTCACATGGTGGATGAATAGGTCCACATATATCACAATGAATCCTTTCTAGGAGTTCAGGAGACTCAAATCCAATCTTTACTGGTGATGGCCTTAAAATTAACTTTCCCTGAGAATATGCAGCACAACAAAATTCACTAGTTTTAAGAATCTTCTGGTTCTTTAGTAAATGTCCATGGGAGTTTTCAATAATTCTCCTCATCGTGGTTGTTCCCGGATGACCCAATCTATCATACCAAGTTATGAATTCATTTGGGCTAGTAAACTTCTGGTTTACAATGGCATGTGATTCAATTGCACTAATCTTGGTATAATACAACCCAGATGAAAGTAAGGATAACTTTTCTAATATAACCTTTTTATTTAAATCATGAGTTGTGATACATAAATACTCATGATTTTCCTTATTCATTGTTTCAATATGATATCCATTTCGGCGAATATCTTTGAAACTCAACAAGTTTCTCAGAGACTTGGTAGATAATAGTGCATTATTTATTATAAATTTTGTTCCTCCAGGAAACAAAATTATAGCTCTTCCAGAGCCTTCTATCACATTGCCTGAGTCAATAATAGTATTAACACATTCTTCTTTTGGCACAAGATGGGTAAAATATATATCACTTTTGAGAATAGTGTGCGAACTTGTACTATCCGCATGGCATACATCTTCATTATATATCCTTGTCATTTTCTTCAAAGACAAATAATAATAATAAAATGAGTAGTATGCACAGTTAAATTGAATACTTGATCGAAATTATTTTTCTAAGAAACACTGTACATAAAAATAATGTCATATACTTGAAATTTTATTTTAAAACTTGACACATTTAATGATTTCAAAATTCATGAACATTAATATTTCATTATTTATATACATCATATTTGAAACTTAAATACATAGAGAATAAAACTTAACAATAAGTTCTTTACATTATTTATTTACATAAATACTTAACAATCTCACATATTAAACTATTCCATCATTGATCAAATGACCAATATTTCCTTTAGGATCCTCAAAGAAATCAGATACATATGAGTGGTGAAATTTTCAGCATCATTTGAAACAAAATTTGTTTCCTTTCCTTTGTCATCCTTTTTCAAAGATGTCTGGTAAAGATCGACTAGGTACCTTGGGGTACGACAGGTACATGACCAATGACCCTTTCCACCACAATGGAAACACTTATCTTCTGTTGATTTATTTTACCCAATATTTTTTCTTTATCCCACTTTTGGTGAGATCCTCTCTTTTGAACATAATTCCTTTTCCTTCCATAATTTTTCTTGTTACTAAAACCTTGCCATTTACCTCTTCTGGGGTAATTTGCCGCATTTACTTCAGAAAATAGGGTGGCGCTAGTGGCTTCATGATTCTTTAAAAGTAACTCATTGTTGCGTTCAGTAACAAGAAGACAAGAAATTAATTCAGAATATTTTTTAAATCCTTTTTCTCGAAACTGCTGCTGTAGGAGCACATTCGAGGCATGAAAGGTTGAGAAAGTTTTCTCTAACATATCATTATCAGATATCTTTTCCCCACATAATTTCATTCGTGAGGTGATTCGAAAAATTGCAGAATTATATTCATTTATGGATTTAAAATCCTGTAGACGCAAGTGCGTCCATTCATATCGGGATTGAGGAAGTATCACTGTCTTTTTATGATTATACCTTTCTTCAAGGTCTTTCCAAAGATCTGCAGGAACTTTTAATGTGAGATATTCATTTTTCAATCCTTCGTCAAGATGATGACAAAGAAAAATCATGGCTTTAGCTTTATCCTTCTAGGATGCATTATTTTCAGCCTTAATGGTATCTCCAAGATCTATTGAATCAAGATGGATTTCAGCATCTAGTATCCATGATAAATAGTTGTTTTCAGATATATCAAGAAAATTTGAATTCAAGATGAGAAAGTTTCGATATAATGAAAATTTGTTACCTGAGTCTTCCTAAAAATTTGATCAGAGTCTCGTGCTGATTGGTGCACAAAATTGTGATCTCAATGACGCCAACAACTTGGTACACACAATTGTAATATCACTATTTTTCACAACTTCGCACAACTAACCAGCAAGTGCACTGGGTCGTCTAAGTAATAAACCTTACGTGAGTAAGGGTTGATCCTTCGGAGATTGTTGGTATGAAGCAAGCTATGATCATCTTGTAAATCTCAGTCAGGCGGATTCTAATGGTTATAATGGTTTTCGAATATAAAGATAAATAAAGCATAAAATAGAGATAGAGATACTTATGTAATTCATTGGTGGGAATTTCAGATAAGCGCATAAAGATGCTGTGTTCCTTCTGAATCTCTACTTTCCTACTACTTTCATCCAATCATTCTTACTTCTTTCTATGGCAAGCTGTATGTAAGGCATCACCATTGTCAATGGCTACTTCCCATCCTCTCAGTGAAAATGGTCCAAATGCGCTGTCACATCACAGCTAATCATCTATCGGTTCTCGATCATGTTGGAATAGGATCCATTGATCCTTTTGCGTCTGTCACTACGCCCAACACTCGCGAGTTTGAAGCTCGTCACAGTCATTCCATCTCAAATCCTACTCGGAATACCACAAACAAGGTTTAGACTTTCCAGATCTTAGGAATGGCCGCCAATAATTCTAACTTATACAACGAAGACTCTGATCTTTCGGAATGGAGGCTAAAAGATACACGCTCGATCTAAGGTAGAACGGAAGTGGTTGTCAGGCACGCGTTCATAGGTTGAGAATAGTGATGAGTGTTACGGATCATCACATTTATTATATTGAAGTGCAGCAAATATCTTAGAATAAGAATAAGCATGAATTTGAATAGAAAAATAATAGTACTTTGCATTAATACTCAAGGAACAGCAGAGCTCCACACCTTAATCTATGGTGTGTAGAAACTCCATCATTGAAAATATATAAGTGATAAAGGTCCAGGCATGGCCATGAAGCCAGCCCTCAAAACGTGATCAAAGGATCAAAAGATAATCCAAAGATGAAAATAAAATAGTAAAAAGTCCTATTTATACTAGACTAGTTACTAGGGTTTACAGAAATAAGTCTTAGTGTAGAAATCCACTTCCGGGACCCACTTTGGTGTGTGCTTGGGCTGAGCTTGAGCTTTACACGTGCAGAGGATTCTCTTGGGGTTAAACACCAAGTTGTAACGTGTTTTTGGCGTTTAACTCTGGTTTGTGACGTGTTTCTGGCGTTTTACTTCAGAATGCAGTATGGAATTGGCGTTGAACGCCAGTTTGTGTCATCTAAGCTTGAATAAAGTATAAACTATTATATATTGCTGGAAAGCCCTGGATGTCTACTTTCCAACGCAATTGAAAGCGCGCCATTTGAAGTTTTGTAACTCCAGAAAATCCATTTCGAGTGCAGGAAGGTCAGAATCTAACAACATCTATAGTCTTTTTTCAGCCTCCTATCAGATTTTTGCTCAGGTCCCTCAATTTCAGCCAGAAAATATCTGAAATCAACGAAAAACACAAAAACTCATAGTAAAGTCCAGAAATGTGAATTTTGCATAAAAACTAATAAAAACATCCCTAAAAGTAGCTAGATCCTACTAAAAATTACCTAAAAACAATGACAAAAAGCGTATAAATTATCCGCTCATCACTGATAACGTGTTGTAAAACAAATAAGGAAGATATATAAAATAAAGATATGTAAATAGAAGACTCTAGTATTTATATAATTAGATTTATAACAGTAATTTATATATGTATTTACTAATATTATAAAGAGTGAGAGAGAGAAATATTCAGAATAGTTGTAATATAGAAAAAGAGAAAAAATTATTTTTATTGCTTATGTATATTCTTTTTACCTCGTTCATGCTTTTATAGACAAACAAATTCAACTTTTTAAACTTCATTAATTAAACTTTGTCATGAGAAATTGCTCCTTTTAGCATAGAAAAATTGAGCCGTCATAAATAAGCATCTATCTTTATCCATCCTATTTGTAACATTTTAGAGATTCTGTGCTAAATCTTGCAAAAGTCGGTGCTTTCTATAAATACATGTTACAATTAAAAATGAGCTTCTATAATTCTGCAAATGAAAAAAGAAATAGGTTTCAACATGGTAGAACTTTCTTTGAGATTAAATTAAGCAATGCATCAAGATTCAAGGTCTTGAATACCTAGAATTTGAATACATTATAGCAAAGCCAAACTGCTACAATAATAAATCACGTGGCTTGGACAAAGATTCCGAGTCTCATATCTATGGTGTTTAAATCTCCTATCTAGGGCGTTAGAGTTTAACTATTAGTATTGGAGGTGTCTCGGATACTAGCATTATTTTTAGGGTAATTCACAACAATGTCCTAGACAGAATGGATGGGAGTTATATGCATATTGGGTTTATAGGTTTATGTAAATAGAATCTAATTAAATTTATATTATTATATGTAAATTGAATTAAATTGATTTGATTTATCATGTATATATTATATTAGTAATAAATTAAATTAAGTAAATTTGATTTACATGTGTATATGTTGTATGTGTATATATTGTATTAATAGAAAATTAAATTATTTATATATATTGTATTAGTAGTAAATCGAATTAAGTTGATTTGATTTATGACTAATACAATATAAGTTTAATTACTCTATCAGTTCTTATAGTTTTGCAGAATTTTTAATTAGGTTCCTGTACTTTTTTTCCTTTTAATTGAGTCCTTGCACCAAAATTTTTTTTTAATTGGGTCCTTATTGTAAACTCCGTTAAATTAGTAAGTAATTAGTCAATAAATTAATTTTTAATAAAGAATATTAGAAATGTGAATATTATATCAAATTAGAATAGAGCTCATCGAAACGAGAATTTTGACACTAATTTTGAATAATTCAGCCCAAGATTGTACCGAACGGACCGAACCAGTTGAACCAAATCCAAACCGGACCCGTGGGCCCAACCGGACCAGCACTTAAAATGAACCCAGGCTTCTCATCTTCCCCAATTCAGCAATAAACAGCGCTGAAACACAATAGGGGGCGGAAGGAGAAGAGAAGCCATCTGAAACCCTTACGGTAAATTCAAATTGTCGTAACTTCTCCGTCCGAGTTTCGATTGCCGCACCGTTTGCATCCACACGTCCACTGCGTTGAGCTCTACCTTTCTACCGAAACAATTTCATAGGTAACCCACTAATCACTTTTAGCCACTATTTTCTCCCAATTTTTGAAAATATTGTAGGGGTATTGAATTTCTTTACTTTTTGATGCTTTACGATCCAATTAGCTTGAGAAAAATATTCAATCTTGCTTATATGAAGCTTGGGTAATGTGAGGATACCATAAATTTGATTTAAATTACTGAATTTGTGTTTTGAGTATTAAATTGGGTATATCTGTGTTAGGAATGTGTATTAGGTTGTGAATAAATAATTGGAGCTTGAAATTGTGGACGTTGGAATTTCGGTAGAGGCTGGGCATTAGTGTTTTGTTGAGCTTTGGGACTGTGTTTGTGTTGGGTGAATTGCTTTGGTCGCTACGTGGGAATCGGCCAAGGTATGATTTAGGTTTCTTGCATTTAATATATAATGTTTTGTAAAAACTTAGGCTAGATGACTATAGGATAAGTTGGAATGCAGGTGTATCTTTAATGTTTAGTATCTTGGCAATGGACATGTTTGATTTGGTGTTTGCTGGATAATTGGTGATTTGATGAATTATTATGGTTTGATGCTTGTTGGTTGGTGATGTTTGATGGATTTTAGGAAATGAATGTGTATTATTGTTGATTTAAGGAATAGATTGTTATGGTGGTTATTTTTATGGTAAAGAAGGATTTGTTATGTTGAGAATTGTAGGTATGATAATGAATGAAAATTGAGATTTTTGAATGAAATGAGGTTTATGAGGTTTGTAGAACATTGGTTTTGGGCTGAACTTCGGCAGGCTATAACTTGGCTTCCGGAATCCCAAACTAATTTCAACTTGTTTTAAATGAAAATTGGGTTCGTGAAGTTTATGCCGTTTGAAGAACGGAAGAAAAATGATTTAAAACGATTGAGTTATGCTTGTCAGAAATTTTAGTGTGGAATATGTAATTATGCAGGTGACATTTCCTGATTGTGCAGGTTTCTGGTTGATCCCCTTTTTTGGAGAACGTACGTCCACGTGTATGCGTGGCATGGATTTTCGGCGATGCCTACGCGATTGGTCCCAGCGTACGCGTAATGAGCTAGTAAGCATGTTCACGCATATGCATGACCCACTGATGAGCGGATAATTTGTACGCTTTTTGGCATTGTTTTTAGTATGTTTTTAGTATGATCTAGTTAGTTTTTAGTATATTTTTATTAGTTTTTAGTTAAAATTCACTTTTCTGGACTTTACTATGAGTTTGTGTGTTTTTCTGTGATTTCAGGTATTTTCTGGCTGAAATTGAGGGACCTGAGCAAAAATCTGATTCAGAGACTAAAAAGGACTGCAGATGCTGTTGGATTCTGACCTCCCTGCACTCGAAGTGGATTTTCTGGAGCTACAGAAGCCCAATTGGCGCGATCTCAATGGCGTTGGAAAGCAGACATCCTGGGCTTTCCAGCAATATATGATAGTCCATACTTTGCCCAAGATTTGATGGCCCAAACCGGCGTTCAAAGTCACCCTCAGAATTCCCAGCGTTAAACGCCGGAACTGGCAC
>NC_029781.3:30340512-30359319 GCF_000817695.3 Arachis duranensis
AACCCTTGCTTAAGCTTGCCATGGAAAGGAGTAAGAAGGATTGGATGAAGACAGTAGGAAAGCAGAGAGACGGAAGGGAAGGCATCTTCATACGCTTATCTGAAGTTCCTACCAATGAATTACATAAGTATCTCTATCTTTATCTTTATGTTTTATTCGCATCTCACCATACCCATTTGAGTTTGCCTGACTAAGATTTACAAGGTGACCATAGCTTGCTTCATACCAATAATCTCTGTGGGATCGACCCTTAGTCGCGTAAGGTTTATTACTTGGACGACCCAGTACACTTGCTGGTTAGTTGTGCGAAGTTGTGTTTATGCCATGGTATTGAACACCAAGTTTTTGGATTCATTACCGGGGATTATTTGATTTGTGAAAAGTATTGATCACAATTTCGCGCTACCACCCACGCATACGCGTGACATGAAAATCTCGTCTACGCGTACGCATAACAAGGGGACGCGCGCGCGAGCTGCATTTTTACACTCCCACGAGTACGCGTAAGCCACGCGTACGCGTGGCCCCAATTTCAGCAAACATGGTTTTCAGCATTTTAAACTATATTTCAAACTTCTAAACCTTCATTTTCATTCCTTTAGTCATGAATAATAGAATTAAACCTTATAATTAGATGAAGTTAGGAAAAGGGGATAACTTGGAGGTGAAGTAAAGCTGAAAAGTGATGAATTTGATTATGAAATGTTAGGGATGATCATGTATGATATTTGGCTTGATAATCAAATGAATGATCATGTATGATACTTGGCTTGAATGATTAAATGATCTAAGATATGAGATTCCCTAGATAAAGTACTATGGCTTGCCACCACGTGTACCAGGTTGAAAACTCGATACTTTGTTGACCCTATGACATAAGGGTGACCGGACACTTATAAATTCCTGGAAATGTACCCCCATTGAGCAATTTGATATATCTATGAGTAAAAGCTATGCATAGACCCTTAGGGATGCACGTCGGGGGACAGTCCAATGGTTTAGCAAACCGGACTTGTCGGGCTGGCTGTATAACTAACAGATGAGCTCATTAGCCATAGAACAGGCATGCATCATGTGCATACTACTTGAATTACTTGTTTGTGCTCTAATTGGGTTTGCCTAAGTCACTACAAAAAAATGGATATAAAATGGCATCAATATAATGGCGGTTATATAAAACCGCCGTTATTTTCATAAAGTGAGGCGGTTTATGCAGCTGCCATAATTTGTTTGTAGAAAGTGGTATTTTTTTGGTGATTTAGGCGGTTTTAAACGCCATTACTTGCTCCTGCTTCACTGGTAAAAAGCCTATTCTATTTCACTAATAAAGGCTATGCTATTCAATCGAACCTCCATCACAATGTGAGAACCAAGAAGAAACTCCATCGCAACATGAGATCTGCGATCTCATCCATAATGCTCTCCTCTGGCGGCAATGTCGTTCTTGCTGCCTTCGAAGGAGCACTCTTCTTTGGTTAGGTTTTCTGGCTTCGATTTGAGGGTTCGTTGTGCCACCGCTCATCTCCTTGTCACCAGAAGCAACACCATTATTGCTGTCCTCGGTGGAGCTTCTGCTATCTGGTTTTGTGCATCTTAGTTGATCTTAAATTTTCTTAATTCTAATTTGGATAAGCTTTTATAGAGCCTTTATTTTCTTTTTCCCCTTCAATGGTGGTCCTGATTGGTTGAATCTGAGTTTTGTAAGGCTTTCGTCTTAATAGCTCTCTAAGTATAATTCTCTTGGTTAATTTTTTTTTCCTTCTAGGTATAATCTGAGATCGCACATCAGAGGGAGAGGGAAAGGAGAACGAGAGTGAGTTCATCTCAAACCCTAGAGCTTGTCGCCGCCATCGTCACCGCCATTCATCTCATTTCAGCTGCTTCCATCAACCTTCTGCGTTCGAGTGAAGGCGCCTCTATCGACGCGTTTCCAAATCTGGTCACTACGCCATAGCTTATGAGATTGAGTGAAGCACCTATTTCATTAATGTGTCTCCTCTGCCAACGGCGCCGGTACGTTCTCACTTCTGCATTCTCTTCTTCTTCAATCCACTCAACATTGCTCGTAGTGTGTTTCTGTTCATTCTCAATTTCTATTTGTATTCTCTTTCTCTTCTTGTTCATTCTCAGTTGCTTATTTTCTAACTGTATTTCAGTTCAGTATTGTTATGCTTGCCACGTGGTTGATGAATTTTCTGAGAGAGATGAAAAAGATTAGAACTTGTTTTCTGTTATAGATGATGATTCTTTGGTGCTTATTATTATAACTACTGCATGTTCATCATTGTGAAATTTTGAAATTTAAAACTAGCTTAGCTTCCAGAAAGGACATGCTTTCTTTGTTTTCTTTATATAGAGTAATGGTGAAAAGAAAATTGTTCATTATGAGGGGAACATATATTGAACTTATAAGAGGTTCCTCTTCTAATTGATAAGCTAATTGATTCAAGTGTTTGTGTCTTCAAAAATTAATTTATAAAAAAGGCTATTTTGGTATTTGTTAGTTCAAGCTAAGGACCAGCCTGTGTAATATTTTCATGTTCTTGTTATGCTTTGGCATTTTTTGGAGTTGATGAAAGTGCCAAGAGTGGAGGCAAAATTAAGAGTGTTCTCTTTCAAGATTCAGTTTGGGACTCAGGTTTGCTTATTCTCAAGGTGTTTTGTCTTAATTTGTTTTCAATTTGGTTTTTCTTGTTTCACTTCACTTTATTTTTTTTCCACTTGATGCATGCTGAAGACTTCAAGAGGAGTTTAAACACTGTGAACTCTGCCTGTGAAGAGGTACTTGATATTTAATTGAAATAAAAAGTCACACTTGACAAGATTAATTAAAATAAAAAAACTAAAGCATTCATTCCCTACAACATTTAGAAAATGTTAATCAAATATCACAAAAGGAAATTGGAAAAAGTTAATCCACGTACAACTGTGTGCATTAGTTGACCAATGCGCTAAAATGGTCATTCATTCTTTATTGGGGAAAAAGACAGGACTAATGACGTATATATATTTGTACTTTGTACATAACAGCACCTTAGATTTGATTATTTTTTTTCATGGAGCTAACTGTTTCTTTCTTTTAAAATAAAAGAAGATATCTTAAATGTAAAATCCAATTCATTAATTAGTAATTACTTTAGAATATATAGTCATCAATGATGATCAGTTTATGAAAATCTATCTAATGAATTATATTAGAGATATAGCTATTACATAATGTATTAACTAGTGGCCTTCTTCTTGTCACTATGTTGATTAGAAACATTAAGGTATGTATTTTACCTTGCGTAACAAATTAGTTATTTTTCTTTGATATTTATACAAACTGAATTAGTTATTTAGGATTAGGAGTTGAATAATGTAAATTTAGATATAATTCGTTTAGACAGTTTTTGTCTTGTGCACAAGTCATTTTTGAGATTAGATAGTAGATTCACAAACTAATTTTCTTCTTAGATACTAGAGATAGAAATGTCTTTGCTTATAACAGTGAACTTCATTATTACTTTATGAACCTGTGTTATACCGATCCATGCTTATAGGTGAAATTTAGGACCATTATCTAAGTTTATTATGAAAACATCAACAAATAGATGAATTAAAAGGATAATGTGAAAAATTGTATCTAATTATATAAAGTAGGTTTGGCAAGACCAAAAAAAGAAATCATTACTCAAATTTCCTTTCTAATGCTTTCTAATGCTTTTTTTTCGCCTTCTGGCTTGCAGATGTTACAGTTTTAGTGGTCCTGATATGCCATGCAAACTAAAGATCTAATTTTTTGAGAAGAGGGTGTTTTGAAAGGTCTCTGTGAAGGTTTTAGACATTGTATATTATTTATTTCCAAGGATCATGGTTCCTGTAAAGAAAATTCTTTTATTAATAATGAAATTTGATTTATGAAATTTGATTTATGAATCGCGTACTTATTTCTTGAATTTATTGTGATTCTAAATCATTATCTTCTTAAGAGGTTCATTGCTAATTTGATTGTACTTCTGATGTTTGGTTTTCTTGGCTACATGTTGTACATTTCAGAGAGACACAATTCAAGCTGTGACAAATTTTGCCAAACGGAATAAGTTGCCTGTTCTCATGCAAGAACAGATGATTGCACATTTGCATATGAAGTACAGAACTAATATAGAAGGGTTACAACAGCAAGAGATTATTGAATTACTCCCGAAAGCTATTCGTTCAGAAATGATATAGAAGGGTTGCATATGAAGTACAGAATTGATATAGATATAGTGGTATTATTATTGTGTCTAATAATGTTGTTGCATGATGCACAAATTTTAATGCAGATGTATCAGACAGTGAAAATTATAGATAGAGCGGCGGCTTCTTCAAGTTAGTGCATAGTTTTTAATTAATTTACATTTAAAGACATAATGTTTTACATAAACTCACCATCAACACGGAGGTCTTATCTATCCGTTAACAATTAGGCCATTAGCATATATAAAACATTTAGAATTTGAGTTCTTTTATAGGATACCAATATCTTTTTGAATTAATAACTACAATTGAATCATATTTTTTTCAGATATCAATTATTAAGGACAAATAATGAATTAATACCACTAATATTCTGAATTGTTATACAAAAATACTGAGTTCACGTATAAGACTAGTCACTATGGATTTATATGTGATAAAAAGATGAGTGGGGATATATGCAGTGTGTATTAAATTGTTGGGTTGATCATATGAGAACAAAGATTGTATGCTAATTAATCCTCTTTAGTTTTCTCAAAGAAAGTAGGATTTAAACAAAAATTAATTCTACATTTACAGGTACTTGGCAACATGTATCAAAGCAAATTATTAGAAGTGATTAGGTGAGCCATATAACTCATGTTTTTGAGAGGCAAGCTG
Source organism: Arachis duranensis (assembly GCF_000817695.3). Classification (NCBI taxonomy): domain Eukaryota; kingdom Viridiplantae; phylum Streptophyta; class Magnoliopsida; order Fabales; family Fabaceae; genus Arachis; species Arachis duranensis. The sequence goes on from NC_029781.3 coordinate 30,345,394, forward strand.
ATGGAAGTGTGCCTGGAAATATGGATATATGCATTTTTTCTTTTCCCATTTTCCCTTTTTATATTGTCAACTGTTAGATTTTATATATGGATATATGCATAATCATATTGCTCCTGCAGATCAAATCCTTTGATTTCTTTCACTGGCCACTATGCTATATACATGGATATATAAACAAGATTACTGTTTGGCTGTTCTTAATTCTCATTTTTTGTTTAAATTTATTTTGTAATGTCCAAGTTAATGGTTTATTTATTTATTTACTTTTTATTTTGTTTTTAAATTATATTTTTGTTGTAGGAATTGGATCAAGAGAGTGAGATTCCATCGCCAAAAGAGTTAGAAAGTAGATCTTTTGAAGCGAATAATAGAGAATGGTGATTTTTTTTATGATAGAGACTTGATGTATTTAGAGTTACATATTAAGACTTTTAATACTTTATTTGTATAGGAGTTATTATTTTTTATTTCCAATACTAAAAAATTATATATTATGTTTAATATTTTATTTATGAGTTATGTAATATTTTGTTGATGAGTTATGATTTCTTGTTATTGTGAAATTTTAAATAAAAAAATTATTTGTTTAACACGGTAAAAATTATCTTTTTAAACGATTAAAAATGTCATTTTTATTCCGTAAAAAGGGCAATTTGTAACTGTCATTTTAAACAACATGAAATGCCATTTTAACAAATAAAAATGGTACTATTAGGGTAAAAATGGCATTTCAAAGATGCCATTTTAACCAACTAAGAGTCACTCTGTCAAGGTAAAAACTGTGGTTCAAAAACGCCATTTTAACCACAAAAACGCTACTCTGTCAGGGTAATAATGGCGGTTCAAACCGTCGTTTTAACCTATCCAAAAACCGCCATTTTAACCAATCAAAATGCCACTTTGTCAGGGTAATAATGGTGGTTCAAACCGTCGTTTTAACCTATCCAAAAATCGCCGTTTTAACCAATCAAAATGCCACTTTGTCAGGGTAATAATGGCGGTTCAAACTGCCGTTTTAACCTATCTAAAAATGCCGTTTTAACCAACCAAAACGCTACTCTGTCAGGGTAAAACTGGCGATTATCGCCGCCATTTTAACCAATTCAGAAACCGCCATTTTATACGGAAATAATGGCGGTTATAAATCGCCATTTTAACCCTAAAAAAACCGCCGTATTAATCTCAGGTAATTGTGGTGATTTTCTGAAAACCGCCGTAATAACCATAATGGCGCCCAGAATAATGGCGTTTCTTGGGGGTGCCATTTTTGGTAATAATGGCGGTTCTAACCGCCGTAATTACCAAAAATAACCGGCGTTTTAACCCTGTTTTTTTGTAGTGAGTGCATTTACTATGTTAAGTGTATATTTGCTACCTGCATTACTTGTAACCTTTTTGTGTTTGCTTTTATCTATTTATTTGTCTGTGAAATGCCGATAGAGATGGAGGTATGGAAGAATGACAGTATGGGACTTAGATTTAAGATTAAGTTAAGTTAGGCTTAGATACTCTTAGAAAACCACCATTTATGGCTTCTGTTTAATACTTTAAGCTCTATAATCTGAGTGTTGGTGTTCTTGGATTGCCTTTAGCATTCCCAGGACCTTATATATTATGTGTGTGGCACCTTTACCATACTGAGAACCTCTGGTTCTCACCCCATACTATGATGTTATTTTTCAGATGCAGGTCGATAGGCATCTCGTTAGGCGTCTGGACTTCTGAAGCAAAATGGTTACTGTGTTATTTTATTGTACAGTGATATATATATATATATATATATACTTAGCTCTTTCTCTCCGCATAACCTATTCTTTTTGGTCCTCTTAGAGGCTTATGGAGAGGCATCATTTTGTTATGTACTTCTGTGTGTGTGTGTGTGTGTGTGTGTGTGTGTGTGTGTGTACTTAGCACGTAAGTTAACTCGTTTCTTGAGCGTTGCGCTTTTATTTTGCGATTTTTATTTCATCTACTCTTCAAGGCTCCTAGTATATTATAATCTTTCTGCCATTATATGTATACATTATATTGTAGAGGTCATAATACCACACCACCTTTATTTTACGGCTTAAGCGTGAAGCTCAGTGTCGTAAGGTGTTACACCTACACTTTTTTTCCTTTTATTTGAGCCCCTGCACCAGTTTTTTTTAGTTGGGTCCCTATAAAATTAAGCCAATTACTGTCAAGAGGGACTTAATTAAAAAAAAATTGGTGCAAGGACCTAATTAAAAGAAAAAAAGTATAGGGACCTAATTGAAAATTTTGCGAAACTATAGGGACCAATAGAGTAATTAAACCTACAATATATAATGATTTATTATTGTACAATTCATACACACCTACATAAAACATTGACATTTTTATTTATTAACTTTAAAATATAAATATCAATAAAAAATATTTCAATTTGGATTCAAATAAAATATAAAAAAATAAAAACGAATAAGAATAGAAATCTAAATTTTATATTTTAATTCAAATTTCAGAAAATCTACATTTTTACAAACTTATGAATTTAAAATAAAATAATAAATGATTTCAAAAAATTCATTAAAAATTATCCTTTAACTCTTTAGCATATAAAGAATCATTACTGAAACTTTATACAAATAGTTATGTGTTACCTTTGATTCTGGACATCTGTTTTACACTTTAAATTTTCTAGAATCAGGAATAATGCATGATGTCTGATGTCTGTTCTACATTTAATTTTACAAATTAAATAATAATTTTATGGATATTATATTTTAATTATTTTTCAAATTATATATTTTAATTCAATTTATTACTGGTAGTTCGTTGGACTCCCGGCGAACTCTGATTTATACAGAGTTCGCAAGCACTCTTCGGCGAACTCTATAATATATATAGAGTTCGCCACACCCCCGACGAACTATACGCAAATTTTTCTCAATAAATGACCGTAGCACAACGAAGTTGAGCACCAAAATTTGTTCTCAACAATCATTTTGGTTGTTCAATATCTCATTTTTTTTACAATGGCAAAAAATCCACTGTTATCCATTCATTACGATGCATATATGGTGTATGATGAAGAAGGTTCTATCATTTTTAGATCGAACCAACCAATATTTACCCATCTGACAGCAAAAATCAATTGTTTAGAGTTGTTAAAAAATCTGGTATTACTTTTTGTGGGGAAGCAAGAGATAAAGAAGGAGAAGAAAATCTACTACAGATATCCAACCGAAATAGATGGTACTTTAATTTATGAAAGATATGTCACAACTGTGTAGTTTATGCTGTTGGTATGTTTGTGTGAACACCCTTGTGATGAAAACGTTATGTTATTTTGAATCAGGTATCGTCTGCGCAATGATGAAGACGTTCGTCTTATATGATCTTGGGAAAACCGCTGGACAAATGTTCATTTGTTAGAGTTAGCTGTGTTCCTCGTTGATTTGGGTGGTTGAGGCTGAGGATTGTCTGCGGATACTGTTGACGAAAGTCCGTTAAGTGGGCCTGTAAGACGAAATATCAGGCGGACAATGGTGGCTCTGAATATGCCTCCTAAAGGTAGTCAAGAAGGGTCTAATGTTGGAGTGGACAATGCTGAGTTGGATGACGGCGCTGAAAGTCCCGATGGTTCCGCTGTGAGGGATCCGATGATGGATCAGTATGAAGCTAACCCCGATGATGGAGACGATGCAGAAGAAGAACCAGCCGAAATTCCTGATGATGGTGACGATGAAGAAGAGATAAACTTTTACGGTGACACACAAATTGTCCTGACAGAGCCCGCTATTTTGCAACCGTATGATCGCCCGGACCACTTCTCTAGGCTGAATCTTGAGGCAATGACGTCGGATTGGTCTTTTACCCAGGGAGGCCCTGAAGATGATCCAAGGAATGAGTTCGAGGTTGGACAACATTTTCAAAACAAGGAAGAAGTCATGTTGGTTGTTAAGACGTACAGCATCAGGAGGGTTGTGGAGTACAAAATAGTAAACAGTGACAAGTGGAGGTATAATGCACAGCGTGTCCAGTTCGGACCGGGTTGTAATTGGAGCATACACATATCATATCGTTGTAAGGTAGAAAAGTGGGAGATGAGGAGATACAAAAGTCCTTACAGATGCAAGCAAACTTCGATGGGGGCAAGACCATCGTCGGTTGGATTCGAAGGTGATTGTGCAACACATTTCCACAATGGTAATAGCGGATCCAACAATAAGTATTAGGGTTCTGCAAGGAAGTGTAGAGAAACACTTCGGCTACAAGGCGTCCTACAAGAAAGTTTGGCTCGCAAAGCAGAGAGTGATTGCTAGCATATATGGGGATTGGGAGGAGTCATACAACGAGCTTCCTTGTTGGTTCTTCGCTATGCAAATGTACTTGCCTGGTAAGGATTTATTCGTTGTGGTTATATGTTAATTAGACAATAACAGTATACAATATACTTATTGAGAATTCGTTTGTAGGTACTTGGGTGCAACTTGTCACTCAGCCTTGGCCTGGTGCTGCGGATACCGTCATGTTTCATCGGGTGTTTTAGACATTTCCACCATGCATCGAGACTTTCAAGCATTGTAAGCCACTAATATTCATTGATGGAGCACACTTATATGGTAAATACGATGGCACACTGCTGATGGCCATAGCTCAGGATGGCAATGCAAACATTTTTCCTATTGCATTTGCCGCGGTCGAGGGTGAGACAAATGAGGTATGGTCGTTCTTTCTGTCCTATCTGCGTCATCATGTGACTCCACAACCTAGTGTCTTAGTGATTTCAGATAGGCACGAATCAATTGATGCTGCACTGAATGCCGATGATAGTTTATGGAAACTGGTGCGGAATTTATAACACACAAACTAATCGGCAAGTGCACCAGGTCGTACCAAGTAGTACCACAGGTGAATGAGGGTCGATCCCACGAGGATTGATGGATTAAGCAATAATGGTTAAGTGATTTACTTAGTCAGGCAAACAGAAAATGGTGTTTAAAGGTTCAAAAGCATTAATAGTAATTTTAGAATATCAGAAAGCAAGCAGTAAATAAGTTGTGAATAATATATGGAGAAACAGTTAAGGTTTCAGAGTTATCTATTTTCCGGATTGACTTTTTTTACTAACAATTTTAATCGTGCAAGATTTAATTCATGGCAAACTATATGTGACTAAACCCTAATTCCTTAGACCTTTTTAATCTCCTCTAAAATTCATCAACCGCCAATTCCTTGGTCACTTAATTCCAATTAGAGGGTGAAGTTTAATTCTACTTTATATGCCACAAAAACCCTAATTACACAAATATAAGAGGATTATATGTCATGTATCCCATTAAGTTCAGATAATTAGAAATTTAGGAGAATATGTTTTTAAGTTATTGTTCGAGTAAAGAGCTTTTCCAAGTTATACAAGAACTCAATTAGAACAAGGGTTATACTTCCGTTCCACCCAAGTTCATAAGATAAAGAACGAAAATAATTCTTTAAATATAAATCAATACATGAATTAAAATAGAAAAATAATAGTATCAATCCATACAATAGACATAGCTCCTAACCTTAACAGTGGAGGCTTAGTTGCTCATGGTTCAGAGAGAAAACTAGAATTCAGGTAAAAACTATAAATTACGGAATGAGGTAGAAGAGAAGAGATTAGCCCGAAGTGCAGATTCTTTTTCCTTTTATATTTAATCCTAATAAATGTAAAATATATTTTCTAAAAACTAAATAATATCTTTTCTTAATTATAAATAAAATAAAAGTTTAAATAAAAAATTATTTTAAATTGATCCGTGCAGCCTTTGAACAAATTAGGGACCACTTGATTCATTAAGGTCCATGCTGAACTTGGAAATTCTCAAGTTTAGCGTGGAGTAGTGTACGTATCTAACCCATTTGGAGCTTTGAACTGGCGCTGAACTTGGCGTGGAGGTCACGCGCAATTCTTCTGGGAGGTGTTGATGCTAGCGCTGAACTTGAAGTTCAAGTTCAGCGTGGGGGAGGCAGCAAACATTTCTTCACTCTCTCCATTCTCTAGCCTTAACTTAAATTCTGTGAAATTCGTCCAAACTACTACCTGAAATAAACAGAATTGCACACAACTCAAAGTAGCGTTCATAGTGGCTAAAATATATTAAATCTTGATTAAACTCAGCAATTCAAGTGCAAATTCACTAGGAAAAGATAGAGAATATCACAACTAGAAAATTGATAAATATAGATAGATTTACAGACAGATTTAGTCTTTATTACAGACGGATTTTTGGTTACCGACAAAATTACCGACGGATTTTGTCCCTCTGTAAAAGTCCCGTCGGAAATTATTTACCGACGGATTTTTTTCCGTCGAAAAATTACAGACGAATTTTTACCAGTTACCGACAGATTTTCCCTTTGTAAATTTTCATCCATTTCCCAAAGGCGACGAACTTTCCGATGGATTTTTCGTCTGTAATTACAGACGGATTTTCAGACGAATTTTTTGTCTGTAATTTCCGACGGATTTTCTGTCTATAATTACAGGCGAATTTTTCGACGGATTTTCCGTTTGTAATTATAGACGGATTTTCTGACAGATTTTCCGTCTATAATTTGAACTTTGAAAAATCATCCCACGTTCTGATTACAAACAAAAAATCCATCTGTAAATCCGTCAGTAAGATAAAATAGAATTTTTTTATTTTTCTAATTGCAAAATAAACTTATTTTCATACAAAATAAATATAAATTTAACACAAATTTTTATCTAATTTGTACTCGAATATTTATAATATTTCAAAAAAATGAACAAATTCATCGTATTATCAAACTAAAAGAAAAGTACTATACACAAGCAAGTCAATATAATTCAAAATATAAACAAAATATATTGATACATCAACTATAATAATAAGTAACAACCATACATCAAAGTGTGATGATACATCAATTATAATTCAAAACATAAACTCAAAGTGTATTGTTCAACTATACCACTAGTTGACCCACATGAATATCAAGAGACTCATGTGTCCTGTAATGTGTGAGCACCTTCAACTTCAATCAGTTCCAATGAGTGGCCTTGAATCCTGAAGTTGATTGATGTTGTTAACCTAACATTGGACACTCTGAATTTGTAAGTCTTCCCTGCAAATAAATATAGTTGATTTAATTTTTATTTAGTTTCAAATAGTGAATATTAATGGAGATAGAGAGATGGTTAATTAATAATTAGTTATTACCTGCTTGACCGGTAAAGACAGCAGAATCTCTTTGCCCATTGATGAGAAGAGCATCAGGAGAAGGAAGTTTCTTGTCAAAGTCCAATAGTCTCCTTAGTACCTACAAATCAAAATTCTTTAGCCCATCTATGTTTTGATCATCAATAGTTCTTTGATTTCTATGTTACTCATTCAGCATCAAGAGCAGGTTAGGGAATAGAAATAACAGATATTTGGGCAATGTTAACTGCCCCAAAACCAATAATAAGTACAAAAAGCTTAAATAATAAATGTAATAATAATAACAATCAATAGTGTAAATCAAAGCGGTGGTAGCCAGATATACCAACATCATGAAGGATATTCAATAGCTTAGAAACCTACCAGGTGGAGAATTGGCCCAGTGGTAGAGAATTGGCATGAAAACAAGTACAATTGGATCCCAACAAGAAGTAAAACTAATTAAAGTACTCCAAAAATATACCTTTATGGATACACACACACAAACACACACACACACACACACACACACATATATATATAATCAAAGTATTTATCATCCTGATTTTATTATTATACACATTTAACTAATTAAAAAAGACATATTAAAAAGTATTTTCAGTATCTTTTAGTCTACTAATCCTATGGTGTAAATAAAGTGAATGAATACCCTGAGTTTCATGGAGCCTTTAAAAGTGGCCTTGACTTTGTCAAAGTCAAAATTGATGCACCTAAGGAAGTGATCTGATGGGTTCCTCAAAGCAGGGCATGAAAATCCATCTTGTGCAAAGAACTGCAGATATACTTATTTTATTATTATTATTAGCAAAACCTTATTAGGGAAAAAAAGTTAAAAAATACAAGAGTGGATACTGAGGCAGAGTTTAAGTTTCTTGCCTCATATTCTGCAAAAGCGTGGCCAAAATAGACAGTTTTACCCCCCGAAAGCAAGTACAATTGATCAAATAGCTCGAAAACTTCACTGCTAGGTTGATGAATAGAAGCTATCATGGTTTTTCCATCCCTTGCCAAGGCACATAATGTTTGAGTCACAAAGAAAGCTGATGCACTGCCACAAAGCACAAAATTCCCATTAAGGGAGCATGATTTGAACAATTGTACTTCATAATACATCAACTGGATCACGTAATGTTACTTACCTACAATATAAATACGAATTTGACACCTAATTAATCACTCAGACTAAAGTAGGTAAAAACTATAAATGACTTATTTGACTAAAGACATTAAATTGTTTCTCCTTGAATTTGGAGGAATAGACCTTCCCATAAGAAAGGTATACTTACCATGTATTAAGGCCAAATTTGGGTAAATAACTTAAATAAGTTCTTTTGGAAAAGGAGCTTAAAACATAAAGACTTTTATTAATAGCAGCTTATAAATAAGTTATTTTGTGTTTGGATTTTTAGTTATAAAAGTACTTATTTTAAAGTTGTAGCGTTTGGATAAATAACTCAAAAGATAAATTTTTTTACAAAAGAGAATGAATATTAAAATAACGACGATAACAAATACTTTTCAATATTAAATGTTGATTTTACATAACCTAATCACTAATATTGTGTATGATATGGTAGGTGAAAATAAAAAATAAATATAAAATGTGTGTCAATGTATATTTTATTGCTGTTTTTTTTATTTTTTATTTTTATTCCTATTAGAACTGTCTTCTCCTCTATTGAGGTCAAGAATTTGTTATAATTAACTATGAAAATAATAATAAGCTATAAAATTACATATGAAAAAAATAAAATTAAAACTGAAATTTCATACCACACTTGAATACAAATTTAATAATAAAAAATAGTGATAAAATGATAAAAAAATATTTAGAAGGAATATATGCAGTAAGTTGTTCAAATGTAATATTGTCTGAAAATATGGTGGAGGATCAATACTTCCATCAGATGTTTCATTACGTAAAAATGGTGAGACTTGGAACATTGCGTGAGAATAATGGTGAAAGGCCAGTGCTTCTAGCAGACTTTGTGTGAAAATGGTGATGAAGAGTCAGTATTTTTCATAGAGTCAAGAAGGAAAGTAAATTTTTTTGTTTTAAAATTAATTTTTTTTAAGTAAGTGGTAGAATGACTTCTCGAGAAGCAAGAAGTCATATATTTCTACTTCTTCAAAAAATTGCAAATTAACTTTTCGGGAAGTTAAAAGCTTTTTTTAAAATAATGCTAAACACATATATTATAACTTTTCATAATCCAAAAGTTAAAAAAAGTAGCTTCTGCTACTTCCCAAACGGCCTCTAAATCAGTATTCACTAATAATATATTTTTATATTGTCTATTTGATTAGAGGGTAAAAATAAAGGTAAACTTTATCTATAAAATTCATATAATAAGCCAATTCTCTGTTGTCTTTTATTTTGGTATTGAACCGACCAAACTTACTTTTTAAAACAAATGTCAAATACTAAAACATTTATTAGTTTTTGTATCTTTTAAATCAAATATTGACTATTTTTAGTAATTTTTTTGGCAAATTTAGAAACCCAATATTAAGCATGAAAACAAGCACAATTGAATCCCAACAAGAAGTAAAACTAAGGGTATGTGAACCTGTCAAGTCCACTTGTAGGTTCATCAAGGAAGAGCAATCTAGGCCTCATCAAGATCTCTAAGGCAATGCTAACCCTTCTCTTTTTTTCACCACTTATCCTTCTCAAGTGCCAGTTTCCAATCACATAGTGTCTGCACAATCCTGAAGCCCCATTAAATAAAGTATTTGTATCATTAAATAATACAATTTCTTGAAACCTGAAGCCAAAAAGAAATTGTAAAAAATTTCTCAGCAAGAAATGTTGGCAGCACTAGAAAAGCTGTATTCAAAAATTCATTTTATCTTTTACTAATTTGGAGGGGTTTGGGGTTTGGAAATGGTGTGGTCCAAGGTGATAGATATCAAAGTTTAAGAAATTAAACCTGTTTTGCTTTTTTTGATGTTGCATGCCTCCTTCTCTATAGTTGCTCTTCCACTCTTCATCAATACCTGAAAAAGGAAAAACCCACTCACATACTCACACTCACCAGAAAAATACATATAAGAAATTAAAATTGTATCAAAATTATCATGAAAAAGAGAGAGATAGAGATAGAAACTAAATGATAAGATGAAACTCTTGTATTATTATTTGAACCATTCTCGAATGTGATTCCGTTAGCTTGTGTTAAAGTTGTAATTAACTAGTCCAAGGGTTTCTACCTTTTTCATTGCATGACACTATCCATCTTTTGCTTTTGCTTTTTTTTAATCTTATCTAAAAGTTGTAATTAACTAGTCCAGGGGGTTTCTACCTTCACTTTTGCTTTTTTTTAATCTTAGTTGTATATTAACCTGAATTACAGCAGAAGCAGGTCCAAAGTAAACTGTTTTGCCAGCAGAGAGTAAACAGAGATTATCAAAGAATTAAAAAACTTCAGCACCAGGCTGATAGATTGGTGCAATAACTGTCCTTTGAATGGCATCTTTATGATCAAGGGATTTAATTCTTTTCATGAAATAGTAAGAAGCAGCACTGTCAAGTCCACTTGTTGGTTCATCAAGAAATAAGAGTGTTGAGGAGTCTTTTAAATACAAAGCAATTGTGATATAAAAAATGCTTTGAAAATCAGAATTTAACACATACAAGCAATGAAAACAAATATAATAAGCATCGACATTAATGAAAGACAAGAATTGATGGGAAGCGGAATTAGAAAGAACGTAGCGGTAAAACCTACCTTTAACTTTGTAAGAAAGCTCTTAGAAAATGAGGGCGCCAAATAGTAGAAACAGAGTATATCTTCTTCATAGCCTCTTCCTCATTACATAGTTAGCAGAAACTCAAAAATCAAAATAGGAAGAAAGAAAAAAGAAGCAAATTAGGCATTAAGATTGAGAAAGAAGGACCTTCCAAGAACTTGAGCTAGTTGTTTCATATGCTATTTATATAAGCTTTATCTTGATCTGATCTTGAATAATTCCATTAACCATATGAAATGAATAGTTTGATGAGGAAATAATTTTGCTACACTTGACCACCATTTCCCCACACACCAGGCCTGAAAAATAGCACATTACTGCATATGAAAATAATGTAAATATTTTAAAGCTCATACCTTCCAAGAAGAACCTCTGAATTTACAGCACCTAGAGCAAGTTGGAACAAAGAACACAGTTTATTAACATCAACTTATATTTGCCAAAGTAATCAGATTTATGAGATGATTTACGATATTGATAGGGCACAAAATTATTGTTGTTAATCTCATTTTAATTAGTCACAGAATAATTTCAATCTATGTGCTTAGCAGATTGTATTTCATGAACTGGTATTTATAGTTCCTTCAAATGTAAAATTCAAACAACAAATCTTCTAATTCCTTTTTCCAATTTAAGACTATGGTAATCTCTCCATTTTACCTCAGAAGCAGAACTGTAGAAGGCACAATACATTATCTTCAACCCAAAACTTTTAGCCATAACAATTAATGGAGCTACTTTCAAAACCAAATTCTAACCTTGAAGAAGATTCAAGAACAAAAATCTAAACCATAAAACAAAAGTGGAACAGATCGAGTTTTAGATGCAACAATAACGTATGAACATTTGAATTCAACAAAAAAATATAGATTAATAGCAATTCCAGAATCTAAAATAGATAAAGACGTACAGGTAGGTTTCAGATCTGGTGACACGATGACTCGACGAGGCTGTGAACGGTGAGGATGGATGGCACGAGACAGAGAGAGACATAAGCTGAGAGGCGGCAGAGGAGGGAGCTCATGCGAACGAGCGGCGGCGGAGGGAGCTCGTGCAAGCAAGCAGTGACAGAGGGAGCTCGTGCGATGCGTGTGGCGACAAAGCAGAAGCGACGGAGAAGTCACACTTGTCCTATTTTCAACTCGAATCAAAGAGAGAAGAGAAGAGTAAGCTTAAAGGGAAGGATCGGAGAAGAAGACCAGTGATTTGTGTTGAAAGAAGTTTCATCATGGTGTGCTTCATCAGGGTTTAACTTATTTTAAATTTGCGAGGGATTTAATAGATGTTACCGAGGGATTTCGTTATCGGTGACAGTTTCAAATTTCAATTTCAATTTTATCGACAAAGTTACCAAGGGATATTAAAATTTGTCGGTAAATTTTGTGAAAATTTTTTTCCTTTTTTACCGACGAAAAATCTGTCAAAAATCCGTCGGTATTTTCGACAGTAAAATTCTGTCAGAAAAATCTGTCTGTAATCTACTGTTTTCTAGTAGTGGATGCTCACACATTACAACACCAAACTTGAATTGTTGCTTGTCCTCAAGCAACCAAAATTAGTACATGATCAAGATGTCAATTTGCATGAGAAGCTGGAGTTCAGTTATGCTCATGTCTCTTCTTAAAATGGGTTTTATCTATTGTAATTCTGAACAGTTTTGGCATCTCACTCTCCTTTGAATCAGAGGAATGTCATTGTCATTTGGAATTAGAATCCGGATCATATTATGAGTTCTCTGATCTTTATACTTCCGTTTAATCATTGAACACAGCAGATATCCTTTACTTCTCAATGAATTGGTGCTTTGCACCTTAAGTCTACCCGTGACTTTAAATGTTCTGTCTCAAGGGTTAATTGACACAAGAACACCACAAGCACTTGACTGGGGAGCTCTCTTTAAGTTCTAATTTTTCTTTCAGCTACTTCCAGAGAGTGGTTCTCAAAGTCTTTGGCATACTCTGCTAAATGCAATTGGCTTCGACTCTAAATGTTCTATCTCAAAGATTACTTGACACAAGAACACCACAAGAATATGACTAGGGAAACAACTCTTTGAGCTTTTAATCATGTCTGACCTCCCTAGTCATTGATGCTCAGAGCCTTGGAACTTGCTTTTTATTCTTCCTTTACTGTTTCTTTTGCTTCAAGGATCAACTTTCACCAATTTCAAAAAATTCATAGTAGTTCTCTAGATTCCTTTTCCTTATACATCAACATTCCTTGCTTTAAATTTAAACATGCACGATTCATGCCATACATTCAGAATCACAGAGAACACCACCAAATTTGATTAAATGAGACTACTTTTAGTTATAAACTCTCTTACTCATGCATTACATCTTTTTCTTCTTTCTTTTCTTTTGATTTCAAGCTCAGTGAGCAATACATGAGACACTCTTTTAGAATAATAAAAAAATCAAATAACAAAATAAACAGTAAATTAAACTAGAACATAGGAATTGAAATAGAAGTTGATCATGCAATAACAAAAATAGCAGAAAACAGGAATATAATAACTAAAATAAAATAGCAAAAAATTGGAACATAACATAGTAAGAACGGGAAGGAATATAGAATGAAAGGAACTCAACCACTTCAGTTATCATAGTGACCCTTCATTCTTCAGGCTGTGCTCCTCCGTGCAGATGATTCACCTCCCTTTGGTACCACCAAAATAAACAGAAAATCCACAACCGAAGAAATAACACCAAACTTAAAAATTTGCTTGTCCCCAAGTAAAAAAAAAACAACAAAAAAAAAACTAAAAACAGGGAGGGACATAAAAAGATGTATGGAGGAGTAAAAACAAATATTAATGCCAAAGAAGAATAAAGTGATAAAAGGACAATAGAGATTAACAGAATTAAAATATATATACATATATTTTTTGTATTGTTTCATTGTTTATTTTTTCATTTGATTTGATTTGATTTATTTATTTTATATATATATATATATAGATTTATTTTTGTATATATAT
>NC_029781.3:30359772-30381951 GCF_000817695.3 Arachis duranensis
GGAAGAGAATCGGGAGGAGGGGTGGGGACCAAGAGCATGGGATTGGGTGCATGATTCTTGCTGATTGCGTGTGGAATTGGGGAAAAGAAAGATTTGGCGCCGAACTTTGGGGGATGGAAATTCAGCGCCATGACTTATGCGTTGGTATCTGCTCTCTACGCTGAATTTGGTATAGCCCATGTTCGGCGTGAGCTATATTTTTTTTCTGAATGTCAGGGTAGCCAAGTTCGGCGTCACTCTGGCAGAGAATTTTTCTCTTTTTATACGCACATTCCACGCTGAACTCGAGGGGAGTAAGTTAGGCGTGGAGGCTTGGCCTATTTGCTCTCTTTTTACGTCGTTAACCACGCTGAATTTGGGATTTTCCAAGTTTAGCGTGGACTCTTGGCTCACTTTTACGCTACTTTAACGTCGTTCTCATGTTGAACTTGAGGTTTTCCAAGTTCAGCGTGGGTCTTCCATCAATTGCACACTATTTACGTCGTTTACCACGTTGAACTTGGGATTTTCCAAGTTCAGCGTGGACCTGGCAGAGTCCGATCCCTCTTTTGCACGCAATAATCGGCGCCGAACTTGGAAATTCCAAGTTTGGCATCAACCTGACCGAATCAACCTTCTCCAGAGTGGGCAAAATTTTTTTAACTGTTCGGTTCCTGTTCTAAAATTTCTGCAAGATCAAAACACACGTAAAACAAAGAAAAAACAGTAAAACTCAATAAAAAATCAAATAAATAATAAAACCAACGCAACATAAAATAAACTAAGGATATGAAAACATCGGGTTGCCTCCCGACAAGCGCTTCTTTACCGTCACTAGCTTGACGGTCAGCTCCTCTAAGGAGGAGGATCATAGGAGCTCAGCTCTTCACCCCTCACTGTGAATCTTCTCCCTGTGTCTCCATAAAGTAGCTCAATATGCTCCAGAGTGAGGATTCTGTTTACTGTATAAGTGAACACTAGATTGCTAGTCAACACTACCTTCATTCCGAGGGAGAAGTTCTTAGTGGGAATCTTTTTATTTCTCCATCCCCTGGGTACTTTCTTCTTTTTGGGAACTTCTGCCTTGGTGAATGATGCATTCCCGACACCAAACTTAGGTTTGATGTTAGGAAAAATTTTGTTGATTGTCATCAAAGGAGGTTTGAGCTACATATTCTATTGTGTATCATCAGGGGGTTCTTGAAGGTTTGGATCAATAAGCTCAGTCTGCATGCACCTTTCTTCTTTACCTGCTAAATGCATATCTTTGAAGACATGAAAGACTAGTTGCTCATTATGCACTCTAAGCACTAATTCACCCACTTCTACATCAATTAAGCTCTTCCAGTGGCTAAGAATGGTCTTCCTAGAATTATAGAGGCATTCGCATCCTCCCCTGTGTCAAGAATCACAAAATCTGCTGGGAGGAAGAACTTACCCAGTTTGACCAAGATATTCTCCACTAATCCGTATGCAGGCTTTATAGATTTGTCTTCCATTTGTAATGCTATCCTTGTGGGTTGTGCCTCTTGAATTTGCAACTTCTTTATCATAGACAAGGGCATTAAATTTATACTTGCTCCCAAATCACATAACGCTTTCTCAAAGGTTGTGCTTCCAATGGTGCATGGAATTTGAAAGCTCCCTGGATCTGGCATCTTCCTTGGCAAGTTATCTGAATGATGGCACTACATTCCTTAGTCAAGACCACTATCTCATCACCCTTTAAAGGCCTCTTCTTTGACAATAACTCCTTCATGAATTTGACATAGAGAGGCATTTGCTCCAAAACCTCAGCAAAAGGAATATTGATTTGCAACTTTCTGAAGACTTCCAAGAACTTTGAAAACTGCTTGTCGTTGGTCTCCTTTTGAATTTTCTGAGGATATGGCATTTTAGACTTGTACTTGAGCACCTTAGGCAATGTAGGATGAGTGTCAAGAGAGACTGGGAATGGATTATCTGCACGCCTAGGAGGGACGTGCTCCACCTCTTCTTTCTTCTCCTCTGGTGCTTCTTTTTCAACAGGTTCCTTGGTAACTTGTACTTCCATACTTGCCACTTGTCCACTTATCAAGGTAATACCCTTGCATTCCTCTCTTAGATTTGGAATTGTGTTACCGGGAAGGCTATTAGTGGTCCTCTGATAAATTTCATTAAATTTTATGGCTAATTGACCCATCTGAATCTCCTAGTTCTTGATTGAGACTCTGGTTTCTTGTATAAAACTTGCCATGAGTGCTTCCAAATTAGTAGTCTTCTGAGACTGAGGAGTTGCTTGTTGAGACGATTGAAATTGATGGTTATTAAAATTATTCTATTGAAAACTACCCTGAGAATTATTATTAAAATTCTGTGGCCTCTGAGGTTTCTCTCTCCACCCTAAATTTGGGTGATTTCTCCACCCTTGATTATAGGTCTTGGCATAAGGATCATTATTTGGGTTTCTAGGAGCATTCCCCATGTAATTGACCTGTTCAGTAGAGGATTGAGCATAAACATAATTCTCATTTTGCATAAAATTACCTGACATGTCATAAGGGACCTCTTGAGGTGCATTCTGAGTGTTAAGAGCTGAAACTTGCATTTCATTCAACTGTTGAGTAAGTAGATTTATTTGCTGAGACATAAGCTTGTTCTAAGCAAGAAGAGCATTAACAGCTTCCACTTCCAAAACGCCTCTCTTCTGAGGGGTTTTAGAGTTCACAGGATTCCTGTTAGAAGTGTATAAAAATTGGTTGTTAGCAACCAACTCAATGAGCTCAGTAGTCTCCTTTGGCGTCTTCTTCATGTGTAATAAACCACCTGCTAAATGATCTAAACTTGTTTTGGACATTTCGCCTAAGCCCTCATAAAAGATATCCAGCTGAGTCCACTTAGAGAACATGTCTGGAGGGCATTGTCTAGTTAGTAGCTTGAATCTCTCCCAAGCTTCATAAAGGTTCTCACCCTCTTTCTGGCTGAAAGTCTAAACTTTCACCCTCAGCTTAGTAAGCTTTTGTGGTGAAAAACATCTAGTCAGAAATCCAGTGACCACCTTGTTCCAAGTATCCAAACTCTCCCTAGGTTGAGAATCTAAACACAGCTTTGCTCTATCCCTCACAGTAAATGGGAAGAGCATGAGTTTATACACCTCAAGATTCACTCCATTGATCTTCACAGTATCACAAATCTGCAGAAAGTCAGAGATAAATTGATTTGGATCTTCATGAGAAAGTCTATGATACTGGCAATTTTGTTGCACAAGAGTGACAAGCTGAGGCTTGAGTTCAAAATTATTCGCAGCTATAGGAGGTATCACAATGCTTTTTCTATAAAGATCTACATTGGGATAAGTGTAAGTCCCAAGCACTCTTCTGGGTATTTCATTCCCATTCGGATTTGCCATATTGGCATTAGCAGCATTATTATGATCCATATTGGACTTTACAGCCTTGTAAAGTCTTGCTTATTGTAAACGCCGCCTACAAGTCCTTTCAGGTTCAGGATCAAAGTATAACAGAGGTTCTTTGTCCCTGTTCCTGCTCATAAACAGACAGAAGACAAGAAAAGATGGGACTCTCTATGTCAGAGTGCAGAGAATTCACAGTGAGATAACCTGTATAACGAAATAAAATAAAATATTTACTACTTAATGCAAGAAAAATTTGAAAGTAATGATCAATAGAAAGCTGAAAAAAATTTGAAAATATCAGGAAAATTAAACAAAAAATTAAAATAAAATTAATTAGGTAACACCAAACTTAATTTCAGAAATTAAGAAAAAATACTAGTATTAATTTTCGAAAATAATAAAGCAACTATTAAATAAAATTTAAACTAAAACGCCTAATTTAAGCAATCAAACAACTAATAGTTGCTAATCACAGTCAATCCCCGGCAACGGTGCCAAAAATTTGGTGCGGAATTTATAACCCACAAACTAACCGGCAAGTGCATCGGGTTGTACCAAGTAGTACCTCAGGTGAATGAGGTTCGATCCCACGAAGATTGATGGATTAAGCAACAATGGTTAAGTGATTTACTTAGTCAGGCAAACAGAAAATGGTGGTTAAAGGTTCAAAAGCATTAACAATAATTTTAGAATATCAGAAAGCAAGTAGTAACTAAGTTGTGAATAATATATGGAGAAACAGTTAAGGCTTTAGAGTTATCTATTTTTCGGATTGACTTTTCTTACTAACTATTTTAATCATGCAAGATTTAATTCATGGCAAACTATATGTGACTAAACCCTAATTCCTTAGACCTTTTTAGTCTCCTCTAAAATTCATCAACTGCCAATTCCTTGGTCACTTAATTCAAATTAGAGGGTGAAGTTTAATTCTAGTTTATATGCCACAAAAACCCTAATTACCCAAATATAAGAGGATTATATGCCACGTATCCCGTTAAGTTTAGATAATTAGAAATTTAGGAGAATATGTTTTTAGGTTGTTGTTCGAGTAAAGACTTTTTCCAAGTTATACAAGAACTTAATTAGAACAAGGGTCATACTTCCGTTCCACCCAAGTTCATAAGATAAAGAACGAAAACAATTCTTTAAATATAAATCAATACATGAATTAAAATAGAAAAATAATAGTATCAATCCATACAATAGACAGAGCTCCTAACCTTAACAGTGGAGGTTTAGTTGCTCATGCTTCAGAGAGAAAACTAGAATTCAGGTAAAAACTATAAATTGCGGAATGATGTAGAAGAGAAGAGATTAGCCCGAAGGGCTGATTCTTTTCCCTTTTATATTTAATCCTAATAAATGTAAAATATATTTTCTAAAAACTAAATAATATCTTTTTCTAATTACAAATAAAATAAAAGTTTAAATCAAAATTATTTTAAATTGATCCGTGCAGCCTTTGAACGAATTAGGGACCACTTGATTCAATAAGGTCCACACTGAACTTGAGAATTTCTAACCCCTTTAGAGCTTTGAACTGGCACTGAACTTCGAAGGAGCCAAGTTTAGCGTGGAGGAGGCAGAGCATTTTCCCTTGGAACTTCTTCAAGCTTGCGTTGTCAAGTTCAGCGTGGAGACCACGCACAATTATTTTGGGAGGTGTTGATGCTGGCGTTGAAGTTGAATAACTTCAAGTTCAATATGGGGGAGGCAGCAAACATTTCTTCACTCTCACTATTCTCTAGCCTTGACTTAAATTCTGTGAAATTCGTCCAAACTACTACCTGAAATAAACATAATTGCACATAACTCAAAGTAGCATTCATAGTAGCTAAAATATATTAAATCTTGATTAAACTTAGCAATTCAAGTGCAAATTCACTAGGAAAAGATAGAGAAGATGCTCACGCATCAGAAACCACCTCATGCTTTACAGGCATTTTGTACATGACGAATTGCTTCCAACTTCATGACTCACTTCAAGGACAAGGATTTGAAGAAGGTTCTGATTAATGTAGCATATTCAAAGTCGCAACGGGAGTTCGCTCATTACTTCAGGCATCTGAGGGGCGAGAATGAGGCGATCACGAATTGGCTAGAGGAGATGCCACGATCAAAGTGGGCACAGTATGTGGATGAGGGTCGTAGATTCGGGCACATGACGACGAATATCTCTGAGTGCATAAACGCAGTGATGAAGGGTTATCGGAATTTGCCAATCACAGCTCTGGTTAAGTCAACTTATTTCCAGTTAGGAGAACTTTTTGCTAGGAAGGGTTCCGAGGCCCTTGCCCAACCCCAAGGCGGTGCCGAGTTCTCGCAGACTCTGATGAAGGCCATCGAGTTCAACTCGAAGCACATCAACACCATGAATATTTACCAGTTTGACCGTTCACGAACAAGCTACACAGTTGAAGAGTTAGCGGCAGTCTCTGGCTCCAGATAACAAAACTACCAGGTTTTGCTCGACAAAGGCAAGTGTGACTGTGGGTATTTTCAGGCGCTTCATCTTTCATGTCTCCATGTCCTCGCAGCATGCTCCCATGCAAGAACTTATTAGAAGGGGTTTGTGCATCCAGTGTATCGCATGGAGTCCATCTTTAACATATATAGGGTTGAGTTTCGTCCGATTGGACATGAAGATGATTGGCCATCCTATGATAGGCCCTGCATTCGGCCCAATCCTAGGATGATGAGAATGAAGAAAGGTCAACCAGTCAGCTCAAGAATCCGAAACAATATGGATGATGTCGAGCATACCGGGGAGAAAAGGTGCCGCTTGTGTCGTCAAACTGGTCACACGCGGAAGACGTGTACCGCTATTGACGATGCAGGTGCATCGTCCAGTCGACGTTAGTAAGAGGGGTGGGTTTGTATAACAGTTACGATTGTAATTGACTTTCATGTAACTTTCATCGCTAGAAATATTAATGAAATTAAACATATATGGAAGTTAAATTTTAATGCAGTGATACCAAAAACACGGATAACTATATGAAATATATATGTTCAACAAACATCTAAACATGGATAGATATATATAATATATTTGTTCAACTCTAAGTCTATATATACATTATTGATAAGGAACCATACAAATATCTACTATGCCCTCCCTCTCCTGCCTCCATGCGGAGGACGCCGTCCGTGAGGCCTCAGGTCCAGATACCCACCTGTGCCACAGGCAGTTGGTCAAATATCACGCTGAGCTTGACCGAGCTGAGGATCAGGGTTAGGCGGATGAGTGACAAGCTGCTCCCTCAGTGTGGCGTAGTTTGCAGTGGGGGACGATCCGCTGGACGGGTCATTAACATGTCGTGGCTGGTAGGCTGACTGAGGAGGAGATGTGTGCATCTAGGAGAATGGTTGTGCCTGCTGTGGATGTGTCCCGATATCCGCCAACCCGCCATCACCTCCCTGCATCAATGGTGCACGAAATTGTGATCATCAACAGTGGCGCCAAAAATTTGATAGCACTCTCAAACGTGAATCACACTTTGTCACAACTTCGCACAACTAACTAGCAAGTGCACTGGGTCGTCCAAGTAATAAACCTTACATGAGTAAGGGTCGATCCCACGGAGATTGTTGGTATGAAGCAAGCTATGGTCATCTTGTAAATCTCAGTTAGGCGGATTCAAATGGTTATAAAGGTTTCGAACATAATAATAGATAAAGCATAAAATAAAGATAGAGATACTTATGTAATTCATTGATGAGACTTTCAGATAAGTGTATGGAGATGCTTGTCCCTTATGAATCTCTACTTTCCTACTGCTTTCATCCAATCCTTCATACTCCTTTCCATGGTAAGCTGTATGTAGGGCATCACCGTTGTCAATGGCTACTTCCCTTCCTCTCAGTGAAAATGGTCCAAATGCTCTTGTCAGAGCACGGCTAATCATCTGTCGGTTCTCGATCATGTCGGAATAGAATCTATTGATTCTTTTGCATCTGTCACCACGCCCAACAATCGCGAGTTTGAAGCTCGTCACAGTCATTCAATCCCTAAATCCTAATCAGAATACCACAGACAAGGTTTAGACTTTTCAGATTCTCAAGAATGGCCGCCAAAGGGTTCTAGCTTATACCACGAAGATTCTGGTTAAGGAACCCAAGAGATATGCGCTCGATCTAAGGTAAAACAGAAGTGGTTGTCAGTCACGCGTTCATAAGGATGGATGATGATGAGTTTCACGGATCCTCACATCCATCAGGTTGAAGTGCAACGAATATCTTAGAACAAGAATAAGCTGAATTGAATAGAAAATAGTAGTAATTGCATTAAAACTCGAGGTACAGCAGAGCTCCACACCCTTAATCTATGGTGTATAGAAACTCCACCGTTGAAAATACATAAGTGATGGTCCAGGCATGGCCGAATGGCCAGCCTCCACAAAAAACATATGAATTCGAAAATAGGGCCAAGGACCTTTAGTACAATAGTAAAAAGTTCTATTTATACTAAACTAGCTACTAGGGTTTACAGAAATAAGTCTTAGTGCAGAAATCCACTTCTGGGGTCCACTTTGGTGTGTGCTTGGGTTGAGCTTGAGCTTTACACGTGCAGAGGCTTCTCTTGGAGTTAAACACCAAGTTGTAACGTGTTTTTGGCATTTAACTCTAGTTTGTGACGTGTTTCTGGCGTTTTACTCCAGAATGCAGCATGAAACTGGCGTTGAATGCCAGTTTGTGTCATCTAAACTCGAATAAAGTATGGACTATTATATATTTTTGGAAAGCTCTGGATGTCAAATTTTCAACGCTGTTGAGAGCGTGCCATTTGGAGTTCTGTAGCTCCATTAAATTCATTTCGAGTATAGGGAGGTCAGAATCCAACAACATCAGCAGTCCTTTGTAATCCTGGATCAGATTTTTGCTCAAGTCCCTCAAGTTCAGCCAAAAAATACCTGAAATCACAAAAAAACACATAAACTCATAGTAAAGTCTAGAAATATGAATTTTGCATGAAAACTAATAAAAACATCCCTAAAAGTAGCTAGATCTTACTAAAAACTACCTAAAAACAATGCCAAAAAGGGTATAAATTATCCGCTCATCACAACACCAAACTTAAATTGTTGCTTGTCCCCAAGCAACTGAAAATCAAATAGGATAAAAAGAAGAGAATATACTATAAATCTCAAAATATCAATGAATATTAGTTCTAATTAGATGAGCGGGACTTGTAGCTTTTTGCTTCTGAACAGTTTTGACATCTCACTTTATCCTTTGAAGTTTAGAATGATTGGCATCTATGGGAACTCAGAGTTCAGATAGTGTGATTGATTCTCCTAGTTAAGTGTGTTGATTCTTGAACACAGCTACTTTTATGAGTTTTGGCCGTGGCCCTAAGCACTTTGTTTTCCAGTATTACCACCAGATACATAAATGCCACAGACACATGACTGGGTGAACCTTTTCAGATTGTGACTCAGCTTTGCTAAAGTCCCCAGTTAGAGGTGTCCAGAGCTCTTAAGCACACTCATTTTGCTTTGGATCACGACTTTAACCACTCAGTCTCAAGCTTTTCACTTGGACCTGCATGCCACAAGCACATGGTTAGGGACAGCTTGATTTAGCCGCTTAGGTATGGATTTATTTCCTTGGGCCCTCCTATCCATTGATGCTCAAAGCCTTGGATCCTTTTTACCCTTGTCTTTTGGTTTTAAGGGCTATTGGCTTTTTCTGCTTGCTTTTTTATTTTTTATTTTTATTTTTATTTTTTTCGCCACTTTTTTTCCGCAAGCTATTGTTCTTTACTGCTTTTTCTTGCTTCAAGAATCAATTTTATGATTTTTCAGATTATCAATAACATTTCTCTTGTTCATCATTCTTTCAAGAGCCAACAATTTTAACATTCATAAACAACAAGATAAAAAATATGCACTATTCAAGTATTCTTTCAGAAAACAAAAAGTATTGTCACTACATCAATATAATTAAACTAATTTCAAGGATAAATTCGAAACTCGTGTACTTCTTGTTCTTTTGTATTAAAAACATTTTTCATTTAAGAGAGGTGAAGGATTCATGGAATTATTCATAACCTTAAGACATAGTTACTAAATACTAATGATCATGTAATAAAGACACAAACATAGACAAACATGAAGCTTAAAAACCGAAAAATAGAGAGATAAGAACTAGGAAGTTAAGGAATGAGTCCACCTTAGTGATGGTGGTGCCTTCTTTTTAAAGGACCAATGATGTCCTTGAGCTCTTCTATGTCTCTTCCTTGCCTGTGTTGCTCCTCCCTCATTGCTCTTTGATCTTCTCTAATCTCATGGAGAATGATGGAGTGTTCTTGGTGTTCCATCCTTAATTGGTTCATATCATGACTCAATCCTTCTAGAGAAGTGTTGAGTTGTTCCCAATAGTTGTTTGGAGGAAAGTGCATTCCTTGAGGCATCTCAGAGATTTCTTGATGATGAGCTTCCTCATGCGTCTCTTGAGACCCATGGATGACCTCTCTTGTTTGCTCCATCCTCTTCTTAGTGATGGGCTTATCCTCTTCAATGAGGGTGTCTCCTTGACAAACCCTATTTGTAGGGTTTATCTTGTATTGATTTTAGGGGATTTTATCACCTTTCACCCACATTTATTCAATAAAATAGCATGGTTTTGTATATTCTCCTTTAATTGTGCTTAAGAGTGAAAACATGCTTTTTAGGACTCAAAATAGATAAATTTAATTCACCTTGACTCTATTAGATGCCTTGATATGTTTGTTAAGTGGTTTAAAGTTTAGGAGGCAAAGATTGGATCAAGGGAATGAAGAAAGAAGCATGAAAAGTTGGAGAACTCATGAAGAAATGAAAGAACCGGAAAGCTGTCAAGCCGACCTCTTCGCACTTAAACGACCATAACTTGAGCTACAGAGGTCCAAATGATGCGGTTCCAGTTGGGTTAGAAAGATAACATCCGGGGCTTCGAAACGATATAAGATTTGCCATAGTTGTTACATGTATGGTGGTGCGCACGCGCATAGTACGCGCACGCGCCGTTGCTGCCACCTGGTTCACTTAAAGCAAAATGTGGCCAGCGAATTCTAAAGCCTTGTGGGCCCAATCCAACTCATTTCTGATGCTATTTAAGCCAAGGATTGAAGGGGGAATGAACATACTCTCATACTTTAGAAGTTAGTTACCATTAGTTTATAGTTTAGTTTTAGAAGTAGTTTCTAGAGAGAGAAGCTCTCACTTCTCTCTAGGATTAGGATTAGGATTGGGCTTAGTTCTTAGATCTAGAGTTTAATTCATCTTCTTCTACTTCTATCTTCTCAATTCTTTGTTGCTACATTCATCTTCTTCTATTCTTTTGTTGTAATTTCCTTTATGTTGTTTTTATATTTTGTTGTAGATCTAGTATTGTTCCTTCTACATTCTTCCAATTCAATAAGAGGTAATTCATAATAAATGTGTCTTCTTTGCTTTTCTATTGTTGATCTCTTGTTTTTGTAATTGTAGATTCCTTTAATTCTTGCATTTAATAATGTTTACTTTTATTGCACTCTATGTGTTTGTTGAAATGCCTCTTATAGCTATTAGTTAGATTTTGTTCCTCTTGGCCTAGGTAGAGTAATTAGTGACACTTGAGTTATCTAATTCCTTTGTTGATTGATAATTGGAGAGATTGCTAATTGGTTTGGAGTGCACTAAAGCTAGTCCTTCCTTGGGAGTTGGCTAGAACTTGTGGCTCAAGTCAATTCATCCACTTGACTTTCCTTTATTTAGTAAGGGTTAACTAAGTGGTAGCAACTAAGTGGTAGCAATGAACGATTCTCATCACAATTGAGAAGGATAACTAGGATAGGACTTCTAATTTCCATACCTTGCCAAGAGCCTTTTATAGTTGTTAGTTTACTTTCTTGCCATTTATCTTTCATGTCTCTTATCAAAACCCCAAAAATAACTCAACTAATAACAAAACACTTCATTACAATTCCTAGAGAGAACGACTCGAGGTTTGAATACTTCGGTTTATAAATTTAGGGGTTTGTTTTAGTGACAAACAACTTTTTGTATGAAAGGATTATTGCTTGGTTTAGAAACTATACTTCGATGAGATTTTATTTGAGAAATTCTAAACCGTCAAAAATCCAATCATCACTCCTTCTATGACAACTCCAGCTGAGTAGCATAGATGGCAGATAAGATGAGGAAAAGCTAGCCTTGCCATGGTGGAGGACTTTTTGGCTACTTTGTATAATTCAAGAGAGATGACTTCATGAACTTCTACTTCCTCTCCAATCATGATGCTATGGATCATAGTAACTTCGGATCAGTTGCTAGTGGGGATGATGGAGCATTGGATGAACTCCAACCATCCTCTAGCCACAGGCTTAAAGTCTAGTCTTCTCAATTAAACCGGCTTGCCTTTTGAGTCTCTTTTCCATTGAGCTCCTTCAACACATATGTCCATAAGGACTTGGTCCAACCTTTGATCAAAGTTGACCCTTCTAGTGTAAGGGCGTGCATCTTCTTGCATCATAGGCAAGTTGAATGCTAACCTTACATTTTCCGGATTGAAATCTAAGTATTTTCCCCGAACCATTGTAAGATAATTCTTTGGATTCGGGTTCATACTTTGATCATGGTTCCTAGTGATCCATGCATTGGCATAGAACTCTTGAACCATTAAGATTCTGACTTGTTGAATGGGTTTGGTCAGAACTTCCCAACCTCTTCTTTGGATCTCATGTCAGATCTTCGGATACTCTTTTTTCTTGAGCATGAAAGGGACCTTAGGGATCACCTTCTTTTTGGCCACAACTTCATAGAAGTGGTCTTGATGGACCTTTGAGATGAATCTCTCCATCTCTCATGACTCGGAGGTGGAAGCTTTTGTCTTCCCTTTCCTCTTTCTGAAGGTTTCTCCGGCCTTAGGTGCAATAGATGGTTATGGAAAAACAAAAAAGCTATGCTTTTACCACACCAAACATAGAATTTTGCTCACCCTCGAGCAAAGAAAAGAAAGAATAGAAGAAGAGGAAGAAGATATGGAGGAGAGGGAGAGAGGTTTGTGTTTCGGTCAAGGGGGAGAAGAGAGAGTTGTATTATGTGAAATTGAAGAAGGATGGAAGAGTTTATATAGTGGAGGGAGAGGGTAGTAGGTTCGGTCATTTAGGGTGGGTTTGGGTGGGAAAGAGATTTTGAATTTGAAGGTAGGTGGGGTTTATGGGGAAGAATGGACGAATGTGAGTGGTGAAGAGGTGATGGAGAAGAGAGATTGAGGTGATTGGTGAAGGGTTTTTGGGGAAGAGTATTATTAGGTTGTGTGAAGAGGAGAGAAGGTGAGTTGAGGTAGGTGGGGATCATGTGGGGTCCACAGATTCTGAGGTGATCCTGTGGGATCCACAGATCCTGAGGTGTCAAGGATTTAACATCCCTGCACCAATTAGGCGTGTAAAACACCATCTGAGTGCAATCCTGGCATTTAACGCCAAACTGCAGCATGTTTCTGGCGTTAAACGTCACTTCCATGCTTGTTTTGGGTGTTCAAAGCCATTCTGCAGCATGTTTCTGGCATTGAACGCCAGTTCCATGCTTGTTTCTGGCATTTAACGCCAGCTCTCCTCAGGGTGTAATCCTGGCGTTTAAACGCTAGACTGCTGCTTGTTTCTGGCGTTCAACACCAAATTCATGCTCTGTTCTGGCATTGAACGCCATCCAGATGCTCCTTACTGGTGTTTAAACACTAGTGAGCTCTTCCTCCAGGGTGTGCTGTTTCTTCTGCTGTTTTTTATTCTATTTTTAATTTAGTATTTGTTTTGTGACTCCACATGATCATGAACCTAATAAGACATAAAAGAACAATAAAAATATAGATAAATAAAAATTGGGTTGCCTCCCAATAAGCGCTTCTTTAATGTCAATAGCTTGACAGTGAGCTCTCATTGAGCTTCACATATGTTCAGAGCATTGTTGGGACCTCCCAACACCAAACTTAGAGTTTGAATGTGGGGGTTCAATACCAAACTTAGAGTTTGGTTGTGGCCTCCCAACACCAAACTTAGAGTTTGATTGTGGGGGCGCTGTTTGACTCTAAATTGAGAGAAGCTTATCGTGCCTCTTTTTCATGTTTGCAGAGGGATACCCTTGGGCCTTAAACACAAGGTAGTCCCCATTCAATTGAAGGACTAATTCTCCTATGTTAACATCAATCACAGCTCCTGCTATGGCTAGGAAGGGTCTTGTAAGGATGATGCATTCATCCTCTTCCTTCCTAGTGTCTAGGATTATGAAATCAGCAGGGGTGTAAAGGCCTTTAACCTTTACTAACACGTCCTCTACCAATCCATAAGCTTGTCTTATTGACTTGTTTGCCATCTGTAATGAGAATGTGGCAGCTTGTACCTCAAAGATCCCCAGCTTCTCCATTACAGAGAGTGACATAAGATTTATACCTGATCCCAGGTCACACAGAGCCTTCTCAAAGGTCATGGTGCCTATGGTACAGGGTATTAAGAATTTACCAGGATCTTATTTCTTTTGAGGTAAAGTTTGCTGAACCCATGTATCTAGTTCACTAATGAGCAAGGGAGGTGCATCTTCCCAAGTCTCATTACCAAATAACTTGGCATTTAGCTTCATGATAGCTCCTAGATATTGAGCAACTTGCTCTCCAGTTACATCTTCATCCTCTTCAAAGGAAGAATAGTTTTCAGAGCTCATGAATGGCAGAAGGAGGTTTAAAAGAATCTCTATGGTCTCTATATGAGCCTCAGATTCCTTTAGGTCCTCAATAGGGAACTCCTTCTTGTTTGGGAGATGTCCTATGAGGTCTTTCTCATTGGGATTCACGTCCTCCCCTTCCTCTCTAGGTTCGGCCATTTTGATTATGTCAATGGCCTTACACTCTCTTTTTGGATTCTCTTCAGTATTGCTTGGGAGAGTACTAGGAGGAGTTTTAGTGATTTTCTTACTCAGCTGGCCCACTTGTGCCTCCAAATTTCTAATGGATGACCTTATTTCGCTCATGAAACTTAAAGTGGCCTTAGATAGATCAGAGACTATGTTTGCTAAGCTAGACGAGCTCTGCTCAGAATGCTCTGTCTGTTGCTGAGAAGATGATGGAAAAGGCTTTATTGCTAAGCCTGTTTCTTCCACCATTATTAAAGCCTTGTTGGGGCTTTTGTTGATCCTTCCATGAGAAATTTGGATGATTTCTCCATGAGGAGTTATAGGTGTTCCCATAGGGTTCACCCATGTAATTCACCTCTATCATTGCAGGGTTTTCAGGATCATAAGCTTCTTCTTCAGAAGATGCCTCTTTAGTACTGTTGGATGCATTTTGCCATCCATTCAGACTTTGAGAAATCATGTTGACTTGCTGAGTCAACATTTTGTTCTGAGCCAATATGGCATTTAGAGCATCAATTTCAAGAACTTCCTTCCTCTGAGGCATCCCATTACTCAAAGAATTCATCTCAGAGGGTACATGAATTGGTTATTTGCAACCATGTCAATGAGTTCTTGAGCTTCTACAGGCATTTTCTTTAGGTGAATGGATCCACCTGCAGAATGGTCCAGTGACATCTTAGAGAACTCAGATAGACCATAATAGAATATATCCAAAATGGTCCACTCTGAAAGTATGTCAGAAGGACACCTTTTAGTCATCTGCTTGTATCTTTCCCAAGCTTCATAGAGGGATTCACCATCTTTTTGTTTGAAGGTCTGAACATCCACTCTAAGCTTGCTTAGCTTTTGAGAAGGAAAGAACTTAGCCAAGAAGGCCGTGACCAGCTTATAACAAGAGTCCAGGCTATCTTTAGGTTGAGAGTCCAACCATGTTCTAGCCCTGTCTCTTACAGCAAAAGGGAAAAGCATGATCCTGTAGACTTCAGGATCTACTCCATTAGTCTTAACAGTCTCACAGATCTGCAAGAATTCAGTTAAAAACTGATAGGGATCTTCTGATGGAAGTCCATGAAACTTGTAGTTCTGTTGCGTTAGAGTAACTAGTTGAGGTTTCAGCTCAAAATTGTTTGCTCCAATGGCAGTGATTGAGATGCTTCTTCCATCAAACTTGGAAGTGGGTGTAGTATAGTCACCAAGCATCCTCCTTGCATTATTATTTTCGGCTGTCATCTCCTCTTCCTTTTTGAAAGTTTCTGTAAGGTTGTCTCTGGATTGTTGTAATTTAGCTTCTCTTAGTTTCCTCTTCAGAGTCCTTTCAGGTTCAGGATCTGCTTCAACAAGAATTTTCTTGTCCTTGCTCCTGCTCATATGAAAAAGAAGGGAACAGAAAATAATAATAGGGATCCTCTTTACCATAGTAGAGAGATTCCTTTATGTTAGTAGAAGAAGAAAAGAATAGAAGAAGGAAAAGAGGAAAATTCGAACTCAGAGAGGAAGAGTGGGTTCAAATTTTAAGATGAAGAGAAGTATTAGTAAATGAATAAATAAATAGAAAGAGATGAGAGAGGGAGAAATTTGAAAATAAATTTTGAAAAAGGGTTAGTGATTTTCGAAAATTAAGAGAAGAGAAACAATTAAAATTAAAATTTGAAACAATTAGTTAATTAAAAGAACTTTGAAAAAGAGGGAAGTAATTTTCGAAAATTGGAGAGAGGAAAGAAGTTAGGTGGTTTTGAAAAAGATAAGAAATAAACAAAAAGTTTATTAGTTAGTTGAAAAAGATTTGAAAATCAATTTTGAAAAGATATGAAGTTAGAAAAGATATTTTGAAATCAAATTTTTGAAAAAGATATGATTTGAAAAAGATATTTTTAAAAAGATATGATTGAAAAAGATATTTTGAAAAAGATTTAATTTTTAAAATTAAAATTGATTACTTGACTAACAAGAAACTAAAAGATATGATTCTAGAATTTAAAGACTGAACCTTTCTTAACAAGAAAGTAACAAACTTCAAATTTTTTTTGAATCAATCATATTAATTGTTAGTAAAGTTTTCGAAATTTTGAAATAAAGATAAGAAAAAGATTTTGAAAAATAATTTTAAATTTCAAAAATTATAAAAGAAAAATGAAAAAGATTTGATTTTTTGAAAAAGATTTTGAAAAGATAGGATTTTTAAAATTGAAAATTTTACTTGACTTATAAGAAATAACTAAGTTTTAAAAATTTTTGACTAAGCCAACTCAAATTTTCAAATTTTGAGAGAAATAAGGGGAAGATATTTTTTTTGAATTTTTAATGATGAGAGAGAAAAACATAAAAATGACTCACAAAATGAAAATTATGAATCAAAACACAACATGCATGCAAGAACACTATGAATGTCAAGATGAACACTAAGAACACTTTGAAGATCAAGATGAACATCAAGACTTATTTTTGAATATTTTCAAGAAAAGAAAAACATGCAAGACACCAAACTTAGAAATCTTTAATGCTTAGACACTGTGAATGCAAGAATGCACATGAAAAACAACAAAAGACACAAAATAAGAAAATATGAAGATCAAACAAGAAGACTTACCAAGAACAACTTGAAGATCATGAAGAACACATGCATGAGTTTTCGAAAAATGCAAAGGTTTTTAAAACATGAAATTGACACCAAACTTAAAAATTGACTCTAGACTCAAACAAGAAACACAAAATATTTTTGATTTTTATGATTTTATAAAAAAAATTTGGATTTTTTTTTGAAAATTAATTTTGGAAAAAAAACGAAAAAGAAGAAAAGTTTTGAAAATTTTTAAAAACTTTTTGAAAAGAAATTACCTAATCTGAGCAACAAGATGAACCGTCAATTGTCCAAACTCGAATAATCCCCGGCAACGGTGCCAAAAACTTGGTGCACGAAATTGTGATCATCAACAATGGTGCCAAAAACTTGGTAGCGCTCTCAAATGTGAATCACACTTTGTCACAACTTCGCACAACTAACTAGCAAGTGCACTGGGTCGTCCAAGTAATAAACCTTACGTGAGTAAGGGTCGATCCCACGGAGATTGTTGGTATGAAGCAAGCTATGGTCATCTTGTAAATCTTAGTTAGGCGGATTCAAATGGTTATAAAGGTTTCGAAAATAATAATAAATAAAGCATAAAATAAAGATAGAGATACTTATGTAATTCATTGATGAGACTTTCAGATAAGTGTATGGAGATGCTTGTCCCTTCTGAATTTCTACTTTCCTACTGCTTTCATCCAATCCTTCATACTCCTTTCCATAGCAAGCTATATGTAGGGCATCACCGTTGTCAATGGCTACTTTCCATCCTCTCAGTGAAAATGGTCCAAATGCTCTTGTCACAGCACGACTAATCATTTGTCGGTTCTCGATCATGTCGGAATAGAATCCATTGATTCTTTTGCGTCTGTCACCACGCCCAACAATCGTGAGTTTGAATCTCATTACAGTTATTCAATTCCTGAATCCTACTCAGAATACCACAGACAAGGTTTATATTTTCCGGATTCTCAAGAATGGCCGCCAAAGGGTTCTAGCTTATACCACGAAGATTCTGGTTAAGGAACCCAAGAGATATGCGCTCGGCCTAAGGTAGAACGGAAGTGGTTGTCAGTCACGCATTCATAAGGATGGATAATGATGAGTGTCACGGATCATCACATCCATCAGGTTGAAGTGCAACGAATATCTTAGAACAAGAATAAGCTGAATTGAATAGAAAATAGTAGTAATTGCATTAAAACTCGAGGTATAGCAGATCTCCACACCCTTAATCTATGGTGTGTAGAAACTCCACCGTTGAAAATACATAAGTGATGGTCCAGGCATGGCCAAATGGCCAGCCTCTACAAAAGACATATGGATTTGAAAATAGGCCCAAGGACCTCTAGTACAATAGTAAAAAGTTCTATTTATACTAAACTAGCTACTATGGTTTACAGAAATAAGTCCTAGTGCAGAAATCTACTTCCGGGGCCCACTTTGGTGTGTGCTTGGGCTGAGCTTGAGCTTTACACGTGCAGAGGCTTCTCTTGGAGTTAAACACCAATTGTACCGTGTTTTTGGTGTTTAACTCTGGTTTGTGACGTGTTTCTGGCGTTTTACTCTAGAATGCAGCATGGAACTGGCGTTGAATGCCAGTTTGCGTCATCTAAACTCGAATAAAGTATAGACTATTGCTGGAAAGCTCTAGATGTATACTTTCCATCGCCATTGAGAGCGTGCAATTTGGAGTTTTGTAGCTCCAGAAAATTCATTTCGAGTGCAGGGAGGTCAGAATCCAACAGCATCAGCAGTCCTTTGTCAGCCTGGATCAGAGTTTTGCTCAGGTCCCTCAATTTCAGCCAGAAAATACCTGAAATCACAGAAAAATACATAAACTTAGAGTAAAGTCCAGAAATGTGAATTTTGCATTAAAACTAATAAAAACATCCCTAAAAGTAGCTAGATCCTACTAAAAACTACCTAAAAATAATGCTAAAAAGTGTATAAATTATCCGCTCATCAATCAACCCAGTCATCTACTCAGGGACCAAGATCGTCACATCGAGCAAGTCCTACATGTCCAATATGGGCTGGTAGTCTGAATGCTATCCGAGATCACTAGGGCTGAATGGTAGATGGAACTGGGTACGACATCCCCATGCACTGCCCACTGCTAATGCTAGCTAGTCCCAACCTCTGGAACTTCAGCCTGGTGGCTAGAACCGGCGTTAGAGTGATATGACCCAGGGGGTTGGAGGGACAGGTATGCCCACCAACTCCCTCTGGCCCACTACCTGGGGGTTGACTGGGTCCCTGTCCCAGTGAAGCTCATCTCCCTGCTCCCTCCCTTCACCTCCACCACGTCTACCTCTGCCTCTTGCTCTCCCCCGTCCCCTACCTCTCCCTCTCCCAACAAGAAGTCGCAGCTCAGGGAGGTGACCATCCTCAGGCTGATGTAACTCTGGAGCAGGTGGATGGTATAAAGGTAGGTCTTCTGGCACTACCCCCACCGGCACTAGGTGTTGGTCACCCTGACCAAATAACTCCGTGTGTGCCTATTAAAGGTACCAAGTCATATACGGTAGTGAAGGACACAGGTGTATATGATGATGGATGTGCAGACGATGGTCGGCCCGATGATCCCATAAATCATGCCATCCCCTCAGCAAGTGCGGGAACCACTTACCGCTTCCAAATCGACCATCATACCGTGCATGCTGTCGATGTCTAATGGCTTGGTCGGGATGTGCTGTAGGCCACCAAACTGCCGCATGACTCGGTCCACCTGATGCCACTCAACAATGGCAAAGCAGAGCAGCGGGCAGACAACAGCCGCCATGTAGACAGCCTCAGCAATCGCATGTGAAACTAGAGCCTCCAACTGTGGGTCTGCGTATGGTGTCCACTCAACCTATTTTCAAGACACAATTTGGTGTTATTATTGAATTTTCATATGCAAAAAACATTACATAAATTGAGCTGGGTATGCATAAATATCTATGACCTACGGCAAGCATGCCAATGCCGTTCAGGACACGCCTGTAATGCCTAAGGCGCCCCTCACCTCTGTCATTGTCCGGTCTGTGCTGAACCCACCTACAATTCTGCGGCAGAGGTAACATCACAACTTAGTTATATTATATTAAACACTTAATTTAGTAAATAAACAGAGAACTATTGCAGAAAATAAAAAAATTATACCTCTCAACAAGTGGAAACCGATGGGTATCAAATCCATCCGGACGTAGCAGGGAAATATGGTGGTAGTCACATGACAATAGCAGACTAACGCAACCACCCAGGTTGCGCACACCATGCTCCATGGCGCGGCATATCTGGCGGTACATCCAAGCCAATACAACCGATCCCCACGACAACCTCCCACATGCATCGAGGTCCTCCAGCAAGGGGAGCCACCTGATATGCACCTGAGGGTCAGATACATCTGGGAATAGAATACCCTCTATCAGCTTCATAATGTAGCTTGACAGTGGCGTCTTTCTCCTCAGTGGTGTCTTTCTCCAACTCTCCGCAGACAGTGTTCAGGAACCAAGTCAGCTTGACAGTCCACTTCGTCTGTGACTGTTTGTCCTCTGCACCAGGAACAACACCCAGTAACTACTGAAAAAAGTCCTCAATGGTCCGTCCCTGGTGGTGCTGCTCCCAATTACCTATGCATCCGCTCATAGGATCACCATCGATCCTGAGTCTCAGCTGATACGCCACATCATGCAGCGTGATGGTCATCTTCCCACATGCTAGATGAAAGGTGTGGGACTCAGGCCTCCACCTCTCTAATAATGTCGAGACGAGTGGCCATTCATGCTTGAACTCAACCATGTAGGCCACATACTCAAACCCGGCTCGTCTGAGATATGGCCTAATGGTGTACGAAATTGTAAATCACACTTTTTACAATTCGTACCACTAACCAGCAAGTGCACTGGGTCGTCCAAGTAATACCTTACGTAAGTAAGGGTTGATCCCACAGAGATTGTTGGCTTGAAGCAAGCTATGGTTATCTTGTAACTCTTAGTCAGGATATCAATTATAATTATCAGTTGACTTGCAAATGAACAAGAGAGCATGGATTAAATAATACTTGTTATGCAGTAATGGAGAATATGTTGGAGTTTTCGAGATGCTTTGTCTTCTGAATCTATGCTTTCCCCCTGTTTTCTTCTTCACGCACGCAAGGTTTTTCCTATGGAAAGATGTGTGTTGGTGGATCATCGTTGTTAATGGCTAACATCCATCCTCTCAGTAAAAATGGTCCAGGTGTGCTGTCACTGCACGGCTAATCATCTGTCGGTTCTCACTCATGCTGGAATAGTATCCATTGATCCTTTTGCGTCTATCACTATGCCCAACCCTTGTGAGTTTGAAACTCGTCATAGTCATTCAATCTCTGAATCCTACTCGGAATACCGCAGACAAGGTTTAGACTTTCTGAATTCTCAAGAATGCTGCCAATGGATTCTAGCTTATACCACGAATATTTTGATTAATGAATCCAAGAGATACTCATTCAATCGAAGGTAGAACGGAGGTGGTTGTTAGGAACTCGTTCATAGATTGAGAATGGTGATGAGTGTCACGGATCATCACATTCATCATATTGAAGTGCGAATGAACATCTTAGATAGAAATAAGCGTGTTTGAATAGAAAACAGAAATAATTGCATTAATTCATCGAGACGCTGCAGAGCTCCTCACCCCCAACAATGGAGTTTAGAGACTCATGCCGTCAAAAAGTACAAAGTTCAGATCTAAAATGTCATGAGGTACAAAATAAATCTCTAAAAGTTGTTTAAATACTAAACTAGTAACCTAGGTTTATAGAAAATGAGTAAACTAAGATAGATAGTGCAGAAATCCACTTTTGGGGCCCACTTGGTGTGTGCTGGGGTTGAGACTTGAGCTTTTCACGTGTCTGGGCTGTTTTTGGAGTTAAACAACAGGTTGTTGATGACAAGTCATCATATACCCATTTTTCAAGCTAATTTCACTTGTTTTATTAGTCTTTATACACTTTCTTGCATCATAAGTAAGAGATTTGGAATGAAAACACATAACTTCTTTAAATCAAACAACTACCATTAATTTGATGCTAACTCATGAGGTTTAAGCTAATTTTAATTGAATTTTAATTGATTTATAAGCCTTATGAATTTAGTGATACTTGGAGTGGTTGTTTTGGTTTATTTTAGGTGAAGAAAAGAATAAAAGAAAAAAGCGTGGCCTAAGAAAACGTGACCCAAGGAGAAGGAAGCGTGGTCAAAGGAAGGAAAAGTGTGCCGCATGCAATAGGGGAGGCAAGCATTGCCCTCTACAAGGGCACACTGCCCTCTAGGAGGGCAACATAAGGGAACAAGGCATAAAAGGCAACTCTGCCCTGCCCACTACAAGGGCAGAGCACAAAT
>NC_029781.3:30382286-30384264 GCF_000817695.3 Arachis duranensis
CAAATCCTGCCCTGCCCTCCACAAGGGCAGGGCAGCCTCCTGGAAGCTATTATTTTGGGCCAAAAATTTAATTATAATTCCAATTCAATTCATTTCTTCACCAAATCAAAAGCCCATCCAAATCCCAAAATCCGAGAATAGAAAGTGTATAAATAGGAGCTAGTTTGATGTAATTAGGAACCTTTTACTTAGCTTTTGAATTTTGCACTTTCTTGGAGCTTTGCATTTTATTTTTGCACTTTGGAGCTTCTCTTGGTGTCTTCACTGAGATTTCAGAGAATTGGGGAGGAGAATTGATCTCTCTTCTTCCTCGTTCTTGCTTGGGCATTTTTAATTTCCTTGTTTTGAGTTTTGGGTGTGAAGAATTGAGGAAATTCTGTCTCAATCTCAATTCAAAATCTCTTTAATTCCTCTTCTGCATAATTGAGTTCAATTTAAGTTCCTTTACTGCTTCTTCTATATTTTCTTGTCAATTGCTTTGAGAACTTGGATCTGGGAAGGTAATTGAGATCTAGGCTCTGCTACCTAGTCTCTGGAGTCCTAAGATCCCAATTTACTTTTGGTTCTTCTGTGAACCTTTGCTACAGAATTAATTTCAGTTTCTGTTTGAATTTTAGTTTATTCCAATTCATCTTCTACTTTACTAATTCTTGCAATTTACTTTCTCTTGCTGGAATTCTGAATTCCCAATCCTTAATTCCCCTTTTATATTCAAGCAATTTACATTTCTTGCACTTTAAGTTTCAACTACTAAACTAAAATTGCTCAATCCTTCAATCCCTGTGGGATCGATCTCACTTCCGTGAGTTTTTATTACTTGATGCGACTCGGTACACTTGACGGTGAGTTTTGTGTTGGATCGTTTTCCACACATCAAGTTTTTGGTGCCGTTGCCGGGGATTGAAATAGATTGACAATGATTAAGTGAAGTGGAGGTCTAGATCAAGCACTTTTTCTTTTCTGTTTCTTTAATTTTTGACTAACACACTAACTGTTTGAATTTTTGCTTAAACTAACTAAAACTTCATTCTAGCTACAGATTGAAGTTTCATAGTTTTCTGGATTTGTGTGTTTATTGTTGTGTGTTTGTATGTCAGGTACAGAAAGATCTTCCCCTGTCCTCTCTAAAATTGACCAAAGAACTCTTCGGAGAATAAGAAGAGCTAAAAGAGGGAAGAACGTTATTGGAGAGGAAGAATCTGAGGAGGAATTCCAAGAGATGGAAGAAGATCCATCAAATCCCAATCAACCAGAAGGAGGAGCCAACAATAACCCACAACAAAGAAGAGTATTAGCTTCCTACACATTTGCAAATGCTAGACACTGTGGGAGTAGCATTCTTACTCCTAATGTTAATGCAAACAACTTTGAACTAAAGATATGCAAACAATTTTGAACTAAAGCCACAACTCATCACTTTGGTTCAAAACAACTGTTCTTTTGGAGGAGGGCCTTTGGAGGATCCAAATCAACATTTATCTACCTTCTTGAGAATCTGTGACACGGTGAAAACCAATGGTGTGCCTCCTGATAGTTACAAGTTGTTGCTCTTTCCATTTTCTCTCAGAGATAAAGCCACTCAATGGCTAGAGACTTTTCCAAAAGAAAGCATCAACACTTGGGATGACTTAGTGAGCAAATTTCTTGCCAAATTTTATCCCCCTCAAAGAATCCTAAGATTGAAGACTGAGGTGCAGGCATTCACTCAAATGGAGGCTGAAAACTTATATGAAGCATGGGAAAGATACAAGGCACTATTGAGGAAATGTCCACCAGAGATGTTCACTGAGTGGGACAAGTTGCAGAACTTCTATGAGGGGCTCACTCTTAAAGCTCAGGAAGCACTTGATCATTCAGCTGGAGGCTCTTTGCAACTCATGAAAACTACAGAGGAAGCTCAAAACCTCATTGATATGGTGGCCAATAACCAATATTTCTTTGCTCATCAAAGACAACGCCAACCATCACAAAGAAGAGG
>NC_029781.3:30384291-30384560 GCF_000817695.3 Arachis duranensis
CATATTCTCTTCTTTTTATCTTATTTGATTTTCAGTTGCTTGAGGACAAGCAACAATTTAGAACAAGATAATTGATGAGCGGATAATTTGTACGCTTTTTGGCATTATTTTTAGTATGTTTTTAGTATGATCTAGTTAGTTTTTAGTATATTTTTATTAGTTTTTAGTTAAAATTCACTTTTCTGGACTTTACTATGAGTTTGTGTGTTTTTCTGTGATTTCAGGTATTTTCTGGCTGAAATTGAGGGACCTGAGCAAAAATCTGATTC
>NC_029781.3:30384696-30384950 GCF_000817695.3 Arachis duranensis
TCCAATTGGCGCGCTCTCAACGGCGTTGGAAAGTGGACATCCTGGGCTTTCCAGCAATATATGATAGTTCATACTTTGTCCAAGATTTGATGGCCCAAACCGGCGTTCAAAGTCACCCTCAGAAATCCCAGCGTTAAACGCCGGAACTGGCACCAAAATGGGAGTTAAACGACCAAACTGGCACTAAAGCTGGCGTTTAACTCCAAGAGGAGTCTCTACACGAAAATGCTTCATTGCTCAGCCCAAGCACACAC
>NC_029781.3:30387182-30388038 GCF_000817695.3 Arachis duranensis
AACATTTCAAGTATGTTGCCTTTTCTGTTGAGAAAGGTTTAATATTTGAATCATATCTTTTCTTGATAGCCAAGTCATTAATTTTCAAAATCAAATCTTCTTAAAATATTTTTCAAATCATATCTTCTCAATCACATCCTCTTAAAACTAATCATATCTTCTTAACCACATTTTTTTTCAAAATAGCTTTCAATCAAATCTCTTTGATTTCTTATTTCAAAAATTCTTTTTCAAAATCACTTTACTTCTTTCCCACTTTTATTTTCGAAAATCAATTAGTTTTTTTTTTAAATGTTTTCAAAATCTTTCACTTAATTTTCGAAAATTACCTCTCTTCTTTTCATATCCTTCTATTTATGGACTAACACTATTCTTTAATGTAAAATTCGAACTCCATCTCCTTTGATAAGTTCGAATTTTCTACTTCTGTCTTCTACTTTTCTTTTCCTCTGACACCTAAAGGAATCTTTATACTGTGACATAGAGGATTCCACATTTTCTTGTTCCCTTCTCTTTCTTATGAGCAGGAGCAAAGACAAAAACATTCTTGTTGAGGCTGATCCTGATTCAGGTCCTTGAAGAGAAAACTAAGAGAAGCCAAAGCACAACTCTCTGTAGAGGACCTAACCGAAATCTTCAAAGAAGAAGAACCTATGGCAGCCGAAAACAACAACAATGCCAACAATGCAAGGAAGGTGCTGGGTGACTTTACTGCACCTACTCCCGACTTCTATGGGAGAAGCATCTCTATCCCTGCCATTGGAGCAAACAACTTTGAGCTTAAGCCTCAACTAGTTTCTCTAATGCAACAGAATTGCAAGTTCCATGCACTTCCATTGGAAGATCCTCATCAGTT
>NC_029781.3:30389579-30390620 GCF_000817695.3 Arachis duranensis
AAAGTTGAAGACCATTACATCCTTACTGATTTCATAGTCCTAGAGACTGGGAAGTGGATGGATGAATCCATCATCCTTGGCAGACCCTTCCTAGCCACAGCAAGGGCTGTGATTGATGTTGATAAAGGAGAGTTGATCATTCAAGTGAATGAAGAATCCTTGGTGTTTAAGGCTCAAGGATATCCCTCTATCATCATGGAGAGGAAGCATGAAGAGCTTCTCTCAAAACAGAGCCAAACAGAGCCCCCACAGTCAAACTCTAAGTTTGGTGTTGGGAGGCCACAACCAAACTCTAACTTTGGTGTTGAACCCCCACATTCAAACTCTAAGTTTGGTGTTGGGAGGTTCCAACATAGCTCTGAGCATTTCTGAGGCTCCATGAGAGTCCTCTGTCAAGCTACTGACATTAAAGAAGCGCTTGTTGGGAGGTAACCCAATGTTATATTTTAATCTATTTTCTTTTGTTATTTTATATTTTTGTAGGTTGATGATCATAAGAAGTCACAAAATCAATCAAAAAAGCAAAAACAGAATGAAAAACAGAAGGAAAAATAGCACACCCTGGAGGAAGAACCCACTGGCGTTTAAACGCCAGTGAGGCTAGCTATTGGGCGTTTAACGCCCAGTCTGGCACCATTCTGGGCGTTTAACGCCAGAAAGGGGCACCAGACTGGCGTTAAACGCCAGAAAAGGGCAAGAAGCTGGCGTTAAACGCCAGAAATGGGCACCAGCCCGGCGTTTAACGCCAGAATTGGCACAAAACGAGATTTTGCTTGCCATTTGGTGCAGGGATGACTTTTCCTTGACACCTCAGGATCTGTGGACCCCACAAGATCCCCACCTACCCCACCACTCTCTCTCTTCTTCACCCATTCACCAATCACCTCAACACCTCTTCCCCAAAAACCCTTCACCTATCAAATCCCTTCTTTCTCTTCACCACTCACATCCATCCTTCATAAAACCCCACCTACCTCACCATTCAAATTCAAACCAATTTCCCACCCAAACCCACCCTCACATAGCCGAACCATCACCACC
>NC_029781.3:30394170-30395055 GCF_000817695.3 Arachis duranensis
TACATGCACAACCAAAATCCTGGAACTAATGAAGTCTATGGTGATACTTATAATCCATCTTGGAAGAACCATCCCAACCTCAGATGGGGAGACAACCATAATCAAAACCAACAGCCATGGCAAAGAAACTCAACACAAAACAATTGGAAAAACACAAACAACAACCAGCCAAACACTAACCAAAATACATACAGAAAACCACAAAATAATTACCCCAACTCTAACCATTATCCACCCAATAACCACCCAACAAATCAAAACACCTATCATCATCCATCAATACCCCAAAACCAACCAATTTCACAAGAATCCCAGAGGATCACTAATCTAGAGCTGCTCATGGAAAAGATGATGAAGAACCAAGAATTGACAACAAAGAACCAAGAAGCTTCCATGAAGAACTTAGAAAGGCAAATTGGGCAAATCTCCAAACAGATTTCTGTTGAAAAACCATCAAGCTCACTACCAAGTGACACCATTCCTAATCCAAAAGAAGAATGCAAGGTCGTGCAACTAAGAAGTGGAAAAGTGTTAGTGGATGGTAACCAAGGAGCAACCAAGAACAATGACAATGAGTCAACAAAGAATGATGAATCCATCAACAAGGACATGTTAAGAAAGGATGTCCCAGAAAAACTCACAGAGGAAAACAACGAACCACAGAATCTAAAGAAAGGAAAGCAGATCAGGGAAAAACCAAATCCAAGACAACATCAAGAGGAGAAGAGCTCAACACCACCACTGCCTTATCCACAGAGATTTCACAAAGAGACAAAGGATCAGCATTTTCACAAATTTCTTGAAACTTTCAAGAAGCTGGAAATCAACATACCTTTAGCTGAGGCATTGGAGCAAATGCCTCTGTATGCCAAGTTCTTGAAAGAG
>NC_029781.3:30395339-30396275 GCF_000817695.3 Arachis duranensis
TAGTTAAGGTTGACAAGTTCATATATCCTGCAGATTTTGTGGTCCTGGATTCTTCAGAAAATGGAAATGACTCCATAATACTTGGTCAACCATTTTTGGTCACTGCTAGAGCCATTGTGGATATAGAGCAGGGAGAGTTAACCCTCAGGATGCATGAGGAGAGCATCATCTTGAAAGTCTTTCCAGAATTACAAAGGAATGAAGAAACAAGCAAAACAAGTGGTGATCTCCTTCCAAAGCAAGCAACCGACAAGGCAGTAGAATAGAAAAACAAGCTTGTACAAGGAGAAAAAGGAATTCAAAAGGAAGCAGGGGTGATAAACAAGAAGGAAGGTATCACAACCCAAGTCACTAACAAGAAAGAAAGATCAACAAGAAAGAAAAAGATGAAGAGCAAGAACAAGGCTCACAAAGGGTGGAAGAACAAGAAAATTCCAACTGAGGGATTTTCCAAAGGTGACAAAGTACAATTAGTATATCAACAACTAGGAACAGAAGATTATTACACTGTCAACCGAATACTTTCTCTTGAACATATGGAAATTGAGCATCAAGGCACACAGAGAAAGCTTACAGTGAGAGGTGACAAGTTGAGACATCACCAACATCAACCACCCTAAAGGGAGTTCAATGTCAAGCTAGTGACAATAAAAGAGCGCTTCATGGGAGGCAACCCATGATTTAAGATTTCTGTCTTCCCCTTTCATTCAATAAGCTATGATTCCTCTGAGTATGATTTTGAATTTTCATGCCTGATAAATACATACATTGTTTTAAAGCACATGACAAACTTCTAAGTTTGGTGTACCTTAAGGCACACCCAAGTTCATTTTTCAAAAAAAAAGGGGATTAGTCTTAGAACATATGCATAATTCTTTTGATGAAGCATATGACCAAACACTAAGTTTGGTGTCTGCATGTGCAACAATGTTCAGA
>NC_029781.3:30396367-30398166 GCF_000817695.3 Arachis duranensis
AATTAAACAAACCAAAACAATTTTTTTATTGCAAATAAATTGCCAACGACTATATTAATGTTCTAAGGCTAGCTGTTTTGGTTCAGGTAGGAGAAAAAGATTAAGACAAAAGCTAGGAGGGGCCACGGCTAGGATAAGCTATGTGAGGATGGTCACATGTACCTAGAAGAATGCGCTCATGGGGAAGCAGAATTTGCATGCATGCATGCATCATTGAACGCCTAAATGCATGCAGCCAATGGGAGGAGGATCCTCGTCAAAGCCTTAACAATGCATGCAGACCGTCCATCCCATGAACCTCTTAGATGAACAACTCAATCTCAACCCTTCATGAGCACCAACGAGCTCTTTCTTCATTCATTGTGGTTTTGTTGGAAAGCTTGAAGAATCTGCCTATTAATAGCCGTAGCACTAAACGGTTTACACACTCATTCAAGCTACCTTCATATGAAAACCATAATCCTCTTTACTCCTAAAACCAACATAATTCCCTTGTCTCACAACAGAACCGAACCAAAACTCTTCCCAAACACAACACATACTTCTTCTTTTCTCACTTTTCCTTTCTTTTCACCTCAAATCCAATGACCTCTTCAAGTTCAAAAAGGAGGCCGGGAAAGGAACCTATGGTAGCCGAACCTCCAGCCTTTGATGCAACCAAATTTAGATCCCAATTCCATGAAGGGAGATATCATAGGTTCATGAAGACAAAGAATGTCATCTATGAGAAAGGTCTTGATTTGAAGGAAGGAGAATATCCCATCTTGAGGCAAATCACTAAAGAAAGAAGGTGGGAACTCTTATGTGCTCCTCTTGTTGACATCAGTGCAGTCATGATCAGGGAGTTCTATGCAAATGCTGTAAAAGAAAACAAAGATAGTGCCCCTTACACAAGTTATGTCAGAGGAGTTGAAGTGAGCTTCAATCCAGCAGCCATCACTAGGGCTCTAAAGTTGAGAACCATAACTTATGCAGAGCCCAGTTATGAAACCAGATTGCAGATGGAAAACAATCCTGATGAGATCTTGCAAGGGTTATGTGTGGAGAATTCAGATTGGGAAAGAGATTCAAAGGGAGTTCCAAGTCACTTGAGAAGGATAAATCTTACTTCTGTGGCCAAGGGATGGTATGAAATAGTGAGAAGATATATCCTTCCTACTGGAAACGCCTCTTGGGTCACAATCAAACGGGCACTCTTGACGTACTGCATCTTACATGGAGGTGAAATCAACCTCGCACAACTCATAGCCGACAGTATTCAAGAGATGGACAATAGCACAAGCAAATCAAGTAGTCTTGGACATCCAAGTACCTCCTCAGGCTATGTGACAAAGCTAGAGTAATCTTTGAAGATGAGGACACAGAAAAAGTGAAAAAGGGAAA
This sequence comes from Arachis duranensis, assembly GCF_000817695.3. Lineage (NCBI taxonomy): Eukaryota > Viridiplantae > Streptophyta > Magnoliopsida > Fabales > Fabaceae > Arachis > Arachis duranensis. The sequence goes on from NC_029781.3 coordinate 30,397,751, forward strand.
AGGAATCACCAAGAAGAGTATGGAGGGAATGAATGAAGAAGAAGATCAAGAAGGGGTGGTAGCCCCTAGACAAAGGAAATCACAAAGAGAGGAAGGACGAAATCAAGCTCATGATGCCATAGACATGAGCTAGTTACAAAGATCAATTGAAGAACTATCTCAGTAACTCATGCAGGCTCAACAAGGTCAAAATCAGGGGGGCCAAGAGAAATATCTAGAGCCCCATCTAGAATTTATGGAGCAATTTTTGAAAGAAAAAGAGGAACGAGAAGCTTGGCAGCATCAAATGGAGAAGAAACAAGAGAGATGGCAGCAACAAATGATGACTCAGCAGCAAGAATTTCAAGCACAGATTCTTGAAGGACAAAAAGAGCAATATAAATAATTCAAAGAATCATATGATAAGCTGTATTTTA
>NC_029781.3:30399684-30414289 GCF_000817695.3 Arachis duranensis
GAAGTGTGCCGCATGTAAAGAGGGGAGGCAAGCATTGCCCTCCACAAGGGCACACTGCCCTCTAGGAGGGCAACATAAGGCAAACAAAGCATAAAAGGCAACTCTGCCCTGCCCACTACAAGGGCAGAGCACAAATCTGTGCCTTGGAATCAAGAAGAAGAAAATGTTGCCCTGCCCTCCACAAGGGCAGTATCGGGATCACCAAGGAAAGAAAATCAAAGGAAAATGCCTATAATGCTTGCTACAAGTCTCGAACGCGGAACAAGAAGGAAACAAAAAACTAGGCTTCATTATGGTGCCAAGAAAGCCAAGGAAATTAAGTAGCGTGTGTTTCGGCCATGATTCGAACTTGGGACATCAAAGTGAAAACACTGCCCTGCCCTCCGCGAAGGCAGGGCAGTATTTTGTGTGGCATGAATCTGGCGCACCAAGAAATGAGTCTGGCGCACCAAGGCACTATCCTGGCAGCACCAGCGCGCACCACAGCACGATCCTGGCAGCACCATTATTTTCTTCCCTGCCCTCCGCGAGGGCAGGGCAGCATTCTGCGCACCAGCCTGCACCACGCCCGCACCAGCAACGCACCACACATCAATTTTCTGCCCTGCCCTCCACAAGGGCAGGGCAGCCTCCTGGAAGCTATTATTTTGGGCCGAAAATTTAATTAAAATTCCAATTCAATTCATTTCTTCACCAAATCAAAAGCCCAACCAAATCCCAAAATCCAAGAATAGAAAGTGTATAAATAGGAGCTAGTTTGATGTAATTAGGAACCTTTTACTTAGCTTTTGAATTTTGCACTTTCTTGGAGCTTTGAATTTTATTTTTGCACTTTGGAGCTTCTCTTGGTGTCTTCACTGAGATTTCAGAGAATTGGGGAGGAGAATTGATCTCTCTTCTTCCTCGTTCTTGCTTGGGCATTTTTAATTTCCTTGTTCTGAGTTTTGGCTGTGAAGAATTGAGGAAATTCTGTCTCAATCTCCATTCAAAATCTCTTTAATTCCTCTTCTGCATAATTGAGTTCAATTTAAGTTCCTTTACTGCTTCTTCTATATTTTCTTGTCAATTGCTTTGAGAACTTGGATCTGGGAAGGTAATTGAGATCTAGGCTCTGCTACCTAGTCTCTGGAGTCCTGAGATCCCAATTTACTTTTGGTTCTTTTGTGAACCTTTGCTGCAGAATTAATTTCAGTTTCTGTTTGAATTTTAGTTTATTCCAATTCATCTTCTACTTTACTAATTCTTGCAATTTACTTTCTCTTGCTGGAATTCTGAATTCCCAATCCTTAATTCCTTTTTTATATTCAAGCAATTTTTATTTCTTGCATTTTAAGTTTCTGCAATTTACATTTCTTGCACTTTAAGTTTCAGTCATTTACTTTCTTGTTCTTTAAGATTCAGCAATTTTACTTTCTTGCTCTTTAATTTACTGCGATTTCCCCTTCTCTCTTTATATTCCAAGCAATTTAGTTTCTGTCAAATACAACCCACTCAACCAAAACTTGATTCGCTTGACTAAATCAACCACTAAACTAAAATTGCTCAATCATTCAACCTCTGTGGGATCGACCTCACTCATGTGAGTTATTATTACTTGATGCGACCCGGTACACTTGCCGGTGAGTTTTGTGTTGGATCGTTTTCCACACATCAGTTGTAACCTATTTTGGGCGTTTGACTCCAATTGGTAACCTGTTTCTGGCGTTTAACGCCAGAATGGAACATGGAACTAGCATTAAACGCTAGTTTACATCATTTATCTTCGAGCAAAGTATAGACTATTATATATTGTTGGAAAGCCCTGGATATCTACTTTCCAACCCAATTGAGAGCTCGCCAATTGGACTTTTGTAGCTCTGAAAAAGTCCATTCCGAGTGCAGGGAGGTCAGAATCCAACAACATCAGCAGTCCTTTTTCAGCCTGAATCAGATTTTTGCTCAGCTCCCTCAATTTTAGCCAGAAATACCTGAAATAACAGAAAAACACACAAAATCATATTAAAGTCCAGAAATATGAATTTTACCTAAAAACTAATAAAAATATACTAAAAACTAACTAAAACATACTAAAAACTACAAGAAATTACCCCCAAAAAGCGTATAAAATATCCGCTCATCACAACACCAAACTTAAACTGTTGCTTGTTCCCAAGAAACTAGATAAATAAAATAGGATAAAAAGAAATCAAGAAGCAATAATATCTCAGGGTTTTAAGTGAAGCTCAGATTCGCGGGACTAGTAGCTTTTTGCTTCCGAACAGTTTTAGCTCAGATTATAATTCAGAATGATTGGCATCCATAGGAACTCAGAACTTAGATAGCGTTATTGAATCTCCTAGTTTAGTATGTTGATTCTTGAACACAGTTACTTTATGAGTCTTGGCCGTTTCCCTAAGCACTTTGTTTTCCAGTATTACCACCAGATACATAAATGCCACAGACACATAACTGGGTGAACCTTTTCAGATTGTGACTTAGCTTTGCTAAAGTCCCCAATTAAAGGTGTCCAGAGTTCTTAAGCACACTCTTTTGCTTTGGATCACGACTTTAACCACTCAGTCTCAAGATTTTTACCTGGACCTTCATGACACAAGCACATGGTTAGGGACAGCTTGATTTAGCTGCTTAGGCCAGGATTTTATTCCTTTAGGCCCTCCTTTCAATTGATGCTCAAAGCATTGGATCCTTTTTGGCCCTTGCCTTTTGGTTTAAAGGGCTATTGGCTTTTTCTACTTCTCCTTTTTTTCACTACTTTTTTTTGCTTCAAGAATCAATTTCATGATTTTTCAGATCATCAATAACATTTCTCTTGTTCATCATTCTTTCAAGAGCCAACAATTTTAACATTCATAAAATTCAATATAAAAAATATGCACTGTTCAGACATTCATTTAGAAGACAAAAAGTATTGCCACCACATATAAATAATTAGAATTTTCCTTATTAACAATTCAAAAAATATTGCCCCCTTATTCTAAAAATCTGCTATTTTATTCATGTTTGATGATGATGAGAAAAATAAATTATAGCTTAATTGGAGATAAAATTAAAATAAAGATACTAATTATTACTACTTATATATAAATTCTAAGGTAAATTCCTAATAAGAACAATTATCACAGAGTTAAGGCTAAGATTAGGAATCAACAACCTTTATTTTGGAGGTGGATGCTCCTTTAGTCTGTGGGGTGCTTGGCCCTTCAAGAGATAGCTTCTGACGCTTCAGTTCCTTCAGTTCACACCCTTATTTGTTCTCGTCATTCTCCTATTAAAGGAGTCTAGGTCATCTTGCAGTTGAAGCAGCTTGAAGATCTCTCTTATTTTGTCAAGATAGAGGTGAACAATCTTCCCTCTGACCAGAGTTCGATAGTCATAGAAGGCGGTTCCAGCTATTCTCTGCCTGTCTGTTTGCCACAGATTAGAATAGAATTTCTGAACCATGTTTCTTCACACCTTTGTTTCAAGATTAGCTAGGATTTCCCAGCCCCTGTTTTGAATTTGCTCTTGGATCTCCAGATATTCGTCTTCTTTCAGATCGAATTTAACTTCTGGGATCACTGACCTAAGACCTATTATTTTGTAGTAATGGTCTGAATGTTCTTTGGTTAAGAACTTCCCTTGATTCCAAAGTGGTTTTGGAATATTCTCTTTCTTGCCTCTTGGAGTGGTTTATTTTCCCTTAGGAGCCATGATCTTAGTGGGTATTGGTTTAGTGATCACGGATAAACACACCAAACTTAGAGGTTTGCTTGCCTTCAAGAAAAAAAAGGAAAGAAAAGGGATATGAGGAGAGCCAAGTCCGAATTGTGGAGGTGGGGGGGAGGCCAAACTAGGATTTAAAGGGAAGGGGTGGGTTTTTGAAAATTTTGAAGAAGATATGATAGAAGATATGATTTGTAAAAGATAAGTATGATAGGAAAAAGATGCACTTTAAAATTTAAAAGATATGAATAATATGAAAGATATTTGAAAAAGATATATTTGTTTTGAAAAAGATATTAATGTGTTGAAAAGATTTGAGAGGGAAAAGAGATAGATTTGTTTTGAAAAAGATTTGAAAAGAAGTTGAAGAGGATTTAAAAAAATATTTATGTTTAGAATAAAGATACATTTGATATCTTTGAAAAAGGATTTGAAAAATTAGTATTTGTAATATGTTTATGCAAGAAATTATGGATGGAAACATGAAAATTTGCGAAAAAAATCAAGTTGGGAACAAAAACTTCCTCCCTTCCACAATCCTGGCATTAAACGCCCACTGCTGCATGTTTTGGGTGTTTAACGCCCAGTTGGTGCTTGGTCTGGGCGTTTAACACCCAGCTGTTGCTTCTAGCTGGCGTTAAACGCCAGAAACTCCTTTATCACTAGGCATTTTTCTGAACGCCCAGGACGTTGTAAGTCTAGCGTTAAACGCCCAGAAGCTGCTTCTTTCTGGCGTTTAACACCCAGATGGCTATCTCTACTGGTGTTAAATGCCCAGTAGATGCTTCTTTTGGGTGTTTAACGCCCAAAACAGCTCTTATTGGCTTTTTCGCACCAGTGAGCTTCTTTTTGCTATTTTATCCTCTGAATCCTGCTGTAACTCTGTGAATTTATGCAATTGCTATTTTACCTTGAAGATAATTAATATGAACCTATAAAATTATCATTTAATTAACAAATAAGCTTTGTTAATGGCTGGGTTGCCTCCCAACAAGCGCTTCTTTATTGTCTTTAGCTGGACTATTACTGAGCTTTAATCAAGTCTCAGTTTTGAGCATTCTTGCTCAAAATTGCTTTCAAGATAATGTTTGACTCTCTGTCCATTAACAATGAACTTTTTGTCAGAATCATTATCCTGAAGCTCTACGTATCCATATGGTGACACACTTGTAATCACATATGGTCCTCTCCACCGGGATTTCAATTTCCCAGGGAATAATCTGAGCCTAGAATTAAACAGCAGAACTTTCTGCTCTGGCTCAAAGACTCTGGATGACAGCTTCTTATCATGCCATCTTTTTGCTTTCTCTTTGTAAATTTTTGCATTTTCGAAAGTATTGAGTCTGAATTCCTCTAGCTCATTTAACTGGAGTAATCTTTTCTCTCCAGCTAACTTGGCATCAAGGTTTAGGAATCTGGTTGCCCAGTAGGCCTTGTGTTCCAGTTCCACTGGCAAGTGACAGGCTTTTCCATACACGAGATGGTATAAAGAGGTCCATATAGGAGTCTTGAATGCTGTTCTGTATGCCCACAGAGCATCATCCAAGCTTCTTGCCCAATCCCTTCTACGGTTAATCACAGTTCGTTCCAGAATTCTTTTAAGTTCTCTATTAGAGACTTCAGCTTACCCATTTGTCTGTGGATGATATGGAGTTGCCACTCTGTGGCTAACTCCATATCGAACCATAGCAGAGTAAAGTTGTTTATTGCAGAAATGAGCGCCCCCATCACTGATTAGTACTTTGGGGACACCAAATCTATTGAATATGTGTTTCTGGAGGAATTTCAGCACTATCTTAGTATCATTAGTGGGTGTTGCAATAGCTTTTACCCATTTGGATACATAATCCACTGCCACCAGAATATAAGTGTTTGAGTATGATGGTGGAAAAGGCCCCATGAAGTCATTACCCCATACATCAAATAACTCAATCTCCAAGATCCCTTGTTGAGGCATGGCATAACCGTGAGGCAGATTGCCAGATCTTTGGCAACTGTCACAATTACGTACAAACTCTCGGGAGTCTTTATAGAGAGTAGGCTAGTAGAAGCCACATTAGAGAACTCTTGTGACTGTTCGCTCACTTCCAAAATGTCCTCTATACTGTGATCCATGGCAATGCCAGAGGATCTTCTGTGCTTCTTCTTTAGGCACACATCTACGAATTACTCTGTCTGCACATCTCTTGAAGAGATATGGTTCATCCCATAGATAGTACTTTGCATCCGAGATCAATTTCTTTGATTGTTGCCTACTATATGATGATTATATTTTTGATGGTTTAGAATTTCACAAATGAATTCTCATTGCAAGTATAGTTCCTAAACCAAGCAATAATCCTTTCATACAAAAAATTGTTTGTCACAAGTAACAAACCCCTAAATTTATAAACCGAAGTATTGAACCTCGGGTCGTCCTCCCTAGGAATTGTAATGAAGTGTCTTGTTATTGGTTGTGAGTTATATTTAGGGTTTTTAAGATTTTAGACAAGAATTATAAATGGCAAGAAAATAAACTAACAACTAACAAAGCTCTTGGTAAAATATGAGAATTAGAAGTCCTATTCTAGTTATCCTCTTCAATTGTGACAACAAATTGTCCATTGCTCCCACTTAGTTAACCTCTAACCATGGAGGAAAGTCAAGTGGATGAATCAATTTGATTTCTCAAGTCCTAATCAACTCCTAAAGAAGAGACTAGCTTTAGAGGCATTCAAATCAATTAGCAACTTCTAATCATCAATCAACAAAGGAATTAGATAACTCAAGAGTCACTAATTACTCTACCTAGGCTAAGAAGAACAAAATCTATACTAAAATCCAACCAAGCATTTCATCAAACACTTGGAAGGTACAAAAGAAAAGCAAAGCAAATTGACAACAAGAATAGAATCTAACAACAATTATTACAAGGAATTAACAACAACAATCAAAAGAAACACAATTATTATGAATTACCTTGAATTGAATGGAAAGAAAATAGAAGAGACAAGAGTAGATCTACAACAAAACATAGAAACAACATAAAGGAGATTACAACAAAAGAATAGAGGAAGATGAATGTAACAACAAAGAATTGAGAAGTAGAAGTAGAAGAAAGCATGAATTTAAATCTAGATCTAAGAACTAAACCTAATCCTAATCTTAATTCTAGAGAGAAGTGAGAGCTTCTCTCTCTAAAACTAACTATAAACTAATCCTAATGAGTGTGAATGAATGGAATCTCCCTTTGCTCTTCAATCCTTGGCTTTAAATAGCATTTTTGGCACCAAAGTTGGTTGAGATTGGGCCCCACAACCCTTGAGAATTCGTTAGGTGTGAATTCACTTAAAAATCAAGTATCAGTATCGACGCACAAAATGCGTACACGTCCATGGGCCATTTCACAGAGTGCGCGTAAGCGCCAGGTGCGCGCGCGTCCATGGGCGAGTTCAGTTCTTTGGCTTTTCATGATTTCTCCACGTTGCATGCTTTCCTACTTACTCCTTTGATCCATTCCTAGCCTTTTTAATCTGAAATCACTAACAAACACATCAAGGCATCTAGTGGAATCAAAGAGAGATTAAAATCATCAAGTTAAAGGCCAAAAAAGCATGTTTTTACATCTAAGCACAATGAAAGAGACAATCACAAAATCATGCTAATTTATTGAATAAATGTGGGTAAAAGGTATTAAACTTTCCCAAAATCAATACAAGATAAACCCTACAAATGGGGTTTATCAACCTCCCCACACTTAAACCAAGCATGTCCTCATTCTTAAACCAAGAATGAAGTAAAGGTATGGCATTTATTCAATGGAACTAAACTATGTGTAACCTATCTAAATGCAACTATCTAAATGGATTCAATTGCTTGGTCAAAATGAATCAATTCCCAAGAAGCATATATGCACAAGGGCCAAAGGTATTAACAACCATGCCAAACCACAATTGAATTGAGCTATTAAATATTTTTACAAACTTGCATGAAAAGTGACACTTATAGGTGGAAACATATAATTGAGCAATCGAACCCTTACCGGTAGTGTTTGCACTCTATTCGCTCAAGTGTTTAGGGTTGATTCACTCATTTCTCCTCTATTTCATGCTTTCTAAGATTTGTTCTTCTTCTAACAATTAACATATATTCTATGCATGCATACAATTATCATGAGGTCTTTTCATTGGTTGTAATGGGGCTAGGGTCAAGGTAGGATGCATATATGGTTAAGTGAGGTTGGAATTTGAATCTTTGATAAGCTTAGACTTTCCACCTAGCCTATGACATCCTATACAATTAAGTTCTAACCTAACTACCCATTTTTTACTTTTTCACATACTCATGTATCCCTTTTCATTTCACAACACTTATGCATTGATTTTATTGAGCTTCGCTTTGGGGCATTTTGTCCCCTTTTTACTGTTTTTCTTCTTTTTCTTTGTTTCTTTCTTTTTCTATTTTTTTCTTTTCTTTTGTTTTTCTCATTTTTTTTCTTTCTTTCAAATTATATACAAGAACATCAATGCATAAGGTCTATACATTTTATCAATACATGAGCATGTACCCAATTCCTAATAATTTTAATAAAAATACAAAACTACCCTTTTATTCCCCCAATGTCCCAAGATTCCCACACTTGAATGATACTCACACACACTAGCCTAAGCTAATCAAAGATCCAAATAAGGACATTTATTGTTTTTTCGCTTTAGGGCTTGTAATGTGCTAAATTAAAGAACAAGTGGGTTAAGCATAGGCTCAAATTGGCTAACAATAGAAGATAAAAGGTAAGGCTGTTTGGGTAAGTGAGCTAATGAAACAATTGCCTCAATCATATAAATGCATGAATACACAAAATAATGGACATAAAGAATCAAACAAATCAAAGATTACAATCATAGAAAGAGAATAATGCACACAAGAAGGAAAAATAAGTGGTTATAAGATGTAACCACACCATTAGGCTCAAATCTCACAAGCTTGTGTTCTTAGCACAAAACATGATCCACAAGATATATAATTCAAGCAAGTTCTATGAAAAAATTTTCACTCAAATCAGTCGAGATGCCCTATAGATAGAAATCTTGAAAAATTTCATTATTTTGACTAAGCTTATTGTGTATACATATGCAAAAATAAGAAAATGCAAGTAAAAATCCTAAAATCCTAAAATGAAATGCAAAAGTGCTGGAATTAGAAACTTGTCACCCAAAATCGCCGACCGATCGGACGACCTCCCCACACTTAAAAGTTTGCACCGTCCTCGGTGCACTCAAAGATGAGCAAGGGGGTACGGCGACTTTCCGGATTGCTACCTTCAGCTGGTAGGTCAACCGGTGCTGCGTGTTTTTAGTCTTGCTTCCGTTATTGCTTGTGGTGCATTGTTCATGAAAAATAGAAAATAACACCATAAGATAAGAAGAGACAAAAGCAAGGAAGCATACATTGTTGGAATGAGGTAAATCACTAGAAATGAGTGAATGAATTAGTGTGACATTAAGAAATATTACGTGTGTGAATTCTAGATTGGACGCCTTATAGAACACACATTAACATAAAAAGCTATGTCACAAAAGAAGCATGCACTTTACTCATTCTAGTGTGCTTGAAATGCTTTAAGTAAACTTGTAAGGTAAAACAAGCATTAAAGAGGCATGAAAGCATTCAAGCTAAAAACATATGGATCCATATGAACAAGAAGCACAATGCATTAAGGTAAATGCACAACATCATCCATCAAGAGGTTGCCTAATCACAGAATAAGGCTCAAATCACATGGTGGCCAAATCATGTAATTCAAGAAGAGTTACAAGCTCGAAGGCAATTCTCATCACTTGGTATTTTTCAAAAGGTAAACATGAAAAACTCAAAACCAAGTAGCAAAATATAACCTCAACAATAGATTCCAACAAAGATTATAAACATAATGATGTTGAGATAACATCCCTTTTTAATACTCAGCATCAATTAATGGTAAACAAGAATAACAATCCAACACTTACAATGGAAAAGAGAAAATGAAATAAAAATTAACTAAAACTAACTAATCAACTAACTAACTAACTAATTAGTTAACTAAAATAAATGGTTATCAATGGTGTTTGGGAGTGTTGGATGAGGGGTAGAAGAAGGGAAGAAGAAAGGAGAAGGAAGGAAATGGAAAGAGGAAAAGAAAAGAAGTGGATGGAAGGAAGGCCATCCACGCGTACACGCACATGGCGCGCGTGCGTGGATGGTGGTGTAATGGACGTGACGCTTACGCGTACAGCGTCCACATCGATGGATTATTCCGAGAGTGGTGCGTACGCGGCATGTGCGCGTACGCGCGAGTGGTTTTGTGCCAAAGGCACAACATTGGCGAAGCGTGGGCATAACTCTCTGGAAAATGTACCAGGAGGGCAGGTGGCACTATCGGCGCACGCGCGCATGGTGCACTTGCGCGTCAACCCAAAAGTTGCCAAAAACGGCGCGTACGCACTAGGTGTGCGTACGCGCGAATTGGTTTGTGCTTTAGGCCCAATTTTCGCACAGTGCAAGCCTAACTCTCGGGTTTTTGGCTGGGGTGGGAATTTTTGGCATCCACGCATACGCGTACGGTTAACGTGTGTGTGGATGGTCAAAAATGCTGGATTACGCGTACGCACCAGATGCGCGTGTGCGTGGATGGTGCTCTGTTTTCAAAAGTTTTTCTATGTTTTTGCACCAATCCAAGCATTCCAAACATTCAAACAGCTACTAAAGCACTATAAAACCTTATTTAACATACTAAACTATCAATTATACTCAACCAACTAATCTAAACATGAAATTAGACTAATTCTACCAAATATTTACAAAAGAGAAAATGAAAAGATATTACCATGGTGGGGTGTCTCCCACCTAGAATGAACCTAGAATGATGTTTCCAACCACTAACCATCTCCCTTTTACTCTTAAAGCCACAAATATGTCTAAGTTGACCATCCGTCTTAAGTAAACCATATTCAAGGGGAATAATAAAGCTTAAGTATAAGGAATTTACCCACTTGAATAAGAGAATGGATGGTGGTGGCTTGGGGAGAGGTATCTCCAATGTCCTTGCAAGCTCTACTCCCTTGTTTGCTTCCTTGTCAATCTCCACCTCTTCATAAACTTCTTCATTCTTAATCCTTTGTTCATCAACTTCATCTAACTCTTTTCCATCACTTAAGTCATAAATGGGAGGTTGAGAGAAATCTACCTCCGCATCACTTTCAAATTCATTATGAGAAGGTTCTTCAAATTCAAAGGATTCTTCACCAAGAAAATTGGATGCATGATCTTCATCATCAAGGGAACTCAATTCTTGCTTCACTCCCTCCAAGTCTTCGTTCAAAATTTGTTTTGGAGGTTGTGCACATTCCTCCTTAACAACAAATTCAATCTTCTTGGAAGAATTCTCTATGATTTTAGCTTCCCAAGGAGGTTCCGCATCTCCTAAGTCTTCAACCACTTCTTCCTTTTCTTCAATAATCATAGGCTTCTCCAATTGCTCTAATACAAAATAACATTCCTCCTTCTCCACCGGAGTTTCCAATCTCTCCTTCATGTTATGCTCTTCAATTAATTCTCCACATGTGACCATGGGAGTTCTTTGAGTACTCAAGCATTGGGAGGCTAAGGTGCTTACTACCTTGGTCAAAGTAGCCATAAATTCTAGTGTCTCCCTTTGCATTTCTCCTTGTCCTTGGAGTATAAGGCTAAGGATCTCATCCATTGAGGATTGGGATGGATATGAGGGTTCAATGCCTTAGAGAATGGGTTCATAATAGGAAGATGGTTCTTCTTGGTAAGGGTATGGTGATGTATATTGAGGTGGTTCTTGGGAGTAGTAATATTGGAATTGTGGTTCCATGTATGGCTCATATGGTTCAAAAGGAGGTTGGTATGGTGGGTAAGGATCATGGTCATATAGAGGTGTTTGTTGAAAATAGGCTTGTGAGTGTGGTTGAGGTTCATGTTGAGGATATGACTCATAGGCATATGGTGGTGGTTCTTGAAAACCACAAGGAGATTCACCATAGCCATTGGATTGATATGCATCATAGAATGGCTCTTCTTCATAGTGCATTGGTGGAGGTTGTTGCCATGAGGATTGATTATATGCATATGGCTCCTCCCACCTTTGGTTGTCCCATCCTTGATACACATCTTCATTCTAGCTCCCATCACCTACAACATAGTTGTAATCACACTCATAGCCAAAATGAGAATTCATGGTGAAAAGAGAAAATAAAAAAACTACTAAGAAATAATGAAACAAAATCCTAAACTAGCAAGCAATCCAAAAATCAAGCTATTCACAATATTCACATATATACAATAACCAATAACATAACACCATTGCAATTCCCCGGCAACGGTGCCATTTTGATGATTAGATTTTTGATAGTTTAGAATTTCACAAATGAATTCTCGTTGCAAGTGTAGTTCCTAAACCAAGCAATAATCCTTTCATATAAAAGATTGTTTGTCACAAGTAACAAACCCCTAAATTTATAAACGGAAGTATTGAACCTCGGGTCATTCTCCCTAGGAATTGTAATGAAGTGTCTTGTTATTGGTTGTGAGTTATATTTGGGGTTTTTAAGATTTTAGACAAGAATTATAAATGGCAAGGAAATAAACTAACAACTAACAAAGCTCTTGGTAAGATATGAGAATTAGAAGTCCTATCCTAGTTATCCTCTTCAATTGTGACAACAAATTGTCCATTGCTCCCACTTAGTTAACCTCTAACCATGGAGGAAAGTCAAGAGGATGAATCAATTTGATTCCTCAAGTCCTAATCAACTCCTAAAGGAGAAACTAGCTTTAGAGGCATTCAAATCAATTAGCAGCTTCTAATTATCAATCAACAAAGGAATTAGATAACTCAAGAGTCACTAATTACTCTACCTAGGCCAAGAGGAACAAAATCTATACTAAAATCCAACCAAGCATTTCATCAAACACTTGGAAGGTACAAAAGAAAAGCAAAGCAAATTGACAACAAGAATAGAATCTAACAACAATTATTACAAGGAATTAACAACAACAATCAAAAGACACACAATTATTATGAATTACCTTGAATTTAATGGAAAGAAAATAGAAGAGACAAGAGTAGATCTACAACAAAACATAGAAACAACATAAAGGAGATTACAACAAAAGAATAGAGGAAGATGAATGTAACAACAAAGAATTGAGAAGTAGAAGTAGAAGAAAGCATGAATTTAAATCTAGATCTAAGAACTAAACCTAATCCTAATCCTAATACTAGAGAGAAGTGAGAGCTTCTCTCTCTAAAACTAACTCTAAACTAATCCTAATGAGTGTGAATGAATGGAATCCCCCTTTGCTCTTCAATCCTTAGCTTTAAATAGCATTTTTGGCACCAAAGTTGGTTGAGATTGGGCCCCACAATCCTTGAGAATTTGTTAGGTACGTATTCACTTAAAAATCAAGTATCAGAATCGACGCGTACGTGCACAGAACGCGTACGCGTCCATGGGCCATTTTGCAGAGTGCGCGTAAGCGCCAGGTGCGCGCGCGCGTCCATGGGCGAGTTCAATTCTTTGGCTTTTCATGATTTCTCCACTTTGCATGCTTTCCTCCTCACTCCTTTGATCCATTCCTAGCCTTTTCAATCTGAAATCACTAACAAACACATCAAGGCATCTAGTGGAATCAAAGGGAGATTAAAATCATCAAGTTAAAGGCCAAAAAAAGCACGTTTTCACATCTAAGTACAAATAAAGAGAGAATCACAAAATCATGCTAATTCATTTAATAAATGTGGGTAAAAGGTATTAAGCACTCCTAAAATCAATACAAGATAAACCCTACAAATAGGGTTTATCACTATACTCTTTGGGTATGAATCTTACAGCCTTGTAGTTTGCAATGTCTGCAAACCATGCTACTTCCTGGATGGCGAAGAGTTGCTCATCTGGAAAGTTTTCACAGATCTCAGTAAGAGGGAGGGACACCCCTTTTACTGGTTCTATTCGGGACAGGTAATCTGCTACTTGGTTCTCTGTCCCTTTTCTGTCTCTTATTTCTATATCAAACTCTTGCAGAAGCAACACCCATCTTTTGAGTCTGGGTTTTGAATCCTGCTTTGTGAGTAGATATTTAAGAGCAGCATGGTCAGTGTACACAATCACTTTTGATCCTACTAAATAAGATCTGAACTTGTCAATGGCGTAAACCACTGCAAGTAACTCTTTTTCTGTGGTTGTGTAGTTCTTCTGTGCATCATTTAAAACACGACTGGCATAATAAATGACGTGCAAAAGCTTTTCATGCCTTTGTCCCAACACTGCACCAATGGCATGGTCACTGGCATCACACATTAGTTCAAATAGTAATGTCCAGTCTGGTGCAGAGATGACTGGTGCTGTGACCAGCTTAGCTTTCAGAGTCTCAAACGCCTGTAGACACTCCTTATGAAAGATAAATGGCATGTCAGCAGCCAGCAGATTACTCAGAGGTTTTGCAATTTTTGAAAAATCTTTTATAAACCTCTGGTGGACGAAATTGTGATTCCTTTGTTATTGTATTTTGTAAAATTCATTGCTTTTTCAACTATGTGTGGACACAACTCCGTTCAACTTAACCAGCAAGTGTACTGGGTCATCCAAGTAATACCTTACGTGAGTAAGGGTCGATCCCACAGAGATTGTTGGTATGAAACAAGTTATGGTCACCTTGTAAATCTCAGTTAAGTGGATTCATAGGGTCAAATATAATTGGATTAGATAATTTAAAAGATAAATAAAATAAAAAGGGATAGAAATACTTATGTAAATCAATAGTGGGAATTTCAGATAGGCGTGTGGAGATGCTAGAATCCTTTCGAATCTCTACTTTCTTATTGCTTTCATCCAATCCTTCTTACTCCTTTCCATGGCAAGCT
>NC_029781.3:30414389-30429319 GCF_000817695.3 Arachis duranensis
CTCATCACAGTCATTCAATACCGGAATCCTACTCGGAATACCACAGACAAGGTTAGATTCCGGATTCCCGGGATCCTACTCGAAATACCACAGACAAGGTTAGACTTTCTGGATCCCCATGAATGTTGCCATCTATCTAGCTTATACCACGAAGATTCTGTTGGGGAATCTAAGAGATATGCGCCCGGCCTAGAGTAGAACGGAAGTGGTTGTCAATCACGCGCGTTCATAGGTGAGAATGATGATGAGTATCACGGATCATCACATTCATCAAGTTGAAGTGCAACGAATATCTTAGAATATGAATAAAAGAGAATTGAATAGAAAATAATAGTAATTGTATTGAAACTTGAGGTACAGCAGAGCTCCACACCCTTAATCTATGGTGTGCAGAAACTCCACCGTTGAAAATACATAAGTAAAAGGTTCAGGCATGGCCGAATGGCCAGCCCCCTAAAACGTGCTCAATGGCCTCCTAAGATGAAGAATAAAACAAAACTGAGACCAAAGATGAAACGTGGTCAAAAGACGTCTAATACATTAGTAAAAAGTCTTATTTATACTAAACTAGCTACTAGGGTTTACATGAGTAAGTAATTGATGCATAAATCCACTTCCGGGGCCCACTTGGTGTATGCTTGGGCTGAGCTTGATCTATCCACGAGCTGAGGCTTTTCTTGGAGTTGAACTCCAAGTTATAATGTGTTTTGGGCGTTCAACTCTGGATCATGACGTGTTTCTGGCGTTTAACTCCAGACAGCAGCATGTACTTGGCGTTCAACGCCAATTTACATCGTCAATTTCCGAATAAAGTATGGACTATTATATGTTGCTGGAAAGCTCTGGATGTCTACTTTTCAACGCCATTGAGAGCGCGCTATTTGGAGTTTTGTAGCTCAAGAAAATCTATTTTGAGTGCAGGGAGGTCAGAATCCAACAGCATCAGCAGTCCTTTGTCAGCCTCCTTCTCAGAGTTTTGCTCAGGTCCCTCAATTTCAGCCAGAAATTACCTGAAATCATAGAAAAACACACAAACTCATAGTAAAGTCCAAAAATGTGAATTTATCATAAAAACTAATGAAAACATCCCTAAAAGTAGCTTGAACTTACTAAAAACTACCTAAAAACAATGCCAAAAGCGTATAAATTATCCGCTCATCAACCTCCTATAGAGTCCTGCATGCCCCAGAAAGCTTCTGATTGCCTTAACATTGGAAGGTGGTGGTAATTTTTCAATTACCTCTACCTTAGATTGATCCACCTCTATTCCCTTGTTCGAAATTTTGTGCCCAAGGACAATTCCTTCAGTCACCATAAAATGACATTTCTCCCAGTTTAAAACCAGGTTAGTCTCTTAGCACCTCTTTAGAACAAGTGCTAGATGGTCAAGACAGGATCTGAATGAGTCTCCAAATACTGAAAAGTCATCCATGAAGACTTCCAGAAATTTTTTCACCATATCAGAGAAAATAGAGAGCATGCACCTTTGAAAGGTTGCAGGTGCATTGCACAGACCAAATGGCATCCTTCTGTATGCAAATACTCCAGATAGACATGTGAATGCTATTTTCTCTTGATCCTGGGGATCTACTACAATTTGATTATAATCTGAATATCCATCTAGAAAGCAGTAGTAATCATGACCTACTAGTCTTTCTAGCATCTGGTCTATGAATGGTAAAGGAAAATGATCCTTTTTGGTAGCTGTATTGAGCCTTCTGTAATCAATACACATACGCCACCCCGTAACTGTTCTTGTAGGAACCAGTTCATTTTTTCATTATGAACCACTATCATGCCACCCTTCTTAGGGATGACTATCATCCCAGCCTCTAGTAATTTAGTGACCTCCTTCTACACCACCTCCTTCATGGCTGGATTCAGCCGCCTCTGTGGTTGAACCACTGGCTTAGCGTCATCCTCCAATAGGATCTTGTGCATGCATCTGGCTGGGCTAATGCCCTTAAGATCACTGATGGACCACCCAAGAGCTGTCTTGTGTGTCCTCAGCACTTGAATTAGTGCTTCCTCTTCTTGTGGCTCTAAGATAGAGCTTATGATTACAAGAAAAGTGTCACCTTCTCCCAGAAATGCATATTTCAGGGATGGTGGTAATGGTTTGAGCTCGGGTTTAGGAGGTTTCTCCTCTTCCTGATGGATTTTCAGAGGTTCTATTATTCTCTCTGGTTCCTCCAGATCAGGCAAAATATCTTTAAAGATATCCTCTAGCTCTGATTCGAGACTCTCAGTCATATTGACCTCTTCCACCAAAGAGTCAATAATGTCAATGCTCATGCAGTCGTTTGGGGTGTCTGGATGTTGCATAGCTTTGACAACATTCAACTTAAACTCTTTCTCATTGACTCTCAGAGTTAATTTCCCTTTTTGGACATCAATGAGGGTTCGTCCAGTTGCTAGGAAAGGTCTTCCTAGAATGAGAGTTGCACTCTTGTGCTCCTCCATTTCCAGCACCACAAAGTCAGTGGGAAAGGCGAATGGCCCAACCTTGACAATCATGTCTTCAATCACGCCTGATGGGAAATAAATGGAGCCATCAGCAATTTGGAGACATATCCGGGTTGGTTTGACTTCTTCAGTCAAGCCAAGATTTTTGATAGTGGATGCAGGTATTAGGTTGATACTTGCTCCAAGATCACATAGAGCTTTCTTGGTACAAGTACCCTCTAATGTACATGGTATCATAAAGCTTTCAGGATCCTTAAGCTTCTCTGGTAAGCTTTTCAGAATGACTGCACTGCATTCTTCAGTGAGGTAAACTTTTTCAGTTTCCCTCCAATCCTTCTTATGACTTAAGATCTCTTTCATGAACTTAGCATAAGAGGGTATTTGCTCAAGTGCCTCTGCAAACGGAATCTTTATTTCAAGAGTCCTGAGATAGTCTGCAAAGCGGGCAAATTGCTTATCCTATTCTGCTTGGTGGAGTTTCTGAGGATAAGGCATTTTGGCTTTGTATTCCTCAACCTTAGTTGTTGCAGGTTTATTTCCTACAGATGTGGTTGGAGAAGCCTTTTTATAGGGGTTGCTATCAACACTTGTATGTGTCTGATCCCTCACTGGCGTTTGAATGCCAGGGTTGGAAGCTGGATTAGCATTGGATGCCAACTCCTTACATGTTTCTGGCGTTTGAATGCCAGAACTGAGCTTCCTTTGGGCGTTTAATGCCAACTCCATGCCTGTTTGTGGCGTTTGAATGCCAGAACTGAGCATGGGTTGGGTGTTTAATGCCAGCTCTCCACCCTTTTCTGGCGTTTGAGTGCCAGAATTATTCCTCTCTGGGCTCTTACTGTCCTTAGAGGGATTTTGGGTAGCAGTTTGTTCATTTCTTGGCTTCCTGCTACCTTGAAGTGAGGTATTTAATATTTTCCCACTTCTTAATTGAACTGCTTGGCACTCTTCTGTTATTTATTTTGATAACTGCTGTTCTGTTTACTTCAACTGTACTTCCATATTCAGATTAGCCATTCTTGTGTCTTGTAGTATCTCCTTGAATTCGGCTAGCTGTTTTGTTAGAAAATCTAATTGCTGATTGAATTCAGTAACTTGTTCTGTAGGACTGAGTTCAGCAATCACTGTTTTAGCCTCTTCTTTCATGGAAGGTTCACTACTTAGGTACAACTGCTGATTTCTGGCAACTGTATCAATAAGCTCTTGAGCTTCTTCAATTGTCTTTCTCACGTGTATAGATCCACCAGCTGAGTGGTCCAAAGACATTTGAGCTTTCACTGTAAGCCCATAATAGAAGATGTCTAACTGCACCCACTCTGAAAATATTTTAGAGGGACATTTTCTTAGCATCTCTCTGTATCTCTCCCAGGCATCATAAAGAGATTCATTATCTCCTTGTTTAAAGCCTTGGATGTTCAGCCTTAGCTGTGTCATCCGTTTTGGAGGGAAATATTGATTCAGAAATTTTTCTGACAGCTGTTTCCATGTCCTTATGCTAGCCTTAGGTTGGTTATTTAACCACCTCTTAGCTTGGTCTTTTACAGCAAATGGAAACAGTAATAATCTGTAAAAATCTTGATCTACTTTCTTATCATGTACTGTGTCAGCAATTTGTAAAAACTGTGCCAGAAACTCTGTAGGTTCTTCCTATGGAAGACTGGAATACTGGCAACTTTGCTGCACCATGATAATGAGCTAAGGATTCAACTCAAAACTACTAACTCCGATGGAGGGTATACAGATACTACTCCCATATGAAGCAGTAGTGGGGTTAGCATATGACCCCAGAGTCCTTCTGGACTGTTCATTTCCACTTAGGTCCATGGAGAAAGGGAGATGACGTGAATTTATTTTATTTATTTTATTATATTTAATAAAAAAATTTTGAAATAATAAAATAAAATAAAAACTAAAATAAAAAGAAAAAAATTTGAAAATATTTTATGAGGATTTTCGAAAAATAAAGAGAGAGAAAAAGTGGTTAGGAAGTTTTGAAAAAGATATGATTTTAAAAAAAAAATTAAAAAGGATATGATTTTTTTGAAAACTTGACAACTAAGATATGATAAGATAAAATTTTGAAATTAAAATATGAATTTTTATGGAAAATTTCGAAATATTTGCAGTTAGAAAATATATTTTTTTATTTTTGAATTTTATGATGAAAGAGAAAAACACATAAAAGACACAAGACTTAAAATTTTTAGAACTAATGCTCCTTGTTTTCGAAAATTTTGGAGGGAAAACACCAAAGAATACCGAACTTAAAAATTTTTAGATCAAAACACAAGGAAGACTCAATAACACTTTGAAGACTCACAAGAACAACAAGAACATGAAGATAGAACACCAAACTTAAAATTTTTAGAAAACCAAAATAAAATTTTCAAAAATTAAAGAAAAATTAACAAGAGAACACCAAACTTAAAGTTTGGCACAGAATTTAATCAAAGAAAAATTATTTTTAAAAAAATTTTAAAAAGAAGATACCCAATTACCAAGAACACAAGCACAATGCTCTAGCCAACTGAGCTATAAATGTAACGTGTTTTAAAAAGGTATTTTTAAAGGAAAAACAAAAACATGCAATTGACACCAAACTTAAGATATGAAACTAAACTCAAACAAAAGACTCCAAGAAAAATTTAAAAACTAATAAAGAAAAATAATATTTTTGAAAATTTTTTTTGAAAGGAATAATAGAAGATGCAATCCTAGTGACTCTAAACCAAAAAGACAAATTTTTCCTAATCTAAGTAACAAGATAAACCGTCAGTTGTTCAAACTCGAACAATCCCCGGCAACGGCGCCAAAAACTTGGTGCACGAAATTGTAAATCACACTTTTCACAATTCGTACCACTAACCAGCAATTGCACTGGGTCGTCCAAGTAATACCTTACGTGAGTAAGGGTCGATCCCACAGAGATTGTTGGCTTGAAGCAAGCTATGGTTATCTTGTAACTCTTAGTCAGGATATCAATTATAATTATCAATTGACTTGCAAATGAACAAGAAAGCATGGATTAAATAATACTTGTTATGTAGTAATGGAGAATATATTGGAGTTTTGGAGATGTTTTGTCTTCTGAATCTCTGTTTTTCCCATGTCTTCTTCTTTACGCACGCAAGGTTCCTCCTATGGCAAGCTGTGTGTTGGTGGATCACCGTTATCAATGGCTACCATCCGTCCTCTCAGTGAAAATGGTCCAGGTGCGCTGTCACCGCACGGCTAATCATCTGTCGGTTCTCACTCATGCTGGAATAGGATCCATTGATCCTTTTGAGTCTGTCACTACGCCCAACCCTTGTGAGTTTGAAGCTCGTCACAGTCATTCAATCCCTGAATCCTACTCGAAATACCACAGACAAGGTTTAGAGTTTCCGGATTCTCAAGAATGATGCCAATGGATTCTAGCTTATACCACGAAGATTCTGATTAATGAATCCAAGAAATACTCATTCAATCGAAGGTAGAATGGAGGTGGTTGTCAGGCACTCGTTCATAGATTGAGAATGGTGATAAGTGTCACGGATCATCACATTCATCATATTAAAGTGCGAATGAACATCTTAGATAGAAACAAGCGTGTTTGAATAGAAAACAGAAATAATTGCATTAATTCATCGAGATGCTGCAGAGCTCCTCACCCCCAACAATGGAGTTTAGATACTCATGCCGTCAAAAAGTACAAAGTTCAGATATAAAATGTCATGAGGTACAAAATAAATCTCTAAAAGTTGTTTAAATACTAAATTAGTAACCTAGGTTTACAGAAAATGAGTAAACTAAGATAGATAGTGCAGAAATCCACTTCTAGGGCCCACTTGGTGTGTGCTGGGGCTGAGACTTGAGCTTTTCACGTGCCTGGGCTGTTTCTAGAGTTAAACAATAGGTTGTAACCTGTTTTGGGCGTTTAACTCCAACTGGTAACCTGTTTCTGGCGTTTAACGCCAAAATAGAACATGGAACTGGCATTAAATGCCAGTTTACGTCATTTATCTTCGAGCAAAGTATGGACTATTATATATTGCTGAAAATCCCTGGATGTCTACTTTCCAACACAATTGAGAGTGCGCCAATTGGATTTCTGTAGCTCCGAAAAGTTCATTCCGAGTGCAGGGAGGTCAGAATCCAATAGCATCAGCAGTCCTTTTTCAGCCTGAATTAGATTTTTGCTCAGCTCCCTCAATTTCAGCCAAAAAATACCTGAAATCACAGAAAAACACACAAACTCATAGTAAAGTCCAGAAATATGAATTTTGCCTAAAAACTAATAAAAATATACTAAAAACTAACTAAAACATACTAAAAACTACATGAAATTACCCCCAAAAAGCGTATAAAATATCCGCTCATCACCTAATCACCTCCGGTGGCCTAGTCATCAAATTTTGCCTGGTGCACAAGATCTGAGGTGCCTACCAAACGGAAAGATAATATTAAAACAAAACAAAAAAAAACAGCGTCATCTCTAAATAGCACAATAATCCATATTTGACGATATATTTTGGTTTGATTTGAGTGGATTTCATCACTTAAACCCACATTTATTCATCCAAATAGCATACTTTTGTGTTCTCTCCCTTATTTGAGCTTAATTATGAAAACATGCTATTTTGTGCTTATTTTAATCACTTTTATCCTACTTTTATCCCATTCGATACCTTGATGGCTTGATGAGTGATTCCAGGTGTAATAGGTTGGAATGGCTTGATAAGAGTGGAAGAAAAGCATGGAATTGGGAGAAAACATGAAGAAAATAAAAGAGAAGTACACACTAGAGTGTGCGTGCGCACAACCCACTGTGCGTACGCACCAGAACCACAAAGCCATGTGCACAAGAAGAAAATCAGCAAGTGTGCGTACGCACAAGTCCCAGCATGTGACTCACTTAATGGAAAATACTGGGGGCGATTTCTGGACCTCTAGAGCCCAGTTTTGGGACATTCTGAAGCTGATTCTTGCTATATCAAAGAAGGCCTCACTCCATGTAAAGGGGGGAGAAATTCGAGTTAGATTGTGTGGTTTGGGTGAACTTCAGTGGTGGATGTCCATTCCACATTGTGTGAGGATTGTTAATTAATTTGGTTTCCTTTGACTCTAAGTGACCGATAAATAGTGTTGACTTAGGACTTAGGGATTGAGATTAATTATGCCTAGTTGACTTATCCACGATGTAGGGTTAACTAATTGGGATTAATCCACACACAATTACCATGTTTGTGGTCCACAACTATGATAGCAAGCCTTAATTACCCAATTCTCACCAAGCTCTTTTTACAATCTAAATTTCCATTTCCATTGCTTTAGTTGCTTTCTCATTTAATTACTTGCATGTCTATTTACTTTCTTGCCTTTTTATTCTCTTGCCATTTACACTTCTTGCCTCTCTTGTCAATCGATCCCCCTTGTTCTCTCATAGCCAATAATTGTACACTTCATTGCAACTCCTAGGGAAGACGACCTGAGGTTGTATGACTCTCAGTTTATGTTTTGTATTTGAATATCTAAACTTTGATGTTGAGAGTTGGTTGTTGATTTAGCTATACTTGCAACAAAATGATCTTATTTTGAGAAATTCTAGATCAACGTGAATTCTCACTCATCATTCACTATTTCATAATTAAAGACAGCTAAACGACAAGGATATCATCATACCACTTGATCAAATCTGTCAGCAATGTGCTCAACCTGATCTAATCTGTACAGGGTCCCCTCATATCCCAATAACTGCTGCTCCATCTAACCACAACGAATTTAAACAAAATAACATGTAGTTATCAGCATTTGTTTCACAATAACAGGATTTGTAAACAAACATATTGATAAATACTACTTATCTACCTCACTTTTAGTAAAACCCTAGGCAACCCTACCCTATTACTCACTTAGTCTCACATTCTAACTTAATTTTATTAAGATTTGACTAACAACTTAAACCAATTTTTCTTACTAAACTAACTAAGAAATAGAGTAACAGCTTATACTAATAAACATGTTAAAAACAATCAACAACCACCGAATAACATAAAATAAGTAAACAGTAATTCTAACTATAACTATCATGCAACCACTAACTAAGAAATAATACGTAACTCTAACTAATCTGAGAAAAATAACTCAAACTAACATTTTAATCACTAACCTCAAACTACTGATGCTGTGAATAACGAATCTCTCGAACGCCGGAATACAGAAAGTTCTAATAAAATAAAAATTGGGTGACGATTTGGAAAGAAAAGGACAGGGGACAATAGTCCCAATTCAAGTTTATAATGCGCTGAATTTTACATAGAGTTCGCCGGGAAGTGCGGCGAACTCTATAATATATATAGAGTTTGTCGGGGATACGACGAATTCAATAAAAAATATAGAGTTTGCCGGAGATACGAAAAACTTGTCATAATTACTAAAAAAAAACAGACATTCCTATAAATAAAGATGAAAACTAGATTTTTAAAAAATAATTATTTTTAATAATTTATAACCAAAAAATATTATAAAAATAGGTGTATAGAGAAACGATGTTTACATTACTTTTTCTATATAAATTTTTTGTACATCTTCATTTTTTAACATTTTATCATCTCTCATTTATTATCAATCACTTTTATATAAAAGTTATACGCATAATATTTTTTGTTTAAATATAAATATTTATAGGAATATAAATAGATTTTGTCAAGATAAGAAATGATAAATTTATATCTTCAATT
This sequence comes from Arachis duranensis, assembly GCF_000817695.3. Taxonomy (NCBI): domain Eukaryota; kingdom Viridiplantae; phylum Streptophyta; class Magnoliopsida; order Fabales; family Fabaceae; genus Arachis; species Arachis duranensis. Next base: position 30,423,575 of record NC_029781.3, read on the forward strand.
ACATTGTTGATATACATTTATTTTTTACGGTACATGATGAATAATATCTTAATTATACCTCCATTAAATAATCTAATAATTATAAAATTTCAACGAAAATATTCTATTTAAAAAAACATAATTAAAAAGTCTATTCTTATTTAATTATTTGCATTTTTTATTTTTTATTTGTATAATTTTGATTGTGCATGCCCTTATTATTAGTTTTACTAACATTGAAAAACGACAAGAATAAAAATAACTATTCAATTTGTGTTTATAGGATTGGAATCTAGCAACGACGTTGTTAAAAACATTGAGACTATTCAGCAACGAAAATATAACAAAAGTACTAACTCTGTCACACAAAATATGGTTCTGTAAATCGTGTCTTTGTTGTGTCCGAAAAAGATCTAACAATTTCTGATAATTGAGCACAATCCCCCTAATCAGGTTGTTGAAATTGCTGGATCAGATCACATGATCATGAATCATGATATCCAAATCCATAGACCTTTGCCTTCAACTACAGTCCATTGCTACCAATTATGATTGATTGCTACGTGTATAGGCTATGGGATGCTTGCTGTTTTGGATTGAGTTGGTGTCTTTGTTCTTGGATTAGTGTGGACTTCTGGTTTTGCTAATCACTAGCGAAATCAGAAGTTTCATAAGAGAGCGCTAAATTAAATACAAAATAAATTAAAATATAATATAATAAAAAATTAATAAATTATATAAAAATAAACATCTAATTACATATTTTAAGATTTTGGTATTTTTAAATTTGCTCAATGATGCTTTGTGAAATTAAAATAATCAATTATCATCTTTGAAATAAATTTTGAAGCAATCTCCTTTTTAATATATACAATCATATAATTTGTTAAAAATTTGTCTTCCATTTTGTTTCGAATTCTTACTTTAATAATCTTCATAGCTGAAAAAGCGCATTCAGTTGTTATTGTTGTCAAGGAGAGTCAAAACAAGACAAATTAATCTATCAATTAAAGGATAGATATTTGATTTTTCTGTTTCGTCAATTTTTGACGCAATTCAGCAATGGTAGACAAATTTTAAAAATCTGGAACATTAACCACATCAAGTTCATAATGTTGTAACTCATCATCTAAGTGGATCTTCTCTTGCTCAAAAAAATCTAAAGAATAAAAATTCTTTACAAGATTGTATATATTGCAAACACTAATAAATGACTTGAAAGTATCTTTAGGATCCAAAAATGTACTCAATATGAAGAGCTTGGTTGTTTGCTCACTAAATCTATTATTTAGCTCTTTCAATTGAAAATCTATTACACTAGTAAAAATGTCAACACAGTAGTGCTGTTCAATAGTGATAACATCCTTTTTATGACGAAATCGAATTATGTCACTAAAAGAAATACTCATATCAGGTATCTGAATAGCATGATCATTGCAGAAAGAGCTAACTTTTTCTAAAAGTACCTTTCAACTATCATTTCTTAACTATTGAATTAATGACTTTGTACTAGAAACTAGATGCATAGCATTCAAAATGTGACGTCGGGACGTCGCTTGGGCCACCAATCTTGGCGAGGTTAACAACCCCATTATGGTGAAAATAGCCATAAACCCACCTTGGTTGGCCAAGGTAAGGATGCACCTCTTACTCTCAAAGAGCCTAGAGAAAAATAAGCACACAACTTATTTCATATTCAAATAAACTTCAACTCTATTTCATAAATAAAAGGTACATGAGTTATTTATACTAGTGGGAGAAGGAAAAGCCTTCATAACGTGGACGTTGTGGGACAAATATGTAAAACCCAGTTAATTAACGGCTAATTAACCCATAAATGAGAATTTATTCTAGAAAGCCCAAAATGTGATTTTTATGGCTAAATGTGATAGAGGAGGTTGAGACGAGAATTTCGGTACCAATTTTATAGAATTCGGACCTAGATTGGACCGAACGGGTCAAACCGGGCCAACTTGACCCAAAGTGGGCCCTTGGCCCAACATAACTAAACCAAAATCCTAGTTTTCAGCATTCTCTCTCCTCACTAAACACACTCACATGCTGAAATTAGAGGCACAAGAGGGAAGAACACTCTCTCAAGTTCTCTCTCTTGGTTGATCTTCAAACCACCATAACTTTTGATCTAGAGCTCCGATTGCCGCACCGTTTGCGCCCACGCGTTCACCGCGAAGAGCTCTACAAAACCCATACAATTAATTTTGAGGTAAGCCACGTTTTGCTCTTCGAAATTCCAGCTTTATTTTCGAGTTTTATGAGCAAAAATGTTGAGATTTTGGGCTCTTTGATGTTATAGGACCCAACTCTCTTGAAGGAGAAGGTTAATCTTGTCTCCTTGGACCTTGGATGTGGTAAGATTCTCAACCCTAATGTAATTTGTTGTTCTATGATATTTGGGTATTGAGATGTTGTGTATGGGTATGATGATTGTGGCTTAGGTTGTGTATGTGTGAATATTGGAGCTTGATTGGTGATTTTGAAAAGCTTAAAAAGGGATTTGGTGGTGAAAAATCTGTTCTTGGAGGTGTTGAGGCCTTGAGAGCTTGTGGATAAGTGATTTGGAAGTGCTCCGGTTGAGCTTGGAAAATCGGCTAAAGTATGGTCTCAGTTTCTCGTATCTAATATGTAATGTGGTAGGAAATACTTAGGCTAGAGGCCCTAAGATAGGCATTGAATTGTTGGTGTTGTTGAATGGTTGATATATATGATGTGGTCATATATGTGATGATGATTATTGATGCCTTAATGGTATGAGGTATGAGAAATATGCATGTTGTGATATATGCTTGATGGTTGATTATGGTTGAATTGTGGGTGGAGCCATGTTGATGGTGAGTATGATATTGATTGTGTAAAATGATGATTTATTGGAATTGGTATTGTTGAAAATTGGCATGAGAAAGAGTATATGATATGTCCATGTGTTTGAGTTTGAGCCACTTGGGTGAAGTGGGTTAAAAGGATGGGATAGTGATTTTGTGATTTGTGATAAAGTGTCAATGTGTGAGTTGAGGAGGCTTGATGTTAACTTTAACATATTTTGATTTATTTCAGAGAAAAGGGGATGAAATTGGCATGTTTTGATTGGTTTTGAAAAGAGTTGAAAATGGTTTGTTTTGAAAATGGCACTTTGTGGTTTTGTATGAAAAACATGGCTTTTGGGCATACTTTGACGGGACATAACTTGGACTACGGATCTCTATTTTGTGCCAAATCTGTTTAGAAATGAAATTGGATCCGGGATGTCCATGCCGTTTAAAGAACGGGTGAAAAACGATTTAAAATGAGAAAGTTATGTCTGTCGGAAGATTGGGGGTTGAATTTGTGAATTCTGTAGTTTTTAACTTAGAAAATTTTTAGCAGAATGACCCCCTGCGCGTAGGCGCACTTAGCGCGTACGCGCCGTTCTTCTAGAAAGCGCCATCCACGCGTGCGCGTGATGTGCGCGGGCGCGCCGATGGGCTGCACCCAATGCCCAGCTATTTTCCAGAGAGTTGTGCCAGAGTTGTGCCAGTTTTGTGCCTGGGGCACAAGAGTACCCACGCGTACGCGTGGTTGACGCGTGCGCGCCGTTGACTAATTTTTGAACCGCGTGAAGGGCGCCTACGCGCCGATGAGTTTTTGTGGCCATCTGTGCATGCGCGTGGAGTGCGCGTACGTGTGGCCCTGTTTTCATCCCAAAGTTGATTTTTGAGTTTTAAAAGCCAAATCTCATACTTCTAAGCCTCCGATCTCACCACTTATGTCTTAAATCATGTTGATATGCCTAGCTATTAGAAAAAGAGCTAGGGGATGTGGTAACTTGCGAGTAAAGCAAGAAAAAAATGAATGATCAATGAGGATCAAAGATGATTACGTGAGAGGCGGAGGATAGTGGTGGAAGTGCTTGTTATGCCATGGGCCAAAAGGTCGTAATTGTTAATGAAACGGCTGGTTATGGATTTAACCATGAGCCGGATGGCTAGATTATTGTCGTGTTACGGCGGAGCCATGATTATGGCTAGCATAAATGCATATATGCTGTTGAATGAATTGTGAATGTTGCACTTCCATTATCGGAGATGAGAGTTTCCCTTGGATAAAGCAGTGGCTAGCCACCACGTGCTCCAAGTTGAGACTTGAAGCTCTTTTGACCCTATGTCATCAGGGTGGCCAGGCACTGTGAAAGCCCCGGATGAGCTCACCCCCACAAATATTCACCAGTGAGGGTGATGGATATGGATCATGATTATGATCAAGTTTATATTGAGTATAACTCGAGTTGGGGAGACATGACAGAGGGACAGTCCAATGGTTAACTGCCAGGACTTGTCGGGTTGGCTCTATAACCGACAGATGATATCATCAGCCACTAGGGATAGGCATTCATCATATGCATACTATATAAATTGTTTGAGATTGCCTAATTGACTGCATATTATTTGCTAATTGTCTAAATGCCTTAATTGTTCCTATTTGTATATTTCTTGTTTGATATAATTGTGTTGGCTATATTATACTCCTGCTGGTGGATGGGAGGTCTGAAGGAATTGGAAAGGAAAGTATTAGTTAGACTAAAGAATCTTTAGTCAGATGCCCTTTATGGTTTAGCTTGTTTATAAGCTTTTGAATTATCTGGAAGAAGTTCTAGGATTGCCTTTGGCTTTCCTCTATTATTATGTATTATATATGTGAAAGCTGTTACCATGCTGGGGACCTCTGGTTCTCACCCATGCGAATTTTGTGGTTTTCAGATGCAGGACGTGAGGTTTCTCGCTGAGGCCTGCTAGAGACTTCTGGATTTGCGAAGATCCTTTATTCTCGGGGATATGTTTTGGTTTATATGTTTTGCTTAGATACTTTTATCTCTACTAAATAATACAGACTATGATGACTCCTCTTATGGGAGATTTTGGAGATTAGGTTTCTGTTTTTGTGTCCCTTTGGGTTTTCTTTGGGGTTTCCTTATTTTATCATATGTATATGTTGCTATGCTCAGACCGGTTATCTTCGCAGCCGGATTTTGAGTCTTGATATTCCTGTTTTTGACACTCCTTTGTATGTATATAATCTCGCATTGGTTATCCTTTTTCGTTACTGGTGCACGAAATTGCAATCACACTTTTGCAATTCCGCACAACTAACCAGCAAGTGCACTGGGTCGTCCAAGTAATACCTTACGTGAGTAAGGGTCGATCCCACGGAGATTGTCGGCTTGAAGCAAGCTATGGTTATCTTGTAACTCTTAGTCAGGATATCAATAGTTATCAGGGTTGATTGTAAAAAGCAAAAGAACATGAAATAAGTACTTGTTTTGCAGTAATGGGAAACAGGTTGAGGTTTTGGAGATGCTCTATCTTCTGAATCTCTGCTTTCCTACTGTCTTCTTCTTCAAGCACGCAAGGTTCCTTCCATGGCAAGCTGTATGTAGGATTTCACCGTTGTCAATGGCTACCTCCCATCCTCTCAGTGAAAATGTTCAACGCGCTCTGTCACAACACGGCTATTCATCTGTCGGTTCTCAATCGAGTCAGAATAGAATCCAGTGATTCTTTTGCGTCTGTCACTAACGCCCAGCCTTTAGGAGTTTGAAGCTCGTCACAGTCATTCAATCATTGAATCCTACTCAGAATACCACAGACAAGGTTTAGACCTTCCGGATTCTCTTGAATGCCGCCATCAATTCTAGCTTATACCACGAAGATTCTGATTAAGGAATCCAAGAGATATCTACTCAATCTAAGGTAGAACGGAGGTGGTTGTCAGGCA
>NC_029781.3:30429961-30433195 GCF_000817695.3 Arachis duranensis
ACAATAATGCCAAAAAGCGTATAAATTATCCGCTCATCACAACACCAAACTTAAATTGTTGCTTGTCCCCAAGCAACTGAAAACCAAAATAGAATAAAAAGAAGAGAATATACTATAGACTCCAAAATATCAAAGAAACTTAGCTCCAATTAGATGAGCGGGACTATTAGCTTTTTGCTTCCGAACAGTTTTGGCATCTCGCTTTATCCTTTGAAGTTCAGAATGATTGGCATCTATGGGAATTCAGAACTCAGATAGTGTTATTAATTCTCCTAGTTAAGTGTAATGATTCTTGAACATAGCTATTTTATGAGTCTTGGCTGTGGCCCAAAGCACTCTGTCTTCCAGTATTACCATCGGATACATATATGCCACAGACACATACTTGGGTGAACCTTTTCAGATTGTGACTCAGCTTTTCTAGAGTCCCCAATTAGAGGTGTCTAGGGTTCTTAAGCACACTCTTTTTTTTTGCCTTGGATCACAACTTTATTTCTTATTCTCTCTCTTTTTTTTCGTTTTTTTAATCACTGCTTTTTCTTGCTTCAAGAATCAATTTGATGATTTTTCAGATCTTCAATAACAGTTCTCTTTTTCCTCATTCTTTCAAGAGCCAACAATTTTAACATTCTTAAAACAACAAATTCAAAAGACATATGCACTATTCAAGCATTCATTCAGAAAACACAAAGTATTGTCACCACATCAAACTAATTCAACTAGTTTCAAAGATAAATTCGAAATCCTGTACTTCTTGTTCTTTTGTGATTAAAGCACTTTTCATTTAAGAGAGGTGATGGATTCATAGGACATTCATAGCTTTAAAACATGAACTTTAATTTTTATTAATCATAAATTAAGAACAATACTCAAAAATAGATATAAGATGAGACTAGTAAGAATAGAAAACAAAAATTTAAATAGGCTCCTAATGATAGAGGTTATCACAGAGTTAGGACTCAACAACCTTGATTTTGAGAAGTGGATGCTCCCTCAAAATGAGGGGAGAACTTTTGGCGTTTCAACTCTTGAAGTTCACGCCCCTGCTTCTCTTGTTCCTTCAGCAATTTGCAGAGCATGCAGTTCTGATTCTGCTATTCTTCCTTAAGTTGCTCCATAGTTTCTTGCAACTTGGTGATAGATTCTTCTAGGCTGGCCCAGTAGTCAATTTCAGGAAATTCAGGGAGGAACTCTTGCGCCCTCTTTTTGATAGAGTTGTCTTGCATTTGTCCTTCCATTGACTTCTTGGTGATTGGATGTTCAATGGGTATGAATTCATCTACTCCCATCTTCACCCCAGCNNNCAATGAATCATCACTGCTCTCTTGATAGTGACCTCAGAACGGTTGCTAGTGGGCAATATGGAGCGCCCAATGAAGTCTAGCCAGCCTCTTGCAATTGGTTTGAGGTCTCCCCTCTTGAGTTGGTTTGGGACACCTTTTGAATTGGTTATCCACTTAGCTCCAGGGAGGTAAATATCTTCTAGAACTTGATCCAACCCCTTATCTGCTCTCACCATTCTCCTATTAAAGGATTCAGGATCATCTTGCAGTTGAGGTAATTTGAACACCTCTCTTATTTTGTCCAGATGGAAGTATATAACTTTCCCTCTGACCATGGTTCTGTAAGTATGGAAAGCAGTTCTAGTCATTCTCTACTTATCTGTCAGCCACAGATTTGAGTAGAATTCTTGAACCATATTTCTTCCAACCTTTATCTCAGGATTGGTTAGAACTTCCCATCCTCTGTTTCGAATTTGCTCTTGGATCCCCGGATATTCATCTTCTTTCAGATCAAATTTTACTTCCGGGATCACTGACCTCAAACCCGAATTTGACTTCCGGGATCACTGACCTCAGACCCATTATTTTGTGATAATGGTCTTCATGTTCTTTGGTTAAAAACTTCTTTTGATTCCAAAGATTCTTTAGATTATTCTCTTTCTTTCCTCTTAAATTGGTTTATTTTCCCTTAGGAGCCATGATCTTGATGAATCTTGGCTTAGTGATCACGGAAAAGCACACCAAACTTAGAGGTTTGCTTGTCCTCAAGCAAAAGAAAGGAAAGAGGGGAGAGAGGAGGAGAGCAAATTTGAATGGTGTAGGAAAATAGGGTGGCCGAACGTGTTTAAATAGGAGAGGATGAGAGATTTTCGAAAATTTGAGGGAGATTTGAGAAGATATGGAAAAAATTTGAGGAGATAATTGAGTTTTTGAAAGAGCCTAAGAAAGGATTTGAAATAGATTTGAAGAAGATTTTAATTTTTGAAATTGGAAGGTGAATGATGAAAGTTTGTAATGTGTTTATGCAGAAAAATATGAATCAAAACAAGAAAGTTTGAAAAAATTTGAAGTGGGAAACAAAATCTCCTCCCCCTGCCTTTCTGGTGTTAAACGCCCAGAATGGTATCCATTCTGGCGTTTAACGCCCATTTGTTGGCCAATTTGGGCGTTTAACGCCCAGCCAGGTACCCTGGCTGGCATTAAATGCCAGAAATCCCTTTATCACTGGGCGTTTTGCTAAACGCCCAAGATGCTGCACACCTGGCGTTAAACGCCCAGAATGGTGCCCATTCTGGCGTTAAACGCCCAGAATGGTGCCCATTCTGGCGTTTAACGCCCAAAATGGCACCTTTACTGGTGTTTAACGCCCAAAGTACCCCTTACTGGCGTTTTTTCGCCAGTAAACTCTTTTTCTCTGCTTTTTGCACTGAATCCTTCTGTAACTCTGTGAATTCCTTCAATTTTGATAATTGCCCTTGTAGAAACAAAACGAATAACCTGCTAATGACTGGGTTGCCTCCCAGCAAGCGCTTCTTTATTGTCTTTAGCTGGACCTTCACTGAGATTCATTCAAGCCTCAGTTTTGAGCATTCTTGCTCAAAATTTCTTTCAAGATAATGTTTGATCCTCTGTCCATTAACAATGAACTTTTTGTCAGAATCAATATCTTGAAGCTCAACATATCCATATGGTGACACTCTTGTAATCACATATGGACCCCTCATCGGGATTTAAGTTTTCCTAGGAATAGTCTGAGCCTAGAGTTGAAGAGCAGAACTTTTTGTCCTGGCTCAAAGACTCTGGATGACAACTTCTTGTCATGCCACTTCTTTGCCTTTTCCTTATAAATCTTTGCATTTTCAAAGGCACTGAGTCTAAATTCATCTAGCTCATTTAGCTGGAGTAATCTTTTTTCACCAGCTAACTTAGCATCCAGGTTTAGGAATCTGGT
>NC_029781.3:30435779-30436815 GCF_000817695.3 Arachis duranensis
TTCTACTATGGGCTTACAGAAAAAGCTCAGATGTCTTTAGATCACTCAGCTGGTGGATCTATCCACATGAGGAAGACAATTAAGAAGCTCAAGAGCTTATAGACACTGTTGCTAGAAATCAATATTTGTACTCTAGCAATGAGCTCTCTCCAAAAGAGGAAGTCATGACAGTAGTCACTGATCCTAATCCTCAAGAACAGATGATTGAGCTTAATCAACAATTGCTTCTGATGACAGAACAGTTAGCAGAATTTAAAGAGATGCTCTATGAAACTAAAGTTGCTAACAAGAGCATAGAACTGTAGTTGAATCAAGCAAAACAGCAAATATCTAAACAGATAACAGAGGAATGTCAAGCAGTTCAATTGAGGAGTGGGAAGACTTTGAATAACACTGCTCAAAGTAGCAGAAATCCAAATAATGAACAATTGACAGGGGATAACCAAACCACTGTTCAAAATCCCTCTGAGGACAGTAAGAGCCCAGAGAGGAATGTTATTGGCGTTCAAACGCCAAAGAGGGAAGGAAAACTGGCGTTAAACGCCCATTCCTTGCCCAGTTCTGGCGTTCAAACGCCAGAAAAGGGGGAAAAGTTGGCGTTAAACGCCCATTTTCCACACAATCCTGGCGTTCAGACGCCAAGGGAGGATCAGACACCTGAGAGTGCTGACAGTAATCCCTCTAAAAAGGCTTCTTCAACCACTTCTGTAAGGAATAAACCTGCAGCATCTAAGGTTGAAGAATATAAAGCCAAGATGCCTTATCCTCAAAAACTCCGCCAAGCGGAACAGGATAAGCAATTTGCCCTCTTTGCAGACTATTTAAGGACTCTTGAAATAAAGATTCCGTTTGCAGAGGCACTTGAGCAAATACCTTCTTATGCTAAGTTCATGAAAGAAATCTTAAGTCATAAGAAGGATTGGAGAGAAACTGAAAAAGTGTTTCTCACTGAAGAATGCAATGCAGTCATTCTAAAAAGCTTACCAAAAAAGCTTCAAGATCCAGGAAGCTTTATGATACCATGCACATTAGAAGG
>NC_029781.3:30440425-30441452 GCF_000817695.3 Arachis duranensis
CTGGGCGTTTAACGCCAGGTGTGCAGCATCCTGGGCGTTTAGCAAAACGCCCAGTGATAAAGGAATTCTGGCGTTTAACGCCAGCCAGGGCACCTGGCTGGGCGTTAAACGCCCAAAAGGGGCAACAAATGGGCGTTAAACGCCAGAATGGGTGCCATTCTGGGCGTTTAACGCCAGAAAGGTGGGGGGGACCACAATTTTGTTTTCAAATCAGATTTTTTCAAACTTTCTTTTTCTTACCCATATTTTTCTACAAAAACACATTTCAATCTCTCATCATTCACTTTCAAATTTTCAAAAATCTAAAATCATTCTTCAAATCTCTCAAATCATTCCCAAATTTTGTTCAAAAACTTACCCTTCTCTCAATTTCTTTCCATATCTTCTCAAATCTCCTTTCAAATTTTTCTTGTTTTCGAAATCTCTCCTCCCCACTTTATAAATACACGTTTGGCCCCCCTCATTCCACCACACCATTCGAATTTGCTCTTCCTCTCTCTCTCTTCTTTCCTTTCTTTTGCTTGAGGACAAGCAAACTTCTAAGTTTGGTGTGCTTTTCCGTGATCACTAAGTCAAGATTCATCAAGATCATGGCTCCTAAGGGAAAACAAACCAATTTAAGAGGAAAGAAAGAAAATAATCCAAAGAATCTTTGGAATCAAGAGAAGTTCTTAACCAAAGAACATGAAGACCATTATCACAAAATAATGGGTCTGAGGTCAGTGATCCCGGAAGTAAAATTTGATCTGAAAAAAGATGAGTATCCGGGGATCCAAGAGCAAATTCGAAACAGAGGATGGGAAGTTCTAACCAATCCTGAGATAAAGGTTGGAAGGAATATGGTTCAGGAATTCTACTCAAATCTGTGGTTAACAGATAAGTAGAGAATGACTGGAACTGCTTACCATACCTACAGAACCATGGTCAAAGGGAAAGTTATGTACTTCCATCTGGACAAAATAAGAGAAATCTTCAAATTACCTCAACTGCAATGATCCTAAATCCTTTAATAGGAGAATGGTGAGAG
>NC_029781.3:30442342-30442946 GCF_000817695.3 Arachis duranensis
AGACTATGGAGCAACTGAAGGAAGAACAGCAGAATCAGAACTGCATGCTCTGCAAATTGCTGAAGGAACAAGAGAAGCAGGTGCGTGAACTCCAAGAGTTGAAATGCCAAAAGCTCTCATCTCAAGTTGAGGGAGCATCTACTTCTCAAAATCAAGGTTGTTGAGTCCTAACTCTGTGAAAACCTCTATCATTAGGAGCATATTTAAATTTTTGTTTTCTATTTTTATTTTCTAGTCTCATCTTATATTTATTTTTGAGTCTTGTTTTTAATTCATAATTAATAAAATTTAAAATTCATGTCTTAAAGCTATGAATGTCCTATGAATCCATCACCTCTCTTAAATGAAAAATGCTTTAATCACAAAAGAACAAGAAGTACAGGATTTCGAAATTTATCCTTGAAAGTAGTTGAATTAGTTTGATGTGGTGACAATAATTTTTGTTTTCCGAATGAATGCTTGAACAGTGCATATGTCTCTTGAATTTGTTATTTTGAGAATGTTAAAATTGTTGGCTCTTGAAAGAATGAGGAAAAAGAGAACTGTTATTGAAGATCTGAAAAATCATCAAATTGATTCTTGAAGCAAGAAAAAGCAGTGATTC
>NC_029781.3:30443290-30444105 GCF_000817695.3 Arachis duranensis
ACTGCAGATGCTGTTGGATTCTGACCTCCCTGCACTCGAAGTGTATTTTCTGGAGCTACAGAAGCCCAATTGGCGCGATCTTAATGGCATTGAAAAGTAGACATCCTGGGCTTTCCATCAATGTATAATAGTCTATACTTTGCCCGAGATTTGATGGCCCAAACCGGCGTGGCAAAACAGCCTCAGAAATTCCAGCGTTTAACGCTGGAACTGGCATAAAACTTGGAGTTAAACGCCCAAACTGGCATAAAAGCTGGTGTTTAACTCCAGAAAAGGTCTCTACACAAAAATGCTTCAATGCTCAGCCCAAGCACACACCAAGTGGACCTAGAAGTGGATTTTTATGTCATTTACTCATTTCTGTACACCCTAGGCTACTAGTTTACTATTAATAGGATCTTTTGACATTGTATCAGTACCTTTTGATGACCTTATGACATTTTTACACGTTTTCTTCCACAGCATGAGTCTCTAAATCCCATGGTTGGGGGTGAGGAGCTCTGCTGTGTCTTGATGGATTAATGCAAATTACTACTGTTTCTCATTCAATCATGCTTGCTTCCATTCTAAGATATTACTTGTTCTTAAACCGGATGAATGTGATGATCCGTGACAATCATCATCATTCTCAACTATGAACGTGTGCCTGACAACCACCTCCGTTCTACCTTAGATTAAGTAGTTATCTCTTGGATTCTTTAATCGGAATCTTCGTGGTATAAGCTAGAACTGATGGCGGCATTCAAGAGAATCCGGAAGGTCTAAACCTTGTCTGTGGTATTCTGAGTAGGATTCAATGATTGAATGACTGTGAC
>NC_029781.3:30444686-30445356 GCF_000817695.3 Arachis duranensis
TATTACTTGGACGACCCAGTGCACTTGCTGGTTAGTTGTGCGGGGTTGCAAAAGTGTGATTGCAATTTCGTGCACCAAGCATCATCCAAGCTCCTTGCCCAATCCTTTCTTCGGGCTATTACAGTTCGTTCTAGGATTCTTTTTAGATCTCTGTTAGAGACTTCAGCTTGCCCATTTGTCTGTGGATGATACGGGGTAGCCACTTTGTGGCTAATTCCATATCGGACCATAGTGGAGTAAAGCTGTTTATTGCAGAAATGAGTACCCCCATCACTGATTATGACTCTGGGAACACCAAATCTGTTGAAGATGTGTTTCTGGAGGAATTTCAGCACGGTTTTAATATCATTAGTGGGTGTAGCAATCGCTTCTACCCATTTAGATACATAGTCCACTGCCACCAGAATATAAGTGTTTGAGTATGAAGGTGGGAACGGTCCCATAAAGTCAATACCCCATACGTCAAATAATTCAATCTCTAAGATCCATGCTGAGGCATGGCATAACCATGAGGCAGATACCAGCTCTCTGGCAACTGTCACAGTTCTGTACAAACTCTCGGGAGTTTTTATAGAGTGTAGGCCAGTAGAAGCCGCATTGGAGGACTTTTGTGGCTGTCCGCTCACTTTCGAAATGTCCTCCATACTGTGATCCATGGCAATGCCCAAGG
>NC_029781.3:30446295-30446888 GCF_000817695.3 Arachis duranensis
AGTTCATTTTTTTCATTATGAACCACTGTCATGCCTCCCTTTTTGGGGCCAACTTGGACAGGGCTCACCCAGGGGCTATCAGAAATAGGATAAATAATCCCAGCCTCTAGTAATTTAGTGACCTCTTTCTGCACCACCTCCTTCATGGCTGGATTTAGCCTCCTTTGTGGTTGGACCACTGGTTTGGCATGATCCTCTAACAGGATCTTGTGCATGCATCTAGCTGGGCTAATGCCCTTAAGATCACTTATGGACCACCCAAGAGCTGTCTTGTGTGTCCTTAGCACTTGCATCAGTGCTTCCTCTTCCTGTGGATTTAAAGCAGAGCTTATAATCACTGGAAAAGTGTCACCCTCTCCCAGAAATGCATACTTCAGGGATGGTGGTAATGGTTTGAGTTCAGGTTTGGGAGGCTTATCCACCTCCTGAGGAATTTTCAAAAATTCTTATGTTTCCTCTGGTTCTTCTTGATCAGGCTGAGCATCCTTGAAGATGTCCTCAAGCTCTGATTCTAGACTTTCAGTCATATTGATCTCTTCCACCAAAGAGTCAATAATGTCAGCGCCCATGCAGTCATTTGGTGAGTCTGGATG
>NC_029781.3:30448445-30500828 GCF_000817695.3 Arachis duranensis
TTTGAGCAGTGTTATTCAATGTCTTCCCACTCCTCAGTTGAACTGCTTGGCATTCTTCTGTTATCTGTTTAGATATCTGCTATTTTGCCTGATTCAACTGCAATTCTATGTTCTTGTTATCAATTTTAGTTTCTTGGAGCATTTCTTTAAATTCTGCTAACTGTTTTGTCATCAGGTGTAATTGTTGATTAAGCTCAATCATCTGTTCTTGAGAATTAGGATCAGTGGCTACTGCCATGACTTCCTCTTTTGTAGAGAACTCATTGCTAGAGTACAAATGTCTCTGGTGATGGAGTATGGGACCCCAAACCTCTCTTTATCACGTACTGTGTCAGCAAGTTGTAAGAATTGTGCCAGAAACTCAGTAGGTTCTTCCTGTGGAAGACCGGAATATTGGCAATTTTGCTGCACCATGATAATGAGTTGAGGGTTTAGCTCAAAGCTGCTTGCTTTGATGGGAGGTATACAGATGCTACTCCCATATGCAGTTGTAATGGGATTAGCATATGACCCTAGAGTCCTTCTGGACTGCTCAATTCCACTTAGGTCCATGATGGAGAAAGGGAATATGATATGAATTCAAAAGTAAAGTAAAAATATTTTTTTCTTTTTTTTTGACCGAAAAAAATAAAATAAAACAAAAGGAAAATAAAATAAATTTTCGAAAACTAAAAGAAAATAGGATCAAAGCAACTTGAAAACTAAATCAATTAGTTAATTAAAAAGATTTTGGAATTAGCAATTGAAAATATATGATTGAAAATTATTTTGAAAAAGATTTGATTTTTTTGAAATTAGGAAAGAGAAAAACAACAAAATGACACCAAACTTAAAAATTTTTAGAAAATCAAACACAAGAATTTTCGAAAATTTTAAAGGAAAAACACAAAGAAGACACCAAACATAGAATTTTTAAAGAACAAGAAAGGACTAAGAACATGCAAATTCAAAAAATTAAAAGAAAACAAAAGCATGCAATTGACACCAAACTTAAAATATGAAACTAGACTCAACTAAAAGACTCTAAACCAACAAAAATAAAACAGTCCTAATCTAAGCAACAAGATAAGCCGTCAGTTGTCCAAACTCGAACAATCCCCGGCAACGGCGCCAAAAACTTGGTGCAAGAAATTGCAATTACACTTTTGCAATTTCGCACAACTAACCAGCAAGTGCACTGGGTCGTCCAAGTAATACCTTACGTGAGTAAGGGTCGATCCCACGGAGATTGTCGGCTTGAAGCAAGCTATGGTTATCTTGTAACTCTTAGTCAGGATATCAATAGTTATCAGGGTTGATTGTAAAAAGCAAAAGAACATGAAATAAGTACTTGTTTTGCAGTAATGGGAAACATGTTGAGGTTTTGGAGATGCTCTATCTTCTGAATCTCTGCTTTCCTACTGTCTTCTTCTTCAAGCATGCAAGGTTCCTTCCATGGCAAGCTGTATGTAGGATTTCACCATTATCAATGGCTACCTTCCATCCTCTTAGTGAAAATGTTCAACGCGCTCTGTCACAGCACGGTTATTCATTTGTCGGTTCTCAATCGGGTCAGAATAGAATCCAGTGATTCTTTTGCGTCTATCACTAACGCCCAGCCTTCAGGAGTTTAATGCTCGTCACAGTCATTCAATCCTTGAATCCTACTCAGAATACCACAGACAAGGTTTAGACCTTCCGGATTCTCTTGAATGCCGCCATCAATTCTAGCTTATACCACGAAGATTCTGATTAAGGAATCTAGCTTATACCACGAATATTCTGATTAAAGAATCCAAGAGATATCTACTTAATCTAAGGTAGAACGGAGGTGGTTTTCAGGCACACGTTCATAGTTGAGAATGATGATGAGTGTCATGGATCATCACATTCATCAGGTTTAAGAACAAGTGATATCTTAGAATGGAAGCAAGCATGATTGAATGAAAAACAGTAGTGATTGCATTAATCCATCAAGACACAGCAGAGCTCCTCACCCCCAACCATGGGGTTTAGAGACTCATGCTATAGAAGATACAATGAGAAATGTGTAAAGTGTCATGAGGTACAGATACAATGTCAAAAGATCCTATTAATAGTGAACTAGTAACCTAGGGTATACAGAAATGAGTAAATGACGTAAAAATCCACTTCTGGGTCCACTTAGTGTGTGCTTGGGCTGAGCATTGAAGCTTTCATGTGTAGAGACTTTTTCTGGAGTTAAACGCCAGCTTTTATGCCAGTTTGGGCGTTTAACTCCAATTTTTATGCCAGTTCCAGCGTTAAACGCTGGGAATTCTGAAGCTGATTTGCAACGCCGGTTTGGGCCATCAAATCTCGGGCAAAGTGTGAACTATTACACATTGCTGGAAAGCCCAGGATGTCTACTTTCCAACGCCGTTGAGAGCGCGCCAATTGGGCATCTGTAGCTCGAGAAAATCCACTTTGAGTGTAGGGAGGTCATAATCCAACAGCATCTGCAGTCCTTTTCAGCCTCTGAATCAGATTTTTGCTCAGGACCCTCAATTTCAGCCAGAAAATACCTGAAATCATAGAAAAACACGGAAACTCATAGTAAAGTCCAAAAAAGTGAATTTTAACTAAAAACTAATAAAAATATAGTAAAAACTAATTAAAACATACTAAAAACATACTGACAATAATGCCAAAAAGCGTATAAATTATCTGCTCATCAGTTACGTTATCGATCGGAGTGTTGCGCTTTTGAGTTGCGATTTTTGTTTACCCCTTTTTCTACAAAGGCTCCTAGTTATAATCAATCATTCATACTACTATACGTACTAATTTTTTTTATTTTAGAGGTCGTAATACCTTGCCATCTCTGAATTATGACTTAAGCTTAAGACTCTGTATGGTAGGGTGTTACATTATGGTATCAGAGCAGTTCGTTCCTGTAGAGCCTGAAGGATGGACTGACTATGCTTGTGTGCATTCTCTGTGTGTGTGTTATGTGCTATTAGTATATCTGCTTGATATAATTGGCATAAAAGTTCATGTGCATGCATTTGGGACTTGAAGCACTGAACTTTCGATATTGAGACTGATCTACTTAATATCGATTGTTTGCTATGTATAGGAACTAGATGGCGCCTCGTGGATGTGGTAGAGGCCGTGGTAGAGGCCGTGGTAGAGGTCGTACTAATGCTCGTGCACCGGAGGTTAACCCTAATGACCGGTGAACCTTATGACTACGTTGGGAAACCTGGCTGCTGCGATGCAAGCCACTGCTGAAGCTCTTGGGCAACGGATAAACAATCATGGCAACAACAGAAATAGAGCTCAAGGACCAGTAGAGGTCAGAACTTTCTCTGTGATGGTAAACAAGAGTAGGGTTGCTGAAGAGTGTGTGAAAAAGGCAGCCGCTGAGAAAAGAAATCACAAGGGACCATTCCCACAGAACCGAGGGAAGAACTTTGCACCTAGAGGTCTGCCTTTCAAGTGGGGAAGTTCTTTCAGGAGGCCCAACAACAACAACTCCCAAGGGAAAAGGTTTGGGAAGCAACCACAGAATGAGCAAGCTTGTGCTAGATGTGGAAGTCACCATCCGGGAGCCCCATGTGTGGCCGGATGGGGTTTGTGCTATTACTGTAGTAAGGCGGGACATAAGGTCCCAAACTGTCCAGAGAAACAGAAACAAGGTGCTGGGAAAGCACAACAGACTGGTCGGATGTTCACCACCTCAGCTATAGGTGTCGTGGGATCCGAGACACTCATCCGAGATAACTGTGAAATGACTGGTCAAACTTTAAATGCTTTATTTGATTCGGGAGCATCGCATTCATTCATTGCATTTGAGAAAGCCCATGAGTTAGGATTGAATATTGTAACCTTAGGTTATGACCTAAAAGTGTATAATGCTACCCATGAAGCCATGGTAACTAGGCTAGGATGCCCGGAAGTTTCTTTTAGGTTCAAGCAGCGCGATTTTGTTCATAATTTAGTTTGCTTGCCGATGATCGGTCTTGATCTTATCTTGGGATTGGATTGGTTATCTAAGAACCATGTTCTGCTTGATTGTTCTATAAAGTTGGTGTATTTTATGCCGGAGGATACAGAAGGGCCGGTCGTGGTGAATAATTATTACCTGAATTCGATGATGGTGAACTGTTCTGGGATCAAATGTCAGGGTATCCTGTTGTTAACCGCGGGCATTTCGGGTGATGATCAAAGGTTAGAGCAGATTCTGGTTGTGTGTGAGTTTTCGGAAGTGTTTTTCGATGATATTGATGAGTTTCCACCTAACCGAGAGGTTGAGTTTACTATTGAGCTGGTGCCTGGGGCAGGACCAATCTCAAGTGCTCCTTATAGGATGTCACCGTTAGAGATGAACGAGCTAAAGTCTCAGTTAGAAGATTTGTTGGGTAAGAATTTTATCCGACCGAGTGTCTCCCCATGGGGTACGCCAGTGCTACTGGTAAAGAAGAAAGATGGGAGTATGCGGCTCTGTGTAGATTACAGGCAGCTGAACAAGGTTACAATAAAGAATAAGTACCCATTGCCGAGGATTGATGATCTCATGGATCAGTTGCAAGGAGCTGGAGTTTTCTCCAACATCGATTTGCGATCCAGTTATCACCAGATAAGGGTGAGGGGTGAGGATATCCCTAAGACCGCTTTCAGGACTCATTATGGTCATTACGAGTACACTGTAATGTCTTTTTGGTTGACGAACACTCCTGCAATGTTTATGGATTACATGAATAGAATTTTCCGTCCGTTTCTGGATAAATTCGTTGTTGTCTTCATTAATGACATACTGATTTATTCTAAGACAGAAGAAGAGCATGCGGAACACTTGAAGACCATCTTATAGATTCTAAAGGAGAAGAAACTCTATGCAAAACTTTCTAAGTGCGAGTTTTGGAAGAGTGAGGTGAAGTTTTTGGATCACGTGGTGAGTAAGGAGGGAATAGCCGTAGATCCAACTAAGGTGGAGGCTGTGATGGATTGGAAGCAACCAACCACCGTAACAGAGATAAGGAGTTTTCTGGGCTTAGCTGGCTATTACCGAAGGTTTATCAAGGGCTTTTCACAGATAGCTTTGCCAATGACAAAGTTAACCCGCAAAGACACTCCATTTGTTTGGACTCCTGAATGCGAGGAGAGCTTTCAGACGTTGAAGAAAAAGTTGACCACTGCACCTGTGTTAGTGTTACCTGAGCGAACGAGCCATTTGAGGTGTACTGTGATGCCTCATTAAAGGGTTTAGGGTGCGTGCTAATGCAGCATCATAATGTGGTGGCGTATGCCTCACGGTAGTTAAGACCGCATGAAGTTAATGATCCTATGCACGATTTGGAGCTTGCTGCGGTTGTGTTTGCCTTGAAGGTGTGGAGGCATTATCTCTATGGGGTTAAGTTCCAAGTCTTCTCCGATCACAAGAGTTTGAAATATCTCCTTGATAAGAAAGAGTTTAATATGAGGCAGAGAAGGTGGATGGAATTATTGAAGGACTACGACTTTAAGTTGAATTACCATCCGGGAAAGGCGAATGTAATGGCGGATAAGTTAAGTCGAAGTCGTTATATGCGGCTTGGATGACGCTCCAAGAGGAGAAGTTACTCATGGGATTCGAGAGTCTAAAAATTGGTGCTCGAGAAGTATCCGGAACCTTGTGTTTGAGCCGATTAGAAATCTCAAGTGACTTTAAGTCCGAACTCCTAAAGGCTCATCAGAATGATGAAGCGTTATGGAAGGTGTTACCGGCTATTGAGCAAGGAAAACATTGGAGAGTGTCGTAAGAAAAAGATGGGTTATGGAGGTTCAAGGGTAGGATCATTGTGCCGGATGTTGGCACTTTGAGGCAAGATATTTTAAAGGAGGCACACAAAAGCGGATTCTCCATTCACCCGGAAAGTACTAAGATGTACCATGATTTAAAGGTGATGTTCTGGTGGCCGGGTATGAAGAATGATGTGGTGGAATATGTTTCAAAGTGCCTAACTTGTCAAAGGGTAAAGATTGAACATCAAAGACCTTCCGGGATGTTGCAACCTTTAGAGATTCCACAATGGAAGTGGGAAAGTATTGCAATGGACTTTGTGTCGGGATTGCCAAGGACTAGGGCTGGTTTTGATGCTATTTGGGTGATTGTGGACCGACTGACGAAGTCAGCTCACTTTTTACTCATTCGTATGACTTACACCCTCGAAGAGCTAGCACGGTTATACATAAAGGAGATTGTGAGACTTCATGGTGTACCTGCTACTATAATCTCTGATAGAGATCCTCGTTTCACTTCAAGGTTTTGGGGTGCATTTCAGAAAGCTTTTGGAACTCGATTAAGCTTGAGCACAGCTTACCATCCTCAAACAGATGGTCAATCCGAGAGGACGATCCAAACACTAGAGGATATGTTAAGAGCTTGTGTTTTGGACCAACCGGCAAGTTGGGATCGGTATATGCCATTAGTGGAGTTTGCATACAATAATAGTATCATGCGAGCATCAAAATGACCCGGTATGAGGCCTTGTATGGGAGGAAATGTCAATCTCCGCTATGTTGGTATGAAGCTGGAGAGAAAAGCTTGTTGGGGCCGGAAATGATAGCTGAGACTACTGAACGAGTTAAGAAAATCCGTGACAGGATGCTTACGGCGCAGAGTCGTCAAAAGAGTTACGCCGATCAGAGGCGAAAGCCCTTAGAATTTGAGGAAGGAGACCATGTTTTCCTTAAGGTTACTCCGACCACGGGAGTAGGTAGGGCGATTAAGGCAAAGAAGTTGAATCCTCGATACATTGGTCCATTCCAGATTCTGGAGAGGATTGGACCGGTGGCGTATCGGATAGCTCTACCACCTCATCTTTCGAACCTGCACGACGTGTTTCACGTGTCGCAGCTTCGGAAGTACACTCCTGATGCTAGCCACGTGTTGGAACCTGAATCGGTTCAGTTAAGGGAAGATTTGACGCTTCCAGTGGCTCCGGTCAGAATTGATGATACTAGTATCAAACGGTTGGGTGGAAAAGAGGTTTCATTAGTCAAAGTGGCATGGAGTCGAGGCGGTGTCGAAGAACACACTTGGGAACTTGAGTCGGAGATGTGAACGGATTATCCACATTTATTCTCAGGTAATTGCATTTGAATTTTGTGGGCAAAATTCCCAATTAGGTGGGTAGAATGTAAAATCCGGTTAATTAACGGCTAATTAACCCATAAATGAGAATTTATTCTAGAAAGCCCAAAATGTGATTTTTATGGCTAAATGTGATAGAGGAGGTTGAGACGAGAATTTCGGTACCAATTTTATAGAATTCGGACGTAGATTGGATCGAACGGGCCAAACCGGGCCAACTTGACCCAAAGTGGGCCCTTTGCCCAACATAACTAAACCAAAATCCTAGTTTTCAGCATTCTCTCTCCTCACTAAACACACTCACATGCTGAAATTGGAGGCACAAGAGGGAAGAACACTCTCTCAAGTTCTCTCCCTTGGTTGATCTTCAAACCACCATAACTTTTGATCTAGAGCTCCGATTGCCGCACCGTTTGGGGCCACGCGTTCACCGTGGAGAGCTCTACAAAACCAATACAATTAATCTTGAGGTAAGCCACGTTTTTCTCTTCGAAATTCAAGCCTTGTTTTCGAGTTTTATGAGCAAAAATGTTGAGATTTTGGGCTCTTTGATGTTATAGGACCCAACTCTCTTGAAGGAGAAGGTTAATCTTGTCTCCTTGGACCTTGGGTGTGGTAAGATTCTCAACCCTAGTGTAATTTGTTGTTCTATGATATTTGGGTATTGAGATGTTGTGTATGGGTATGATGATTGTGGCTTAGGTTGTGTATGTGTGAATATTGGAGCTTGATTGGTGATTTTGGAAAGCTTAAAAAGGGATTTGGTGGTGAAAAATATGTTCTTGGAGGTGTTGAGGCCTTGAGAGCTTGTGGATAAGTGATTTGGAAGTGCTCCGGTTGAGCTTGGAAAATCGGCTAAAGTATGGTCTCAGTTTCTCGTATCTAATATGTAATGTGGTAGGAAATACTTAGGCTAGAGGCCCTAAGATAGGTATTGAATTATTGGTGTTGTTGAATGGTTGATATATATGATGTGATCATATATGTGATGATGATTATTGATGCCTTAATGGTATGAGGTATGAGAAATATGCATGTTGTGATATATGCTTGATGGTTGATTATGGTTGAATTGTGGGTGGAGCCATGTTGATGCTGAGTATGATATTGATTGTGTAAAATGATGATTTATTGGATTTGATATTGTTGAAAATTGGCATGAGAAAGAGTATATGATATGTCCGTGTGTTTGAGTTTGAGCCACTTGGGTGAAGTGGGTTAAAAGGATGGGATAGTGATTTTGTGATTTGTGATAAAGTGTCAATGTGTGAGTTGAGGAGGCTTGATGTTAACTTTAACATATTTTGATTTATTTCAAAGAAAAGGGATGAAATTGGCATGTTTTGATTGGTTTTGAAAAGAGTTGAAAATGGTTTGTTTTGAAAATGGCACTTTGTGGTTTTGTATGAAAAATATGGTTTTTGGGCATACTTTGATGGGACATAACTTGGACTACGAATCTCTGTTTTGTGCCAAATCTGTTTAGAAATAAAATTGGATCCGGGATGTCCATGCCGTTCAAAGAACGGGTGAAAAACGATTTAAAATGAGAAAGTTATGTCCGTCGGAAGATTGGGGGTTGAATCTGTGAATTCTGCAGTTTTTAACTTAGAAAATTTTTAACAGAATGACCCCCTGCGCGTAGGCGCACTTGGCGCGTACGCGCCGTTCTTCTAAAAAGCGCCATCCACGCGTGCGCGTGATGTGCGCGGGTGCGCCGATGGGCTGCACCCAATGCCCAGCTATTTTCCAGAGAGTTGTGCCAGAGTTGTGCCAGTTTTGTGCCTGGGGCACAAGAGTACCCATGCGTACGCATGGTTGACGCGTGCATGCCGTTGACTAATTTTTGAATGTGCGCGTCCGCGTGAAGGGCGCCTACGCGCCAAAGAGTTTTTGTGGCCATCTGCGCGTGTGCGTGGAGTGCGCGTACGCGTGGCCCTGTTTTCATTCCAAAGTTGATTTTTGAGTTTTAAAAGCCAAATTTCATACTTCTAAGCCTCCGATCTCACCACTTATGTCTTAAATCATGTTGATATGCCTGGCTATTAGAAAAGGAGCTAGGGATGTGGTAACTTGCGAGTGAAGCAAGAAAAAAAAATGAATGATCAATGAGGATCAAAGTTGATTACGTGAGAGGCGGAGGATGGTGGTGGAAGTGCTTGTTATGCCATGGGCCGAAAGGTCGTAATTGTTAATAAAACGGCTGGTTATGGATTTAACCGTGAGCCGGATGGCTAGATTATTGCCGTGTTACGGCGGAGCCATGATTATGGCTAGCATAAATGCATATATGCTATTGAATGAATTGTGAATGTTGCACTTCCATTATCGGAGATGAGAGTTTCCTGGGATAAAGAAGTGGCTAGCCACCACGTGCTCCAGGTTGAGACTTGAAGCTCTTTTGACCCTATGTCATCAGGGTGGCCGGGCACTGTGAAAGCCCCGGATGAGCTCACCCCCGTAAATATCACCAGTGATGGTGATGAATATGGATCATGATTATTATTAAATTTATTTTGAGTATAACTCGAGTTGGGGAGACACGACAGAGGGACAGTCCAATGGTTAACTGCCAGGACTTGTCAGGTTGGCTCTATAACCGACAGATGATATCATCAGCCACTAGGGACAGGCATTCATCATATGCATACTATATGAATTGTTTGAGATTGTCTAATTGACTGCATATTATTTGCTAATTGTCTAAATGCCTTAATTGTTCCTATTTGTATATTTCTTGTTTGATATAACTGTGTTTGCTACATTATACTCCTACTGGTGGTTGGGAGGTGTGAAGGAATTGGAAAGGGAAGTATTAGTTAGACTGAAGAATCTTTAGTCAGTCGCCACATATGGTTTAGCTTGTTTATAAGCTTTGATACTATCTGAAGGAAATTCTAGGATTGGAAGTTCTAGGATTGCCTTTGGCTTTCCTCTATTATTATGTATTATATATGTGGAAGCTGTTACCATGCTGGGGACCTCTAGTTCTCACCGATGCGAATTTTGTGGTTTTCAGATGCAGGACGTGAGGTTTCTCGCTGAGGCCTGCTAGAGACTTCTGGATTTGCGAAGATCCTTTATTCTCGGGGATATGTTTTGGTTTATATGTTTTGCTTAGATACTTTTATCTCCACTAAATAATATAGACTATGATGACTCCTCATATGGGAGATTTTGGAGATTAGGTTTCTGTTTTTGTGTCCCTTTGGGTTTTCTTTGGGGTTTCCTTATTTTATCATATGTATATGTTGCTATGCTCAGACCGATTATCTTCGCAGCCGGATTTTGAGTCTTGATATTCCTGTTTTTGACACTCCTTTGTATGTATATAATCTCGCGTTGGTTATCCTTGTTCGTTACATTATCGATCGGAGTGTTGCGCTTTCGAGTTGCGATTTTTGTTTACCCCTTTTTCTACAAAGGCTCCTAGTTATAATCAATCATTCATACTACTATACGTACTAATTTTTTTATTTTAGAGGTCGTAATACCTTGCCATCTCTGAATTATGACTTAAGTATAAGACTCTATATGGTAGGGTGTTACATAATACATAATACAAAATTCACTATCCTAAATAATATGGGACTTGTATTCCCTTATTATAATTAATTAATATAATTAACCTACTAACTCTATTTGCTCCTGTGTCAAAATGTCTTGAGCCTTGAGCCTTTTGTTGTAATATTTGACAAAGTTTATCCATGATTTCCATAATTTCTTTCCATCATATGCAAAAAAACCAAAATCAAATGATAAAAAGATTTATTTAAGAGCATAAGTAGTATAAGACCCAAAATTTTTGAAAAATTTTATTATGAACTAATTTCAAATCATTTGTTTATTTACAGCTCTAATTTTAGAAATTATTTTATTAAAGATAATTAGAAGCAATTTTGATTAATTGAATTTGAAATAAATTAAGGTTTTTATCCAAACTCTATAATTATTAAGTATTTTTCTATTTACAACTTAAAGTTTTAGAAATTCGACATTTATGAGGTTTGACTATTTAAATTAGAATTTTTATCCAATTTTATAATTATTTAATTATTTTCTATATTTAAATTATAAAATTAGTAGTTGTAAAATAATAAAATTTTTATATGATAATATTTTTATAATTAAATACTTTATGTTTTATGAATAAAGAAAATTAATTATATTGTATTATATTTTCAATTAGAGTATTTGAGTGAAAACCAAATAGTAATTTGATACAACAAATAAGATTTTAAGGTAATTTTAAGGATTCAATTAGTTCTCAAATTAACCCAAAATTTTCAATTCCATACACAAATCCTAACCCTAATTAACACATAAATTTCCCCTTTACCCAAAGAAACCCTTACCACCCTTCAGAAAAGAAAGAAAAGAGAATCAGAGGGGGAGCTCGAAGAAAGAAAGAAAGGGAGGGCTGAGAAGAAGAGAGAGCCGAGGGAGAAGATGGAGGTTATGCCGGCACCACTGGGTCTCACTACCACCTACGCCGCTACTGCCGTCGAGCCCACCGTCATGTCGCCATTTCCATCGCTAAGGAATAGAGGCGTGCGAGGGAGGAAGGCTCCACAAGGAGCATCGTGTCACTGCTATGAGCCCACCGCCGCCAAGGCCAGTCGCTGTCCGTAAAGCCATCGCCATCAGTTGCGTCGTCGCCGTCGCTGCCAGCGTCCTCTGTCGTTAAGCTTGGTCAAGGATAGGAGAGGGAGAACCTACGTCTGTCGCCGCCTTTGGTGCTTTTTCGTTGCCGTCGCTACTGCTGGAAGCTGCGCCGCCGTGGCCGAGCTTCTGCCGCTGGAAACCACCACTGAATTCTCTGTCTTGGTAAGCTCCAACCTTGTTTCAGATCTTCCTTGTCCATTAAGTTTGTTGTTACTGTGAAAGTGTTTCTGAGGTTGTTTGTGCTAGGAATATTGTTACTATGAGTTTTCTATCGTACGCCACCATGGGAGCAACCATTTCGCTGCTGCCGCTTCTACTCAGAATCGCTGCTATTCGGCTTCGTTGTTCTTCTTTAGTTGTGGTAAGCAATCTCATTTTGAAACCCTTAAAAATCAATGTTCTGTTATATTTGGTTAAAGACTCTGAGATTTGGTAATATAGGGTCGAGTTCAGGTTGTTACATGTCACTTTTATGTTTTTGAGGTTGCGGTTGCTGCTAATCGCGAGCCGAGAGAAAAGGTTTTCTTTAAGGCGTTGGTTTATGTGTTCGACTTTTTGAGGTAGGGGTGTTTTTCTAAAAACTCAATTTTATAACTTGGAATTGTTATAAATGGATATTGATGTGAGAAATACACTTTTTAGTGATTGTATAAGTCTTATGTATTGTCTGACTATTTTGGATGAATATGATTGTTTGTTTGAATGGATTGTTGTTTGGTTTTGCTAATTGGACGGTTGCTAAATTGTTTCTTTAAAGTTTTAGAAATGAGTTTGATTCAATGAAAATGATTTGATTTTGAATTGGTTTCCATGAGATATGAAAATTATATAAATTTGTGGAATCAACTTGATTTTGAATTGATTTGGTTTTGAACCTGTTGAAAAGGGTTGCGGAATGGTTTCGTTGGGACCCTAAAAGGGTGGCAAAATCCAAATTTTAGGGGAGGTGTTGCCAAAATTTCTATAAAATCTGATATTTGTTTGAAAGGTTATTTAAAAAATTATGAATTTAAGAATTATATTATTTACTTGAATTATTTAAGAAAATAATTAATTATATTTTGAATTGAATTATCGAGAAGAAAATTATGATTGAGCTTTATTTCTTAAGAAAATAATTAATTGTGGTTGAGAAAGTGCAAAAAAGATTATTTGTAAATGAATGAGACGTGTGACCTCGGGTAAGAGGCAGTGGCATTATCCACTTGCTCTGGGAAAGAGATGAGGAATAAGAATGGTGAAAACTGAGTCTGAATTATGAAATTGGATTGAATGATTTTAAGGATGGATTTGAAAATGAAATTGAATTTTTATTGAGATATATGTGACCGGGTAAGATGGAGTAGTGTTATCCACTTACTCCGGATAAGAGTTCGAGACTTCAAGTAAGATGCAAGGGTTGAGTTTGTCACCGTTTGCTCCGGATTGAGAACTGTAACACCACCTGGGTAAGAGGCAAGGGTGAGGTAGTCCCCTTGCTCCGAGTACACGGATAAGATGCAAGGGTTGCGGTATTGTCCTACTTGCTCTGTGTTTGGTGTTCTGTCCATGGTTAGCTACCAGGACATGTTGGGTTGGCTGTATAACTGACAGATGATATCATCAGCTGTAGGACAAGCATACATCATATGCATCTATATGATATTATTTGGGTGTGTATATTGTAATTGGTTTGCCTATGTGTATAATTATGTTTAACTGCTAATTGCTATACTTGATGTAACTGCTTTGATTGTGTTTGAATCTCATTACTAGTGTTTGTGTCTGAAATTGGTTGAATTGTGGTAAATTGATTGTTGATTGAGCTGTTTGGACCTGAGGCCGTGATTGATTATGTGATGGATGGAGAAACATGAATAGTAAATGGTAAGAAAACTTTATTAACAAAATGGTCTTGGCAAGGTTTGGTTGTCAAGGGTCTGCATCATTATCACTAGTCACAAGTATGGTAGTTGCAAGGATTAATCCCACTTAGTCATCCTTAAATCAATTAACAAAGGAAAGTCAAGTGAGTTATATCAATCCTAGTCCATAAGTCCTAGCTTTCCACTAATTGGATTAATGAAGGCTAGAGTTAATGGCTATCAACTAGCAATCAATTGGACACTAGTGACTCAAGAAATCCTAAGTTACCTTCTCAAGCCAAGAACATAAAATCCTACTCTAACATCCTCTCAAGCATTTCATCAAACACTTGGAGGGTAATGAAAGAGAGCATTTTTATTTGTAAGAATAAAAGGAATCAACAACCAACAATTACAAAGAATTAACAAAACAACAATCAACAACATCACATTCACATGAATTATCTCAAATTGCATTATTAAAAGAAAACAAAAGAACAAGAATATCTCAATTACAAAACCTAGAGACAAAATAAGAGAAATTACAACAAGAGCATAGGGATAGAAAGAAGAACCAAAGTGTAGCAATCACCACTTGAAGGTAGAAGTAGAAGGAGACTTGAATTAAACCTAGAATTATGAGATCCTAATCTAACCCTAATTCCTAATCCTAGAGAGAAGTGAGAGCTTCTCTCTCCTAATCCTAATTCTAGAGAGAAGTGAGAGCTTCTCTCTCTAAAACTAACTCTAACTCCTAAAACTAAGCTAATGATCAAAAGTATCTAAAGTATGTTGATTCCCCTTCAATACTTGACTTAAATAGCATCAGAAATGAGTTGGATTGGGCCCACATGGCTCCTAAAACCACTGGGGACGATTTCATTAAAGTGGGCCACGGACAAAATCGGCGCGCGCGCGCAAAGTGCGCGTGCGCGCCCCTGAACGCGAAGCAACATATGGCAAAATTTATATCATTTCGAAGCCCCGGATGTTAGCTTTCCAACCCAACTGGAACCGCATCATTTGGACCTCTGTAGCTCAAGTTATGGTCAATTAAGTGCGAAGAGGTCGGCTTGACAGCTTTCCGGTTCTTTCATTTCTTCATGAGTTCTCCAACTTTACATGCTTTTTCTTCATTCCCTTGATCCAATCTTTGCCTCCTAAATCTGAAATCACTTAACAAACATATCAAGGCATCTAATAGAATCAAGGTGAATTAAATTTAGCTATTTTAAGACCTAAAAAGCATGTTTTCACTCTTAAGCACAATTAAAGGAGAATATACAAAACCATGCTAATTCATTGGGTAAATGTGGGAAAAAGGTGACAAAATCCCCTAAATTCAATACAAGATAAACCGTCAAATTGGGGTTTGTCAATGGATCGGAGGCCGTGATTGGTTTGCGTTGTGGTTTAGTAAAGTATGAAAAATCAAATTGGTTCAGCATAGACTTAATGAACCTATAATTGGAACAGTGGTGCACAGAATTGTGATTCACACTTTTCACAACTCCGGTACAACTAACCAGCAAGTGCACTGGGTCGTCCAAGTAATAAAACCTTACATGAGTAAGCATCGATCCCACGGAGACTACTGGCCTGAAGCAAGCTATAGTCATCCTGTAAATCATAGTCAGGCGGATTCAATTGGTTATGATTCTTGATAATTGAAAGATAAATAAAATGCAAATTAAATAATGATACTTATGTAATTCATTGGTGGGAATTTCAGATAAGCGTTTGGAGATGCTTTGTTGCTTCTGAACCTCTGCTTTCCTATTGTCTTCATCCAATCATGTGTGTCCCCTTCCATGGCAAGCTGTATGATGGTAGATCACCGTTATCAATGGCTACCATCCGTCCTCTCAGTGAAAATGGTCCAGCTACAGTTTCTGTATGGCTAATCAACTGTCAGATTTCTCGTCTCAGATGAAAAATACCAGGCACAGCTACCGCACGGCTAATCATCTGTCGGTTTTCACTTGTGTCGAAATAGGATCTCTCTATCCTTTTGCACACTGTCACTGCGCCCAACAGTCGTGAGTTTGAAGCTCGTTATAGTCATCCCGTCTCAGATCCTACTCCGAATACCACAGACAAGGTTTAGACTTTTCGGATCTCAAGAATGCTGCCAATTGGTTCTAGCCTATACCACGAAGGTTCTAACCTCACGGACTCAGTCTGTGGATCAGAGACCCAAGAGACTATACTCCGATTGTCGTCCAATGACTACGTTGAACATCATGTAGACCGCTTGTGGTTGTCAGGCACACGGATCTTGGCTAAGCGAATAACGAAGATAGTGGGTGATTGTCACAGATCACCCCTTCATTCTGACTTAACTGAATTAAGTACGAGAGTATATCGTGGAGAAGAAGTAAGTGTGAATTGAAAGAGAAACAATAGTACTTGCATTAATTCATGAAGAACAGCAGAGCTCCGCACCTTAATCTATGAGGTGTAGAAACTCCACCATTGGAAAATACATAAGAAAAAATAGCCTAGGCATGGCCGTGAGGCCAGCCAAGCATAAAGTTGATCAAAAGTGCTATTTATACTAAACTAGTTACTAGGGATTACAGAAAATAAGTAACTAAGTGCAGATAGTGCAGAAATCCACTTCCGGGGCCCACTTGGGGTGTGCTTGGGCTGAGCATTGAGCTTTACATGTGCATAGGCCTTTTCTGGAGTTAAACGCCAGCTCAGATACCAGTTTGGGCGTTTAACTCTAGTTTTGATGCCAGTTCTAGTGTTTTACGCCAGAAAAAGGTCTCTAGTGGGCGTTTTAACGCCAGTTTGGGCCATCAAATCTCGGGCAAAGTATGAACTATTATACATTTCTGGAAAGACCAAGATGTCTACTTTCCAACGCAATTGAGATCACGCCAATTAGGCTTTTTTAGTTCCAGAAAATTCACTTTGAGTGCAGGAGGGTTAGAATCCAACAGCATGTGCAGTCCTTTCTCAGCCTTTGAATCAGACTTTTGCTCAGGTCCCACAATTTCATCCAGAAAATACCTAAAATTACAGAAAAACACATAAACTCATAGTAAAGTCCAAAAATATAATTCTTTGCATAAAAACTAATGAAAATATAATAAAAATGAATAAAACATGCTAAAAACTACCAAAAAATAACGCCAAAAAGCGTATAAATTATCTGCTCATCACAACACCAAACTTAAATTGTTGCTTGTACCTAAGTAACTAAAAACAAAATAGAATAAAAAAAGAGAAAATACAATAAATTTCAAAATATCAATGAAGCTTAGTTCCAATTAGATGAGCAGGACTAGTAGCTTTTTGCTTCTGAACAGTTTTGGCATCTCATTTTATCCTTTGAAGTTCAAAATGATTGGCATTCATAGGAACTCAGAATTTAGATAGTGTTATTGATTCTCCTAGTTTATCATGTTGATTCTTGAACACAGCTACTTTATGAGTCTTGGTCATGACCCTAAGCATTTTGTTTTCCAGTATTACCACTGGATACATAAATGCCACGGACACATAACTGGGTGAACCTTTCCAGATTGTGACTCAGCTTTGCTAGAGTCCCCAGTTAGAGGTGCCCAGAGTTCTTAAGCACACTCTTTTACTTTGGATCATGACTTTAACCACTCAGTCTCAAACATTTCACTTGGACCTTCATGACACAAGCACATGGTTAGGGACAGGTTGATTTAGCCGCTTAGGCCAGGATTTTATTCCTTTCGACCCTCCTTTCCATTAATGCTCAAAGCCTTGGATCCTTTTTACCCTTGTCTTTTAGTTTAAAGGGTTACTGGCTTTTTGCTATTGCCTTTTGGTTTAAAGAGCTATTGGCTTTTTCTGCTTGCTTTTTCTTTTTCTTTCTTTTTCTTTATTTTTTGCCATTTTTTTCGCAAGCTTTGTGTTTTTCACTGCTTTTTCTTGCTTCAAGAATCAATTTTATGATTTTTCAGATTATCAATAACATTTCTCTTATTTCATTATTCTTTCAAGAGCCAACAATTTTAACATTCATAAACTTCACTATAAAAAATATGCACTGTTTAAGCATTCATTCAGAAAACAAAAAGTATTGCCACCACATCAAAATAATTAAACTATTTTCAAGATAGAATTTGAAATTCATGTACTTTTTTTCTTTTTCAGAAAATATTTTTCATTTAAAAAAGGTGAAAGATTCATGGAACATTCATATCTTTAAGACATAGACACTAAACACTAATGATCATGTAATGAAGACACAAACATAGTCAAAACATAAAGCATAAAAACCAAAAACAGAAAAGAAAATAATCAAGGAGATTAAAAAATGGGTCCACCTTCATGATGGTGGCTTCTTCTTCTTCTTGAAGAACCTATGGAGTGCTTAAGCTCCTCAATATCTCTTCCTTGCCTTTGTTGCTCCTCCCTCATGGCTCTTTGGTCCTCTCTGATTTCATGGAGGATAATGGAGTGCTCTTGGTGCTCCCTCATTTGCTCCATGTTAGAACTCAATTCTCCTAAAGAGGTGTTGAGTTGCTCCTAATAGTTGTGTGGAGGGAAATGCATCCCTTGAGGCATCTCAGGGATTTCTTGATGAGGGACTTCCTCATGCTCTTGTTGAGGTCCATGAGTGGGCTCTCTTGTTTGCTCCATCCTCTTTCTAGTGATGGCCTTTTGAGATGAAT
This sequence comes from Arachis duranensis, assembly GCF_000817695.3. NCBI lineage: Eukaryota > Viridiplantae > Streptophyta > Magnoliopsida > Fabales > Fabaceae > Arachis > Arachis duranensis. The sequence goes on from NC_029781.3 coordinate 30,466,688, forward strand.
CTCTCCATCTTCCATGACTCAGAATTGGAAGCAACTGCCTTCCTTTTCCTCTTTCTAGAGGTTTCCCCAGCCTTAGGTGCCATTAATGGTTATGGAAAAACAAAAAACAGAGCTTTTTCCCACACCAAACTTAAAAGGTTTGCTCATCCTCGAGCAAAAGAAGAAAGAAGGGATTAGAGAAAGAAGAGATGGAGGACATGAAGGTGTGTTTATGGTTCGGCCAAGGGGGGTTTTAGGTGGTTATGATGTGTGAAAATGAAGGAGTGAGGAGGGGTATTTATATGGGTAAGAGAGAGAGGGCATCCGTGTGAAAAGGGGTGGGTTGAGGAGAGAAATATTTTGAATTTGAATGGTGAGGTAGATGGGGTTTTTGGGGAATAGTGGATGGATGGGAGTGGTGAAGAGATTATGGGAAAGAGGGTAGGATTTGATAGGTGAATGGTGTTTGGGGAAGAGTGTTATGGAAAGGTGTGAAGATGAGAGAGAGAGAGAGAGTTGGGGTAGGTGGGGATCGTGGGATCCACAGATCCTGAGGTGTTAAGGATTTCTCATCCCTGCACCTTTCTGGCATTTAAACACCCTATGTGTGCCATTTCTGGTGTTTAAAAACCCTCTGTGTGCCATTTCTGGTGTTTAACGCCAGTTCTGCTGCCCATTCTGGCATTAAACGCCAGGCTGATGCCTCTTTCTGGCGTTTAACGCTAGCCAGACACCAGACACCCTTTTCTGGCATTAAACACCAGTCTGTCTGCCCATTCTGGTATTTAACACCTAGAATGCTGCCAAACTAGGCGTTAAACACCCATTCTGCTATCCTTACTGGCGTTTAAATGCCAGTAAGCCTGTCCTCCAGGGTGTGCTATTTTTTATGCTGTTTTTTATTCTGATTTAATTCTGCAGCTATTTTTTTGACTCCACATGATCATAATCCTAAAGAAAACATGAACTAACAATGGAAAATGCAATGAAAATGTAATTAACACAGATAAATAAGATTGGGTTGCCTCCTAATAAGCACTTCTTTAATGTCAATAGCTTGACAGTAAGCTTTTACAGAGCTTCACAGATACTCAGAGCATGAATATGGCCTCCCAACACCAAACTTAGAGTTTGAATGTGGGGGCTCTGCTTGACTCTGTATGGAGAGAATTGGATGAAGCTTTTCATATTTTTTCTCCATGTTTACAGAAGAAGATCCTTGAGTCTTAAACACAAGGTATTCCTCATTCAATTGAAGGACTAACTCTCCTCTATCCACATCAATCACAACCCTTGTTGTGTGATGAGAGGCCTAGAGCGGGTTCAAAATTTATCTCAAAATAAGATTGGCGTTGTAAGTATAGTTCCAAGCCCAACAATTGACCAATATCAAATTCAATTCTAAGGATGTCACAATTCAAAGCAAATGTAAACCGAGAGTATTTCAACTCCCGAGTCGTTCTCCCTAGGAACTAGTGACTATGAGCGCATACAATTTTGGTTGTGGAAAGCAAGGGGTGTTTTCAATGAAGAAGTAAGCAATAAAAGGATAAAAGAACAAGACAAAATTACAATTAATAAACTAATAAAAGAATAAAAGAACTATGTATGCAATATAAACAAGTAGGACTATAAAGTGATGAAAATGTGATTTAAAACATAAATGAAACCTTGACTTGGGATGAGTTATGGAATCCGTTCCTTGCCATAACCACAACTATGATAATTATGATGGATTAATCTCACTAAGTCAACCCTTAACATCGAAGGATAAGTCAAGTGAGCATAGTTGTTATTAATCCACAAATCCTAGCTAACTTACTAATTACCTTAGTAAAAAGCTAGTGTTAGTGGAAACAATAACAAGTAACAACCCAATAATTATCACTAAATGTTGGACATTATGGCTCTAGTAATCCATAGACTCATTTTTCCCAAGCCAAGGGGTGGAAATTACCCCATAATCAAAATTGGCATTTCATCAAACACATAGAGGGCATAAACATAAAACATGGCAAAATTAGAAAAATGGTAAAAGCTATGAACCATAAATAATCAAAATCAATAAAAGCAACTCAACAAACATATAAAAGCCATCAACCATCAAATTAAACAACTAGGAATCCAAAATAGCAAGACTATGTAAATATTGACACGAGAAATAGAAATATAAGAAAGTGTAGAACAAGTAACGTAATTGAAAGAGACAATTAAAGAAATACTTACAATGTAAATTGCAAAATCCAAAAGCAAGACTTGAAGTATAAAATGATACAAACCCTAATTAAACCTAAGAGAGAATTTTCTATACTACCCTACAACTACTCCTAAAATGTGTTTTTCTATTCTAAGATGGCTCTCTTCATATGGCATGAAGTTCCCTTCATATAGCACTTGATTTCAGCATCCAAGCCTTCCAAAATTGGGCCAAAGGCCCCCAAAATCGCGCATCACATGTTTCATTAATGAATCCACGTGCAGGGACCTGTGCGGACGCACAGATGTGTGCTGTGTGCGTCCGCACACTTAGCTGAAAATCCTCCTGTGCGTACGCACGCACACGTTGCTGTGTGTGCTTTTCCTTATTTTTTTTCATGTGTTCTCCCTTGTACATGCTTCCTTCCACTTTTGGCCATCCATTCTTGTCTCTAAGGTCTAAAATCACTCAACAAACATGTCATGGTATCAAATGGAATAAAAGTGGAATTAAATTGCTCCATTTAAGCACAAAAACGCATGTTTTCATATTTGGGTTCTATTTAGGGATCAAACACAAAAGTATGCTATTTTGGTGCTTCAGTGTAGGTTGATGTGATGAAATCCACTCAAATCAAGCCAAAATATCTCATCAAATATGGACTCATCACTATGGCTAGGAAGGGTCTTCCAAGGATAATGGATTCATCCTCATCCTTCCCAGTGTCTAGGATTATGAAGTCAGCAGGGATGTAAAGGCCTTCAACTTTCACCAAGACATCCTCTACAAGTCCATAAGCCTGTTTCATTGATTTGTCTGCCATTTCTAGTGAGATTCTTGCAGCTTGTACCTCAAAGATCCCTAGTTTCTCCATTACAAAGAGTGTCATGAGGTTTATACCTGACCCCAAGTCACATAGAGCCTTCTCAAAGGTCATGGTACCTATGGTACAAGGTATTAAGAACCTTCCAGGATTTAGTTTCTTTTGAGGTAATGTCTACTGAACCCAGGCATTCAATTCACTTATGAGCAATAGAGATTCATTTTCCCAAGTCTCATTACCAAATAACTTGGCATTTAGCTTCATGATTGCTCCTAGGTATTGAGCAACATGCTCTTCAACAATATCTTCATCTTCTTTAGAGGAAGAATACTCATCAGAGCTCATGAATGGTAATAGGAAGTTCAGTGGAATCTCTATGGTCTCTATATGAGTCTCAGATTTCTTTGGTTCCTCATTAGGGACTTCCTTATTGGCTAGTGGGCGTCCATTGAGGTCTTCTTCACTGGAAATCACTGCCTCTTCCTCCTCTATAGGTTCGGCCATTTTGGTTATATTGATGGCCTTGCACTCTCTCTTTGGATTCTCTTCTGTATTGCTTGGGAGAGTACTAGGAGGGGTTTCAGTAACTCTTTTACTCAGCTGACCCACTTGTGCCTCCGAATTTCTGATGGAGGACCTTGTTTCAGTCATAAAAATGAGAGTGGCCTTAGATATATCAGAGACTATGTTTGCTAAGCCAGAGGGGCTCTACTCAGAATTCTCTGTCTGTTGCTGGGAAGATGATGGAAAAGGCTTGCTATTACCAAATCTATTTCTCCCACCATTATTATTATTGAAGCCTTGTTGAGGCTTCTGTTGATCCTTCCATGAGAAATTTGGATGATTTCTCCATGAAGAATTATAGGTGTTTCCATAGGATTCTCCCATGTAATTCACCTCTTCCATTACAGGATTCTCAAGGTCATAAGCTTCTCCTTCAGAGGAAGCTTCTTTAGTACTGCCGGGTACAGCTTGCATTCCAGTCAGATTCTGAGAAATCATATTGACTTGATGAGTCAATATTTTGTTCTGAGCCAATATGGCATTCAGAGTATCAATCTCAAAAACTCCTTTCTTCTGAGTCATTCCATTATTCACAGGATTTCTTTCAGAAGTGTACATGAACTGATTATTTGCAACCACATCAATGAGTTCCTGAGCTTCAGCAAGGGTTTTTTTCAGATGAAGAGATCCACCAGAAGAGTGGTCCAATGACATCTTGGACAATTCAGACAGACCATCATAGAATATATCCAAGATGCTCCATTCTGAAAGTATATCAGAAGGACATCTTCTGATCAATTGCTTATATCTTTCCCAAGCTTCATAGAGGGACTCACCTTCTTTCTGTCTGAAAGTTTGGACGTCCACTCTAACCTTGCTCAGCTTTTGAGGTGGAAAGAACATGGCCAAGAAAGCAGTGACCAACTTATCCCAAGAGTTCAGGCTTTCTTTAGGTTGTGAGTCCAACTATATCCTAGCTCTGTCTCTTACAGCAAAGAGGAAAAGCATAAGTCTGTAGACCTCAGGATCAACCCCATTAGTCTTAATAGTATCACAGATCTACAAGAATTTAGCTAAGAACTAATAAGGATCTTCCGATGAAAGTCCATGAAACTTACAATTCTGCTGTATTAGAGAAACTAATTGAGGCTTAAGCTCAAAGTTGTTTACTCCAATGGCAGGAATTGAGATGCTTCTTCCATAGAAGTTGGAAGTTGGTGCAGTATAGTCACCGAGCATCTTCCTTACATCTCTAGCATTGTTGTTGGGTTCGGCTGCCATGTCTGCTTTTTTTTCAAGATTTTCTGTAAGGTCCTCTCTTGAGTGTTGTGCTTTAACTTCTCTTAGCTTCCTCTTCAGAGTCCTTTCAGGTTCAGGATCAGCTTCAACAAGAATGTCCTTATCCTTGTTTCTACTCATATGAAAAAGAAAAGAACAAAGAGAGTAGTGGAATCCTCTATGTCACAGTATAGAGATTCCTTTATGTGAGTATAAGAATAGAAGAATAGAAGAAAGAGGAGATGAGTAATTCGAACAGAGAGAAGAGAGAGGGGTTTGAATTATGAGTAGAAGAGAAGTGTTAGCAAATAAATAGAAAGAGATGAGAGAGAGTATTCGAATTTTAAAAGAGGAAAAAGAAAAATATTTTTATTTTTATTTAATTAATTAAGTTGGTTTCGAAAATATTAAAAGAAATAAAATAAAATTAGAATTTAAAACAATTAGTTAATTAAAAAGAATTTTGAAAAAGTGGTGGGTGATTTTCGAAAATTAGAAGTGGAAGAATTAGTTAGGTGGTTTTGAAAAAGATAAGAAATAGTAAGCTCCTTTGAAATTAAAACAAACAAGTCAAATAGTTAGTTGAAAATGATTTGAAAATAATTTTGAAAAGATAAGAAGTTAGAAAAAGATTTTGAAATTAAAATTTTAAAAAGATATGATTGAGATTTATTTTGAAAAAGAATTGAAAAAGAATTTAAAAAGATTTGAATTTTTAAAATTAAAGTTGATGACTTGACTAACAAGAAACTAAAAAATATGATTCTAGAATTTAAAGATTGAACCTTTCTTAATAAGAAAGTAACAAACTTGAAATTTTTGAATCAAAATATTAATTGTTAGCAAGGATTTTCGAAAATATGAAATAAAATTAAGAAAAGGGATTTTTGAAAAATTAGTTTTAAAATTTTCGAAAACATTAAAAGAAAAATGAAAAATGATAAGATAGAAAAATATGATTGATGAAAGATGATATGAAAAAGATAAGATTTTAAAATTTAAAAGGGATGAAAAAGATAGCCATCCAAAATTATGAATTAAAACATGAAAATTTGAAAAAAAATTGAATTGGAAACAAAATTACCTCCCTTGTGTCATCCTGGCGTTAAACGCCCACTTGACTGCCTCTTTGGGCGTTTAACGTCCAGCCAGATACCCTGGCTGGCGTTAAACGCCAAGAATCCTTCTTTACTGGGCGTTTTTCTAAACGCCCAGAATGCTGTCATTTCTGGCGTTAAACGCCCAGAATGCTGCCCATTCTGGTGTTTAACGCCCAGAATGATACCTTTACTGGCGTTAAACACCCAGAATGATAGCCATTCTAGCATTTAACGCCCAAAATTCCTCTTTACTGGCGTTTTAACGCCAGTAAACTCTTTTTCTCTGTGATTCCTCTACTTTATATTCTGATCCTTCATTTCTTTGTATTGTTTACTAAAAAGATATAAAAAATTTTTATATTTATTTTTTTTAATTTGAAATTTTGACTTGACTAACAAGAAACAACTAAATTTTAAAAATTTTTTACCAACTCAACTCAAAATTTCAAAAATTATGAGAAAAAAAAAAGGAAAAGATATTTTTTTACTTTTGAATTTTTAATGAGGAGAGAGAAAAAAACAAAATGAAACAAAACATAAAATTTTAAGATCAAAACAAATAATGCATGCAAGAACACTTTGAATGTCAAGATGAACACCAAGAACACTTTGAAGATCATGATGAACATCAAGAACATATTTTTGAAAATTTTTTAAGAAAAGAAAGACATGCAAGACATCAAACTTAGAAATTTTGTATTAGGGACACTAACAATTCGAAAATGCACAAGAAAAATAAGAAAAGACACAAAATAAGAAAATTTAAATATTAAACAAGGAAAATCATCAAGAACAACTTGAAGCTCAAGATGAACACAATGCATATATTTTCGAAAATTAAGAAAAATTAAAGCATGCAATTGACACCAAACTTAAAATTTGACACAAGACTCAAACAAGAAACACAAATTTTTTTTTTGGTTTTCATGATTTTATTAAATATTTTTTTTTCAAAAAATTTTTGAAAAGAAAATAAAGGTTGAAACAAGAAAAAAGGTTACCTAATCTAAGCAACAAGATGAACCGTCAATTGTCCAAACTCAAACAATCCCCGGTAACGACAACAAAAAATTGGTGCACGGAATTGTGATTCACACTTTTTACAACTCCAGTACAACTAACAAGCAAGTGCACTGGGTCGTCCAAGTAATAAAACCTTACGTGAGTAAGGGCCGATCCCACGGAGATTGCCGGCTTGAAGCAAGCTATGGTCATCCTATAAATCTTAGTCAGGCGGATTCAATTGGTTATGAGTTTTGATAATTGAAAGATAAATAAAACGCAAATTAAAATAAAGATACTTATGTAATTCATTGGTGGGAATTTCAGATAAGCGTTTGGAGATGCTTTGTTGCTTCTGAACCTCTACTTTCCTATTATCTTCATCCAATCATGCGTGCTTCCTTCCATAGCAAGCTGTATGTTGGTGGATCACCTTTGTCAATGGGTACCATCCATCCTCTCAGTCAAAATGGTCCAGCTACGGTTTCTGTACGGCTAATCAACTGTCGGATTCTCGTCTCGGATGAAAAATACCAGGCACAGCTACCGCATGGCTAATCATCTGTCGGTTCTTACTTGTGTCAGAATAGGATCTCTTTATCCTTTTGCACACTGTCACTGTGCCCAACAGTCGTGAGTTTGAAGCTCGTCACAGTCATCCCGTCCCAGATCCTACTCGGAATACCACAGACAAGGTTTAGACTTTTCGGATCTCAAGAATGCTGCCAATTGGTTCTAGCCTATACCACGAAGGTTCTAACCTCATGGACTCGGTCCGTGGATCAGAGACCAAAAGACTATACTTTGGCTGTCGTCCAATGACTACGTTTAACATTATGTAGACCACTTGTGGTTGTCAGGCACGCGGATCTTAGTTAAGCGAGTAACGAAGATAGTGGGTGATTGTCACGGATCACCCATTCATTCTGACTTAACTGAATTAAGTACGAGAGTATATCTTGGAGAAGAAGTAAGCATGAATTGAAAGAGAAACAATAGTACTTGCATTAATTCATGAAAAACAGCAGAGCTCCGCACCTTAATCTATGAGGTGTAGAAACTCCACCGTTAGAAAATACATGAGAAAATAGCCTAGGCATGGCCGTGAGGCCAGCCAAGCATAAAGTTGATCAAAAGATCAAAAGATAATCCAAAGATGAAATACAATAGTAAAAAGTGCTATTTATACTAAACTAGTTACTAAGGATTACAGAAAATAAGTAACTAAGTGCAGATAGTGCAGAAATCCACTTCCGGGGCCCACTTGGAGTGTGCTTGGGCTGAGCATTGAGATTTACACGTGCATAGGCCTTTTCTAGAGTTAAACGCCAGCTCGGATACCAATTTGGGCGTTTAACTCTAGTTCTGGTGCCAGTTCCAGCGTTTTACGCCAGAAAAGATTCTTTGATGGCCATTTTAACACCAGTTTGGGCCATCAAATCTCAAGCAAAGTATGAACTATTATATATTGATGGAAAGCCCAAGATGTCTACTTTCGAACGCAATTAAGAACGCGCCAATTGGGCTTCTGTAACTCCAAAAAATTTACTTCGAGTTCAGGAGGGTCAGAATCCAACAGCATCTGCAGTCCTTTCTCAACCTTTGAATCAGACTTTTGCTCAGGTCCCTCAATTTCAGCCAGAAAATACCTGAAATTACAGAAAAACACACAAACTCATAGTAAAGTCCAGAAATGTGATTTTTTTCATAAAAACTAATGAAAATATAATAAAAAATGAATAAAACATGTTAAAAACTACCTAAAAATAATGGCAAAAAGTGCATAAATTATCCGCTCATCAAAGAGGTTGGTCATTCATACTATCTAGGAAAACTTTTAAGATTTTATAAGAAAGGAAAAGGCTTTAGACTTTGAAGAAATAACTGATTTCTCTTTTAAAAAAGATTTTGAATGTAAACCTTTGGCTTTGGAAAGGATATATAAGATGAGCAACAATCATTGTACCTTGAACACATTTTTATTTTACGTATCTTATTATAGTAATTCTCTAACTCTATAGTGAGAACCAGTAAGAACGATGTTCTCATTCCTCTACGGCTCTATCTTTTCAGGATATGGACGAAGAAGACATGAAGAGTTTATTTCATTTTCTGTTTACACGATATTTTGTATTATTTTAGATATTATGTTTCTCTTGCCTTTATTATTATAATCTTGTAACAGGGATAGAAATTGTGATATGCAATGCTTGTAAATTAATATTATGTATATATATGATTTGTAAGTATTGTATCTGGTCTGTATGTGCATATTTATGTTTTCAACTAAAAAGTCCCTTTTGGAAAGATTATACGGTTTTAAGTTTTAATAAGCTTCTATCTTAGTATTAAATATGTTTAAAGTCGACGTAGTTCCAAGCTATCAGAGTGACGCAGCCGGAAGCATGATATTCTGATAATGAGAGTGTTACAAGTAGCATCACTACGTTGAGAATATGTATATTTATTAGTAGCCAAATCTTCAAGAACTGAAATTGTTGTTCTGAACATACGTAAAAGGCTATAAATTGAGTTGAAATGAGAGCTCCACCTGGTATATCCAGACCTTTTGAATGTGCCAATTTGGTTAGCTCCCCTTCCTGTTTCAATTTGATTAGTTGTAAATAAGTGAGAAATTTCAATTGGATAAACAGATTGTAATTAATCATTGCATTTGCAAGAAGAACACACAACATTGACAATATTACTCAAACTTTGGAAAAAAAATTATGAATATCAACAATTTTTTTAGTCGCAGTAACAAGAGCTAGCTGTAACTGATGAGCAAAGCAATGAACATAATATGCATAAGGACATTCTTGAATAATTAAAGCTTGTAACCCTTTCCATTCTCCATGCAAATTACTAACCCCATCGTATCTTTGATCTCAAACATTTTGAATGTTGATATCGTGATGAGATAATGCAAAACAAATATATATTAGCCTTTCCTTGACAAATTCATGTTTATCATAAATCTGATGACAAGTGCCATTTGTTCTCTTTTAGATTCATCTCTAACTCCATCAACCATCAAACAAAACTTTGCATCACCAATCTTATTGAGAATTTTATTTTGTATCTTTCTAGCAAAAAAATGTTAGAATTTTCTTTTGAATAGAAGACAATGTGTACATTGCATTTTGAAGAGCAGTCTTCAAGACAACAACATCCACTTCTTTATTATAAGAAGCCAAAAATTTCAACATTTCAGAAAAAAATTTTGATTATGAGACTCATGCCTCTCATCATGTCTCCTAAAAGCATAAGCTTAAAATATTAACCATCTGACGGTATCAATAGAGGCTTTAAGATGCAATCTATTGCTTAAAACCAATGTTTTGAAAATTAGACCGAACTGGCCGGTTCAAGTGTTCAACTGGGTTAACCAGGAATCAATCATCTGGCCGGTCTAGTTGACCTCAAAAACTAGCTTACAAAAAATCGGTCAAATCGGTAAACCGGCCAAATCGGTCGGGTTTTTTCAAAGACCAATTTTTTGTTATTGGTCTGAAACGGCATCATTTTGATGTAAAAAAACAAACAAACTTAACGGGCCCACTTAACCCAGTACCCGACCCGGTAACCCCAACCCCTTATGCGAAGACCTCATCCCAAATCCCCAATACACTCACTAGCCACTACACAGCACCTGAACCCTAATTTTTGCCTCTAAATTCCAGTCTTCATCGAAGTCCATCAAAGGCCACCATCCTTACCAGTCAACCACAATTGACGCCGGCTCAGAGCTGCTATCACCAGGCAGAAGGATCTCCAATGGGTGGAAGGAAATCACCCTTGCGGATCGAAGCTGCTGTCAGCAGTGTCGTCGGTTGGTCGTCTGAACTCCGAAGCTTCCTGGTCGGCATCGTCTGCTCGTCTGATCGTCAGAAGCTTCTCTGTCAACATCGATGGGGTTTTGTTCTGCCGCTGTAAACTAGACGCATTCTCTGCATCTGTTCTACCTCTTTGCCGCCGTGAGTTTTAATTATTTTTTTATTTTATTAATTAACTATATGAATTGATGCAGAGTTCTCTATTTGGGTAATTATATGAATTGATGTAAAGTTCTACTGATTTAAATTTAGTTAATTTTTTTATTTAGTTAATTATATGAATTAATGCAGAGTTCTTTATTTGGTTGATTCAGTTCTTCTATTTCTTATGTAATTCAATTTTGGATTCTGAATTTTGCTGTAATTGTTGTAAACTTGTTATGACTGCTGTATGCCTGTATGTAATTCAATTTTGGATTCTGAATTTTGCTGTACTTGTTGTAAACTTGTAATGGTTACTGTATTCCTGTATGTAATTCAATTTTGGAGTCTGAATTTTGATGTAATTGTTTAATTCAGTAATTTGTAATGGCTTGTCGGCCTGGTTGTGGGCTTCTGTCAACGGGCATCTTGAGTTCTTGGGTTTTTGTATTTTTCAATTAATTTTTTATTCAATGAGAAATTTAGTCCATATTTGAGTTTAGATGCAGTTCTTCTTCTGCTTTTTAATTTTTTTATTTTATTAATTATATAGATTACTCATTCTGTAATTCTAAATTTTATTGGATATAAATTTGATATAAGTTTAATTTTGGGACTCTAGATTTTGAATTTTTCTATATTGAATTTTTTTTATATAAGTTTAATTTTGCTATATTGAATTCTGGTGTATTGAATTTTGGTGAATTAGGGGTATGAATTGTTGAATTTAATTATATTGAATGGTGTATGAATTTGGTGTCATTCTGAAGTTTGCTATAGTTGTTGTAATGGCTGAGTTTTTATTTTGCTGTCAATCTGAATTTTGAATTTTGTTATAGTTGTTATTCTGAGATTATATATTATATATTGAATTTTTTTATAATTTTATTCTATATTTAATTAAACTGGTTTAACCATGGTTCGACTCTGGTTGAACCATTGAACCATTAAACCAGTCACTCGACCGGTTCGATGACCGGTCCGATTCTCGCAACCTTGCTTAAAACTTGTTGTGAGCTTGACTTAGCCAATACTTTGTCAATGTGGCATAATTGGTTTAAGCAAATCTTTGTAAGACTTAACAACAATATTACGAGGATAATTAAGAGATTTATCCACATGAGAAAAAATGCAGAATTCTTTCTATTATTCACTTTTTTCCAATTGCAAAATCCTCCTGTGAATGGACTTGATTTTTTAGAAAATAAATAACATGGAAGACAAAATGTAGCATCCACTTCTGACGAATATTCTAGTCAAGAAAAACTCTTAAACTAATGAGTTTTGAAATGACGAAGATGACTTTCAAGGTCAGAAAGAGAGTACTCATCCATGATAAATTGATATGGTCTAAATTTTATATATGCCTTGCCGATTTCATCCTGTTGATTGATAGGATAATTCCAAATTTGTAGACGCTTTCCAGGATCATACATCAATGTATCAATATTTATTTGTTTTATTTCAGTTCTTGTTATTTTGGACACGTGATTGAATATCTTACTCAACAAGTTGTGTCACGGGTTGTATTGTAAGCTATGATGCACGGACACTAACACGGATACCGGACACGACACGCACGAGACACGCAGACACACGAATTTTAAAATCTTATAAGACACGGGGACACTGCATATTTATAAAATATAAAGTAGTTTTTAGATAAATTACAATGAATTTTTGATATTTTATTACTGTTAAAATATAAAATAATTTTGTAACTATTTGTAATGTCTTTTTTTAACTATATAAAAGTATCTAAAATATTTTTTGTTTTAATAAATAATAATATATATTATTTCTAAACTCATTTCAACAATACATGTTAAGAATAAGGCTAGACACGCGGACACGTGATGGTATTTAGGTGTGTCCAAGTATGTCTGGAGAAGAATTTTTTATCTTTTATTAAGACACGATTGGACACGGTAGACACGCGTGTCGGACGAGCGAGTGTCGATGAGTGTTGTGTCCGAAATGTGTCCGACGCGCGGATACGACAACTCAACGAAATGTCCGTGCTTCATAAATTGTAAGTTGTTCAATAACATTTTGGACATTACTCAAAGAATTTGAAATAGAATTTTGTTCATTATCTATTCGCTCTTTTTTCTTAAAAAATGAGTGAATTGTTTTTGTCTTGACATTTTTACTTTAACTTGAGCTATCTAACAAAAAAAATTGTATGTGTTATTTTTAAAAAAAAAATTAAACCTATTGAGCAATAACAAATAAATTTAAAAATACAAATAAATAATAACCAAGAGTAATAAGATTAAAAAGTAAAAGAAAAAAATTATTGACTTGTCTTATTATTTTTTGTTCGAAGTCTCACCTAAAAATAATTTTGTTGAGTCTTTCTCTCATCCAAGTCTTACTATCTTTTGAACGGTTTTCTTTATTATTTGGGTATAGTGTAGATACTAAAAAGAGAATTGAATAGTTACCCAAAAAAAAGAGAGAGAATTGAATCGGAAGTTAAAAAGTCTACTAATTCACAGTGATAAAGAAGAAGGGTATGCTCTAATGGACTAATGGGATAGAAAATAGGATTTTAATTAAAATTTTAATTAAAACATAGATAAATGAATTTTTTTTTTGGACAGTGCCAGGCCCACAAAGGGCCCAAAACACAACAAGCGGTTGAACCACCCGAGACCTACCCGACTTGGAGATCAATCCCCATTAGTTCCCTTGTGCGCCATTCTTCCTAGTTCTTCCTAAGGTGGCCAATGAAGCCTAAATCCTCTCTACTATCACCTACAGAATCCAGACGCTTGAACCCAGTTCCACATCGGCGCATCTCCGCCGAATGGACTAAGAAAGTTGTGTGCCATTAGCTTCAACTCAGATTCTAGAGATTCCAACTTCAAATCATTAGTTTGAGAGCTCCAAGTGTCTTCATGCATATCCACCACTCCAGAGGTCTTGTTCGAAGCCATCATTAGTTGAGTAGAAATCACAGGACTAGAGCTAGAAAAAGAGTGAACTATTGAAGAGGATGACAGAGCTAGGTCACAGGGACATCGATGTTCGAGACTCTTGTGCCCTATTTGCTTCAACTAAGATTGCAGGGATACCAACTCCAGATCATCAATTTGAGAATGTTGTCCTATGCTTTATCATAGTACTGATTAAGCTTCCTTTCTTTTTTTTTTCGGGGATGGGACCACAGCTGTACTTCATTTGCCACCCCCTCAACACATCCTTCCGATTACATACATTTCCTTCAGAATAGTTGTCCGCACATGCACCCGCCACAACCCTCCAAACTATTAACTCACCTGAAAACCGTAGATTAATGAGAAGTAGCCCACCCTAGCTAACTCCTCCGGTAATGCAACAACTATCCTAACCTTCTCTACTTCAGCTCCAATCTCTGCCGCTGCTATCCGTACTGACACTTGGAGCGTCGAGTTGTTCGCCAGAAAAATCTCATTAGACCTCCTGTCCTTCCAAAAAAGCTTATGTCTTTAGTCATGATCTTTTTTCCAAACTTGACACAGCCAAATTATCCTTACGAAGGATGTTCCTGATGGAAATTGGCTTATGCATGATCCAATTTTGGTGGAGAGTTTCCTAACGTGTGAGTTTCATCACTTCATGTGCTAATGAGTTTACTTTTCTGGGCACTCAGGTAAAACTACAATTTAGAATGCCTCTTGCTAACTGTACTATGTTATTTAGTACAACTTAAATTTTTATAATTGATGCATATGACTTTAATGCCTAAATGAGTATCTGATTGTCTGATTCTATGATAACCTTCTGCATTAGAAAATTTTGTGACATAATTAAAGTTATCCTAACCGCTAATGCCTCCGCAGCCAATGACGAGACCGCAACTATGGTGGAGTTACTTCCTGAGAGAAGGGTTCCAAATGGATTACTTACTATTTTAATTGAGATAAAAATGGACTAGTATTATTTTTAATGGGCTCCTCTAGCAATTACCAATAATCCAAAAATTATCTTTTTTTTAATGGGCTAGTATTATTATAAAGTTACTGTAACATATTTTCTTTTTTTTAATCTAACTAATATCTAACTAATATACCAAAAACATATAAATTGATATTATATTGCTAATTTAAAAAAAATGGAGAGAGCATGGCCACTTTAAGAAATTTTTTATTTTAATAAATAAAATAAATGTACAAAAAAATAATTTAAAAAAATAAATATAATATTTATCAAAATATACAATTTAAAAATAATTTATCAATTTAAAATTTCTTCTCTTATCTCCTTTATACTGCAAACAAGATAGCTTTTCATGTATCTTGTTTACACTGTAAATAAAATATGACACAGCAGCCTGCCACAATCAAATATGATAGTCACTCTAAATTTATAAATGTGTTCATTTTAAAATTTAGATTCTAAGTGTTTTTTTATCACATATTTTTTCAGTTTTGTATTTTGGTGTAATTTTTAAAAGTACTAAAATAAACTCTTTTTCGTCTTACCTATAACTAAGATTGTGTTTGGTCTTGAGAATAATATAAGATAAGATACTGAGAAGAAGATATAAAAAATAGAAATATAAAAATTAGAATCTTTGTATTCTGTTTGGTGATAAATTATAACAAATTATGAAAGTCAATTTTATTTTTATTTTTTTTCATTCAAAATATTTTTGAAAAAAATATAATAATAGAAAATATTATTTTAAAAATTAACAAGAATAATAAAAAATCGAAAAATAAATTGTGTCTCTTGTTAATGTTTTTGTGTCTTCCTATCAGAATAGATACAAAATACTGTAATTTAATGTTTATAAACATAATATCTCTATTCATATTTTATCTGTCAAATATAATTTTATATCTCTTTATTTCTATTTTAATATTCTATTTCTATAAACAAACACGGTATAAGAATCTAACACTAAATCCTAAAAAAAATAAAAAGAGTGCGACTTGCCTCTTAAGTATTTTCGAAACCGTTCAAAATATTAATTAAATATCATGTCCCCAAGCCCCATTATTAAGATGTTCAAATCTATGATAAATGACCCAAATATTTTTTATTAAAATTAAAGAAAAATACCAGGTCCAAAAAAGCAAAATTAAAAATAAATTTAGTTGGTTGAATGGTTAATTTATTTGTTTGTTTAAATAAATGTTAAAGGTTTGAATTACACTTTATACATGCAATAATTTATTAGCTAATAATGGACACTTAAATAGAGCTCAAATTTGCGAAGGAAGTCAGATTAAAAAATATCGCCAACCAAAAAAGAAAAAAAATTAAAGAAAAAACAAACCGATAAAAAGAAAATCGAAAGATCATTATGATCCAAAATAAAAGCACCTAAAAATCTTGTTGGTAATATTATTTTCTAGCAGAGTAGCAGTAGTAGTTTTGATACTTCACTCTTCTGATAATTTGCAAACAAATAACCTCTTTACAAATAAAAATATAGATAGATAAGTATGCATTAACTCATTATAGTTAAATTGTGTTTTCAAATAGTCAAATACAATGAATGCCTCTTGACCCCAAAACAATAAACTGTACATTGATGTGGATCCTCTACAAGAGTTAACAAACGACAAGAACCCTTCAAAGTATAGAGCAGTCAACTGGGCAACTTTCGAATTGAAAGAATAAGAAGTAATTTTACCAAGTCCAATGTTGAAAACCTCCAAATTTATCACTTCAAATTGTCCCAGTAACTTGGTTTCAAGTTCATATTTCATTACAGCAATACAGCAGTAGAAGCATATACTAGTGGTGAGTAATAATACCAAAGAGATGGAAGTTGTTGTAATTTGATGCACATGTGATGATGTAAGACTATAAATAATGAGGTTAAAAAATAAGCTTAAAGGTATACAACCTTTCAGAAAGATAACAAGTATGGGTGGTAAAAAAATTTCAATTTATCGGAACGGTTGAGACACCATGATCTACCATTTTAACTAAATTTTCAACTGCGGAAAAATTTACACCCTCCTAAATTGAGGGTTTAGGTTAGGCGGGCATGCCACCAGAGCAAACCGTTGATCGCTGTCAATATAGTATTTTAGCTTTTTAAGATGATATATACTTATAAAAGAAAAATTCAAAGTCCATCGAATTTATTGTTTTTAGTTATTAGTCCAATTTTTTTTAATTTAATAATTTAATAATATATTTTTAGTTTATATTTTTAAATATTGTTGACAAATTATTCGTCAAAGACAATAATTTTTGTTTACTTTCTAATATTATTTGTGTTATTTTTTTTATATATTTTAAGTCGAAGTGTATGTATATAATATTTTTTAGTTTTTCACAGTATCTTCAATTCGATAAGCCAATGATTAATTTATAATGAATTGCAACTCTATTTAAGAGTCGACTATTTGCTAATGAATTATTACATACATAAAACAAAATTCGAACCACCGATAATTACTTAACCAAACTAGTCATATTTTGTAGGAATGAAAAAAAGTTCAAATCCAAAAACGAAAGCTTTGTATTTTTTGTCAAAAGCAAAAATCCTTTCAACTGTTTTTTTATACTTAAACCCAAAAGGAAATAAAATGTAATCTTTTTAAAAAAGACTTCAAACAAATAAAAAAGAACCGGTTTGACTGCCACGAAAGAGACAGACTTATAGTTTCAGTTCATATAACAAAACTTGCGAAAATTTTGAAACAATTTTAACAGTCATACATAATAAAGAAAATAAAAATAAATTTAAATATTTATTAATATATAAAATTATATTAAATTTTTAAATTTTAAAAAATAAAAACTAATTTTTAAAAATGAAAATTATAAGTTTATAATATTTTTAATTGATCAAATACAATAATATATTTAATTATTTACGCTTTCGAAAATATAAACATCTTTTCATTCAACTTTGCCAATTTTACTAGAAACAAGACCGAGTCCATCCTTTATTTGGGAGACAGAGTATCCGCTGCTCCACTCCTAAATTTTCAATTAAGGATAATCATAATCTATTCCGATGCGACACTATTTACTACATAATTTACATAGACTAATTCATGTTGACAGCTGGAAAAAAATGCACTTTTTATTTTTTATATTGGGTTGATATAATATATTTTTAAATTATAAATAATTAGATGTTAATTTTAAATTTGACACCACTTGATTTAGGATAAAAAATTTAAATTATTCAATTTTTATTTTAAAAAATTAAAAATTTTAAAATACAAAAATTAAACCTTTCAATTTATATATTTTTAATAATTTCAAAAAATACTAAAAATTAGAATATCTAAATATATCACACGTTTCACTTCAATACAAAAAAATAATAATAATAACCAGAAAAAATACTCATTGAATCATTCAACCTCAAGAAAAAAAATATCATTTTCACGATTACCCGATCCCAACACCTTGCAATGGCCCACTGTTTTTTTTTTTTTTGAAAATCTCTCTAGAATCTTATTGCTGCTGCTTAAAAGACTCCTTTCCCTTTGTAACGGAAGTACCAAATAACCACTGAAATAAATATTTTTTATAAGTTGAATTAATGGAACATGTAAAGAAGAAGCATCACCAAACACTAGTTTTCATCTTGTTCTTGATTATCCTATCGTCTTTAACAAGTAAGTCAGGATCATCATCACCGGAGTCATCACAAAATAGAAAGCATCACTTTGTTCTAGTGCATGGAGCGTGCCACGGAGCATGGTCATGGTACAAGGTTATTACACTTCTCAAATCATGGGGTCACAATGTGACTGCCTTAGACTTGGCAGCTTCAGGGGTCAACCAAAAGCAGGTTTTGGAGCTTAGATCAATTTCTGAGTACTTTGAGCCTCTGACTGAGTTCATGACTTCATCAGTGGGTGAAGATGAAAGAGTGGTTCTTGTTGGTCATAGCCTTGGTGGCTTGGCCATATCCCATGCCATGGAACATTTTCCTCACAAGATTTCTGTGGCAGTCTTTGTCACTGCTTTCATGCCTGGTCCAACAGCCAACATATCCGCCATGTATCAAATGGTAAAGCTATTCTTCTTCGTCTTTGTTATTCAAATAGGCCAATTCTTTCGTGTCGATAACTTTCGTGGCTAATTTTTTTTATATGAGATAGACATGTGAGTTATGCTGAGTTATGGAGTATTGGAAAGATATACACGGTTGTGACGGCATTCAATTTTTTGTTTTAGTGGAAAAAAATCCGACCGTTTCAGTACAGATGAGAGAGAGGGATATAAATCAGACGGTCCGATTTGTGTGGAGCAGAATTTCGTGAATACTAAAATTGGATCTAAGATTTTCTGTCAGTACATAAATTGGATTCAGAGTTCTCTGCCAATACACAAATCAAATCCAGGATTTTTAATACCTCTAATCAGACAATCCAATTTGTCTTGCGCAGTCTTCATATCCTGAGTCACACAAATTACAACATATGTCACTGTGAGTAAAGTTTTAAATGACTAAGATTGTCGGGTATATTATTAGGTTATTTAATTACTCCACTAACAAAGTGCGTCGAAGTTGTCTAACTTTTCTTTTAAGATAAATTTGTAATATTTTAAAATTAGATATTTTTATATTATTTAGATTAAATATTAATTTTTAGTTTTTTTAATAAATTAAACACTAAAATTTAGACACTATAATCATGATCGTACAAATAAATTACGTGAAAAGAAAATATTGATATTAAAAATTAGAGTTGGGAGCAGGAGTGAATTCACAGTTCCATTCATAATAAATAAGAAGTAAGTTATATGGTGGCGTTATTTTATATTCAATTTTTATTTAATTTATTTTTTATAATAAATTTTAAATATTTAATAATTATTTATTTATATATTTAAAAAATTAAATATTAATTTTAAATTTTTTTTAATAATAACTTAAGTAAATATTTTTAAACACCGTAACAATACCTAAATAAAATTGGCACGAAATGAGTGACATAATAGTTGAAACGTTTAATTAAAAAGCTGTTTACTATCTCACACTTACAAAGATTATAGGAACCATATATTGATACATGAGGGACATATAATATACTTTGATTCATAAATCACATTAAGTAATTTAGATTTAAGAAGATGCCTAGCTATTTCTTCAAAAATAGAAGCTACGTATATAGATTTAAGTTGAAGGCTAAATCTCTATAACTTCGTGTGATTTATATGTATAAGTATTATCAAGAATTTTTTTTCAATTTATATTATTGCTATTTATGAGAAAATTTTAAAAATTTTGCAACTTTGTTAGGATTTATCTGTAAATAAAAAAGACACATTTTAAATATTTATAGAAGAAGCAATGCGTAAATATGCATTTTGTTTTTATGTTAAATATGTGATAAAAAAAATTCTAAATGTAAAGTTCACCTAAAATATATAAATCAATGTTTTTATTCCTAATCTTTGTTCTAAATCTCATATTTGTCTTTAATTTTTTTATTCATTCTATTTACCCTTCTAGTATCCAATTTTCCTCTTACTATATCTTTCTGTTAAAATTGCTTCCGCTCCACTTCTCCTCAAAAGAAATATTCATGTGGAGAGAAAAAAAAATGAAGATAATGATTTATGATAGGAAGGGTAATATTGAGAGAAAAATTAAATGAGTAAATAGTTATTTTTGGATAAAATTGATTAAAAAATTAAAACTAAAGTTATACACATATAAGATAAATTTTATTCGATAACAATGATTAGTTGTTAAATTTTTGTTATTAATTTTGTAAATATTTTTTTTCTTTTTCTCTTTATTCTTCATTTTCCTTTTATAACCATCACCATCTCCGCTAAAATTTACTATCCCACTAAATCTATTTCTCTACTCCCACCTCTCTTAGATAGCTACATCTTGTCACAACTACCACAAATTTAAATTACAACAACAATTTCCAATTTGCAATTAGAACTTTAGAAACCAACCTATCTGAATGCCAGAACACATGCTCTGGTGAGAGGCTCTACGGAGCCACCCCTACTACAAGTAATGCGCTTAATACCGTCGAATTTACTATCAGATTTAGTGACAGATGTTACCGGTAGATTTTTCAACGATTACGAGTGAAAATTCGTCCCTCAAATAAATTACTATCGGATTTAAAATTCCATTGCTAAATCCGACGGTAAATATAGAAGCGCGAAAATTAATTTTAACAGCACCAAATTTAGTGTGAGATTTTTCGTCGAAATTTTTTTACGGTAACACAATTTAGTGAAACGCAGCGTTTAGGCAACGACGAACACCTTACTGTTGGAATTTTTCGCTAGTAAATTCCACAGTAAATTTGGGGTAAATTTCAAACGCAAAAACTCTTCCTCCTCACTTTTGCAAACTCTCTCTCTCTCTCCCCCCTTCTTCTCTCTCTCTTTTAGTCTCTCTCTCTCTCTTCCTCTCTTCCATTGAAGAAGGTCGTTGCGCCAATCCCCGAAGCTGCCGTCGCTACCGCTTAGCCCATTGTCATTGCAGATCAACACGACATCATCACTATTGCTGGAGCCTCTGTGAAAAGCCTCCAGTGCCGCTATTGGTGTCCCTTACCATCAAAGGTCGTTATCGCGTCACCGTCGCCACGGCTGAGGCCCACCTCACCAAAGTTAAAGTTGTTGTTCATTTTTCTATTTGGTTGTTTGTTATATTACTAAACCTAGCTCCACCACCGTAGATTTCACTACTGCCTTCTGTCACCACCATGCTTCTACCATCCTGTAGCCACCATCAGAGGTAATGTTTCTATAGTTTTTGTATTTTTTTATATTTTTATGTTTGTTTAGGATTTTATTAAGAATTTTATTAAATTTTTGATTAAATATTTTCATGATATGTGCGATTAGGGTTTATTTGTTATATTAATTTAGTGTAATTAGAAATTAAATAATATTAGGTTAGGTAGAATGTAATTTAGGGTTTGTTTTGAGTTGATGGTATTTTGATTGATTGTTAATTTTTTGAGTTAATTATTGACTTATTTTTTATTGTTGTTAATTTTCTAAGTTTATTATTGTCTGAGTTAATTTTTTGAGTTGATTAGTGTTAATCATTGTTAATTCTCTGAATCAATATTAGCTTGTTAAATTTTTTGAGTTAATTATTGACTTATTGTTGATTGTTGTAAATTTCTAAGTTAATTAGTGTTGATTGTTGATAATTCTCTGAGTTAATCTTAGCACTACAAAAAATGAGCTGAGTACCGTCAGAATTATCGGCAAATTGAATTTGACGGTATAAATAGCGCTATAAATTTTTACCGGCAGATTATTTCGTGAGACGCTAATTACTGGCGGATTTTGCGTCAATTTTTTCAATTAATATGACGAAACTAAGTTGATTATTACCGTCGAATTATTCCAACGGTAACTTTGACGCCATATTATGTTTTATGGCGCTCAATTACTGTCAAATATTTTTGCCGGTAAATCCTACGGCAGTTGTGTTCTTTTTTTTTCACAATTAGTCCACAGTTAGAAGTCAAATTAAAATTTTTGTTTACCAAATTATGGTAGAAATTTAAAATTACCAGAAATCAACTAATGATTTTATTAAATCCGATGGTATCTGGTAATTTTCTTGTAGTGCGCCTAACCTACTACTCGTAGCCACACCACCGAAGGAGTCGCCGTGGCTGCTGTTGTTGCTTTTGCTTCATGATGATCCTCATCGTCCTCATCCTCTTCCTTCTAATCGGTATCGATAGTGTCGTCATTTATGTCCTCTATCATTCTCACTGTCCTGACTTCACCGTCACGTCCTTTACACTCTCATACTTCAACCTTATTGCTTCTTTCACACAGCTTAAAATTCATGATTAGCGTAATCGCCACAAATCCTAACAAAAACATCTCATTCTCCTACATTTTATCTCCATCTTGATCCTCTTTGGTGACATCGACGTCCTAGACGACATTCTCCCCACCTTCGGCCACGAAAAAAAGAATACGATAATGTTGAAAATAATGATTTTGAGCTCCGACGAGATGCGTGCTACAGAGTTACGATATGACGAAGTTAAAGAGCAACACAAAGTGAAAGAGCGGGTTGCCATTGAAGGTGAAGCTGGAGATGAAGGTGAAGGCCATGATGGGGAATTTGAAGACACCAAAGGTCAGAGTCAGCGTTTCTTGTGAAGGTATCAAGGCCACACTTCCCTCTGAGAAGAAATCATTGACGGCGTCTACATCGAATACCAAGTGCAATGTTGATGTCAGGTTTAAAATCTGGAAATGGACCATTGGATAAATAATATCACTATGGTTGTGGCAAGATGCATCTGTTTGAAAAAGGTGGGAGTAGAGAAGTAGATCTAATGGAATGGTAGATTTTGCAATGGAGGTGGTCGTGGTTATGACGGAAGATGAGGAAGGAAGAGGAAGAAGAAGGGTATTTATGGAAACATCAACAAAAAATTAACAATTGATCATTTTTGTCGAATAAAATTTATCTTGTATGGGTATAACTTGAATTTTAATTTTTCATAGTTAGTTTTTTGTCAACGTATGAATCTTTCATAATCAGAAATGATTATTTAATCAAAATTAAATTGGAACTAAAAAACTTAAATTAGACAAAAATATTTTTTTTGTTTCTATCGTATCTCCTAACATAACAAATCAATGACTAATTTATTGCGGATCAAAATTCTATTTAAAGATTTGCTACTGACTAATAAATTACTGCATTCACAAGTCAATATTTTAAAAAAATATATTAATTAAGTGTGATTTTATCCCTAATATTTGGTCACACTTTCAAATTTGTCCCGTGCATTTTTTCATCATATTTTTATCTCTAACAATAGATGTTGGGATCTATAAAAAAAAACATTTGTCGTAACTAACTTGGATTAATTTAGTGGTTAATTAACTCACTAGTTTAGTTAAATAAATATCAGAAATTTATATCGATTATGTAAGAATTTGATTCTACTGTTTTTTTTTTAATGATTGATACTTCTTTTTTTAAAGGCATTTAGCAACTCAGGATCATTGTTGGATAATCACTACACTTACGATGAAGGGCGCAATAAACCAGCCACAACATTTGCATTTGGACCACACTACCTTGCATCAAGATTGTATCAGCTCAGTTCAAAACAGGTTATTTACCAAATTTTAAATTCTTCTATTATTTATTAGAGATATGATTATTCATATGTCTCTTTCTATGAGTTTAAATTTTAAGATAAGTGATTTAATAATGGAGTTTATTTTTAATGCACTAACACAAAAAAATTTATATAGTCATACAGTCATATTAGTTCTTTTGTTTGACCATTCACACAGTCAATCTAAAAAGTGACTATTTTTACTAATATAACATTACGTAATTTGATACACGAGTAAAATTACTTTACACTGATAATACACCAAAATTAAATTCTTAATAATATAATATCAAAATATATTTGATCCAATATTATTAGGTCAAAAATTAATTATCTTTTATTTTAATAATATAAATAATCTTCTAAAAAGTAAATATAATTAAATAATTGTATATATACAATTAAAATCATATTATTAAGGACTCCAAAAGAAAGGCCTTACTATTTTTAGACCAAAAATATGTCGTATTACTCTCTTTGTTTCTATCATTTTCTCAAGAAGAGAGCAGACTAAAAGAAATTTAATTATAATTAAGGTCGGCACAAATGGTTATTAAGATTTTAGTACTTAGTTTGTAGCTACTTATAGCTACTGCTTTTATTTCTTTTAAAGCCATGAAAAATCTAACTTAATTGGTAGGCAACCATTTGTAAAGAAATCTCGTACCGTCAAAGGACAATGTCAATTGGACAAAACCCAATAAATGGCTCATATCTCTGCTATTTGAATCTTTGATCTAGGGCATCAGAGTTTAACTGCAAGTATTGGAGGTGTCTCGATTACTAGCATAAACGATAAAATAAAAATAGTTATATAATGGCATCACTTTTTATATATACAGTTTTTGAACACTCATTTTATTGTATAAAAAATAAACATTTTTTTCACTTTTTAACAGTCACTTTTAGTATCAAAAGCAAGACTACTATACTAAGCGTTATTACCAACAACTCGTCATGAGGCAGGAAATTTAATTATAAAAAATATACACAAAAGTGGTATATATAACATTTTTTTAAATATAAATATTTATTGGAGTAGTGGAGTACAAATAGATTTTGTCAAGATAAGAGAAGATAAATTTATCTTTAATAGGTTGTTGAAATACATCTATCTTTTAAGGTATATGATAAAATAAAATCTTAATCATACCTCCACTAAATAATCTAACAATGTATACATTATACAATTTCATCAACAAGAATTTATTATATTCTATTAAAAAAAAACATAACTGAAAAATCAATCCTCTTACATGATTATTCGCATTTTTATTTGTATAATTTTGATTGTGCATGCCCTAATTATTAGCATTATTAACAACAACAAATGACATGGATAAAAACATATCTTATTTTTTCAACATATTTATTAATCTACCTCGACTGAAATCTAAAATGTATATTTAGTTATTTACATGAAACAATGATCAACTACTTCAATTTATATTTTACAGGATTGGAATCTGGCAACAACGTTGGTGAGACCATTGAAACTATTCAGCAACAAAGATATAACAAAAGTGTTAACCCTATCACACACAAAATATAGTTCTGTAAGTCGTATCTTTGTTGTGTCCGAAAAAGATCTTGTAGTGAGTCCAAATCTTCAACGATGGATGATTGAGCACAATCCCCCTAATCGTGTGGTTGAGATTGCTGGATCAGATCACATGATCATGATGTCCAAGCCCATAGACCTTTGCCTTCAACTACAATCTATTGCTGCTAATTATGACTGATTATATAATTATATTTTAAACAAATAAATAATACATCAGTCTTCACTAAACCTTACATGAGTCATGTATCAAATAAATAAAAATCTCATGCCCTCTTATTATGGTATTTACTATTTAGCAACATGTTGCAAACAATTTGACTTCCTCTAAGATTATTTTATAAAAGAAAAGAAAAACTTTCTGCAATAGAGTTTAGAAGGTTAATATTTTTAGATATGAAAAAAAGATGGTGTGTAATTTTATTGTAATGGTTAATTAGTATGTTTTCTTTTTAATATAAATTTTAATTTTTTTTAATTTTAAATAATAAATTGGACCTTCGGATTTAAAAAATAATAAAGTTTATAGAGAAATCTAAGGGTCAGATTTTATATTGCACAAATTGAAGGATGTAATATCCGGTCTAACCGAAATTAATTAAATAATAAGTTAAATAGGAGCGAATATGATTGGAAGATTTGGCAATTGGAATTTGATGATTTAAATATGATATTTGGATTCAGTGAATTTTTTCGAGTCGGAAAATATAGTTTTCTGCGTAAAAGCGCACAGTGGAATTTTGAACGGCAGTACCGGCTGAGATCTGTCTAGTACTGCAGTTGAGAAAATTGATTATGAGTAAATAAGATTAAAAAATGAGAAATTATGATTAGGGGAGGTAGAAATATTTAAAGTGCGATTTGGAGCGCTAATCTTAAAGATTTTGGCCCAAAATTGGGCCAACGAACAAAAATAAGTAAACCGGGCCTAAGTGGGTCCAAGACCCAACATATATATAGCTTTATTAAGCCATTTCAGCAGCATTCCTCCCTCCATTATTGTGTTCCACGCTGAATTGAGAAGAGAGAAGAGAAGAGAGAAATCCTAACTCTCTTTGATCTTCAAATCACCATAACTTGAGCTACGGAGCTCTGATTGACAACCGTTTGCGGCTACGCGTCGCTCTTCTCATCCTCTACAATTCTATCTAAGTTTTTTGGTGAGTAATCTACTGTCCTCTGCCCAATTTTCATTTTCCTCTTCAAATTCGAATTTGGTTTGGGTTTTGAGAAAACCTTGTGATTTTGGTTGTTTAGGAGTGCTCTAGTATGAGCCATGGGTGATATTCATCACAAACTTCAGTGGGTTAAGGTAAGAAACCCTCCAACCCTTGTGAATTGTCATTTTTATGAGCCCTAGGTTGATGTATGTATGTGATATTTGTTATGTTAGTGTATTTGATGGTTTTGGTATTGGTTTAGTTACAAGAGGTACGGTTTAAGTTTTATTTTAGTACCGTGTGGTGTGATGAGAATTCCTAGGCTAGATGCCCCTAGGATTAAGTTTGGATTGTGTAAATGGTTGGTGCTAATATGCATAGTTGGTATGTAATGTGAATTAATGATTAGGTTGAAAATTGTGTGGCCTTGTATGCTTGGTGTATTGAGAATTTGATGTATTGGGTAATGAGTATTGATTTGTAGTTTATGAATTTAAATTGTGAGCTTGGGCCAGAGGCCGTGAATCTTGGGCCGGAGGCCGGAAAGAGATAAAGAAGGTAAGTTGATGTGTGCATTGTATGATGACACAAGTGATTGGATGAATTTCAGATAATGAATATATGAATGATTGGCTTGGTTATTAAATAATAAGGTTTGAGGAGTTGAAGTGTGGAATTTGGTAATTTTGGGTAAAATTGTATAGATGAGGTATGTTTGGTTTTGGTTGAGGTATGTTATGTAGTCATATATGTGATCATGATTATTGATGCCTTGATGGTATGATGATGCATGAGAGATATGTATGTTGTGATATATGTTTGAGCAATGATTAAGGTTGATTTGTGGGTGAAACCATGTGATAGTGAGTATGATATTGATTATGTATATTGATGATTGATTGGAAATAGTATTGTGGAAATTGGGATGAGAAAGGATGTATGACATGTTAATGTGTTTGTAATTTAGCCATTTGTTTGAAATGGGTAAAAATGGTTATATGGCGGTTTTGTGAATTGTGGTAATGTGTTAGTGTATGAGTTGAGGAGGCTTAATGTCGATTTTGATATACTTTGATTGATTTCAAAGAAAAGGGATGAAATTGGCATGTTTTGTTTGATTTTGAAAAGAGTTGAAAATGGCTTGTTTTGAAAATGGCACTTTGTGGTTTTGAGTGAAAACATGGTTTTTGGGCATACTTTGACGGGACATAACTTGGACTGCAGATTTCTGTTTTGTGCCAAACTTGTTTAGAAGTGAAGTTGGATCCGGGATGTCCATGCCGTTCGAAGAACGGGCGAAAAACAATTTAAAATGAGAAAGTTATGTCCGTCAGAAGATTGGGGGTTGAATTTGTGAATTCTGCAGCTTTTAACTTAGAAAATTTTTAGCAGAATGACCCTCCACGCGTAGGCGCACTTGGCGCGTATGCGTCGTTCTTCAAGAAGGCACCATCCACGCGTGCGCGTGGTGTGCGCGTGCGCGTCGATGCGCTGCACCCAATACCCAGCCATTTTCCCGAGAGTTGTGCCAGAGTTGTGCCAGTTTTGTGCCTGGGGCGCAAATGCACCCACGCGTACGTGTCGTCTGGCTGTGTTTCAATCCGCGCGTCCGCGTGTATGACGCATACGCGTCGACGAGCTTTGTGGCCATCCATGCGTGCGCATGAAGTACGAGTGCGCGTGACCCTGTTTTCATCCCAAAGTTGATTTGTGAGTTTTAAAAGCTAAATCTCATACTTCTAAGCCTCTGATCTCACCCCTTATGTATTAAATCATTATGATATGCCTAGCAATGAGAAAGGAGCTAGGGGATGTGGTAACTTGCGAATGAAGCAAGGGAAAAAGTTATGATCAATGATGAACAAAGATGATTATATGAGATACGGAGGATGGCGGTGGAAGTACCGTGTATGCCATGAGCCGAAGGGCTATATTTATTGATAAATGGTTGGTTCTTGATTGAACCATGAGCCGGATGAGTTATGGCAAAGGCATTATGGATTATGGCTGAGTATAAAGGCATATATGATAAATGAACGAATATGATAAATGAATAATGATGGAAAATGTTGAATGTAAGCATGCTTGTGTTTTCTCTCTGGTTGTAAGGGTGACAGGGCACCGATACCCTCTAATGGCGACATAGCGCAGATACCCTTTAATGGCGACAGGGCGCAGATACCCTCTAATGGTGACAGGGCACATATTCCCTCTAATGATATTAATACGAAATAGAGAGACTGTGCCCGGGTTAGCTACCAGACACGTCGGGTTGGCTTGATAACCGACAGATGATATCATCAGTCATAGGGCAGGCATTCATCATTTGCATATGTTTGAATTGTTTGGGTTTGCCTATTTGTTTTGGATTTCTACATTATATATGCTAAGTTACCTGATTATGTGCTACTTGTTCTACTTGTAACTTAATTGTGTATTACTTGCCTGTATTGCTTGTGTTTGTACAACTGAGAGGCCCCTCATGTTGGTGTCGGTGGAGGTTGAGGGCTGTTCTTGATGAGATGAATTGATGATGCGATTGCATGATGATGATGATGATCATTGGTTGAGATGATTTGAGCTCCCTGGGTAGACGCAGTGATGTGGTTTCACTAGCTCCAGGTGAGGGTATGATGTATTGATATAGAATTGTTGAGACAGTACGACTGATGATGGTTTTGTTTATGATTCTGAATCTGATTCATGGGAGAGTCAGCGAGTTGGGAATCATATGAGATATGAACTAGATTTAGTATCCCCTTACGACAGATGCCTATTTATGGATTAGTGAGAATCTAGGCTGGATACTCAGTGAAACGGAGTTTAGGATGCTTAATGAGTTTTTATTGCAGTGCATTGTATTTATTTGGCACTTTTACCGTACTGGGAATCCATGGGCCCGGGGTTCTCATTCCGTATATATCTCTTGTTTTTCAGATACAGGTCCAGGTGCTCAGCAGTGAGTTGTGGGTCGTCTGAGAGACGGCGAAGATCTTTATTTTCTCTACTTTGTGTTTTGCTTAGAATCTCTCCACCTTTGTTTCGAAAAGATTATATCATGTATTGTACTCTTTTAAACTTGCTTATAAAGGCTCTCATGTTTCCTTTGGGAGAGATTAGGATATACTATTGTCAACTCCTTTAATACTGTACCCTAGCCGGTCTAAACTTCGCGGGTCGCGACTAGTGGCTATTTACTTATGCTATAAATATCTATCTGTTATCTATCTCTTAATCTCTTTTATGCCTTGTCCGTATATCGCGTTCGGCTTCACGGTTTATCTTTTTGTTGTTGAGACGTGAGTGATACGTCTTCGCGATTTTATTCCTACTCTTTTCAGGCTTATCGATTAATACTCCTTTTGAAATTATCTATATCTATATATTAAAAAAAATCCACCTGAGAGTCGTACCACCGTAGTATCATTGACTTATGACTCGAGCATAAGGATTTGTATATTAAGGTGTTACAAAGGATCCGACTCATGTTACAACAACAACAACAACAATAAATTCTTGTCCCACTAAGTGGGGTCGGCTACATGAATCAAACGATGCCATTGTCCTCTGTCATGTATCATATTTGCAGAGAGACCGTTTACATGTAGATCTCGTTTGACCACCTCATGGATGGTCTTCTTAGGTCTTCCTCTGCATTTCATCACTTGTCCATCTTCCATCTCACCCACCCTCCTGAATGGATGTTCTATTAGTCTTCTTCTCACATGTCCAAACCACCTGAGACGCGATTCAACCATCTTTTCCACAATGGGTGCTACTCTAACTCTCTCCCTTATATCTTCGTTCCTTATTTTATCCAATCGCGTATGATCACTCATCCATCTCAACATCTTCATCTCTGCCACACTCAGCATATGTTCGTGCTCCCCTTTAGCCGCCCAACACTCCGTACCATAAAGCATAGCCGGTCTTATAGCAGTGCGATAGAATTTACCTCTAAGTTTTAAAGGCACTTTTTTGTCGCATATAAAACCAGATGCACTCCGCCATTTTGACCAACCTGCTTGGATCTTATGATTTACATACAGTTCAATCCATTATCCTGTATGATGCACCCAAGATACTTAAAACTTTTAACTTTTTGTAGGATGTTTTCTCCAATCTTCACCTCTATATTAGGGTTTTCCCTTATCAGACTGAACTTACATTTCATATATTTCGTCTTGCTACGGCTTATGCGCAGATAGGTACCATTAATCTATATATTCCATATATAGTTTTCGCAACTTTGTATATCCCCCTTATTCTTGTAGATAGGTACCAAGGTGCTCCTTCTCCACTCATCAGGCATCTTCTTTGACCTTAAAATCTCATTAAAACGTTTGGTTAACCAATTGATGCCTTTTTCTCCAAGACCCTTCCAAACCTCAATTGGAATATTATCAGGTCCTACTGTCCTATCATTTTTCATTTGCTTTAGAGTCTTTTTTACTTCAAAATCTCAGATCCTTTGATAGTAGTCAAAATTTTGATCTTCTTCCCTTGTGCATAACCGACTAAGGCTCGGAAGAGTCTTCTGTCCCTCACTAAATAACTTGTAGAAGTAGCTCTTCCACCTTTCATTAATCTTCTCCTCTTGAGCCAACACCTCTCTATCCTTATCATTTATGCACTTAACCTGATCCAAATCTCTCGTTCTTCTTTCACGGCTCTTTTACAATTCTATATATACCTTTTTCTCCTTCTTTCATGTCCAAAGACTGGTAGAGGCCCTCATATGCTCTTGTTCTTGCTTCACTTATAGCCACTTTTGTCTCTTTCTTAGCCGCCTTATATTTTTCCCAGTTATCTGCATTGTGGCATAAATACCACTCTTTAAAGCACTCCCTTTTTATCTTTATCTTATCTTGTACACTCGCATTCCACCACCACGACTCTTTGTCTCTTGGTCCTATTCCTTTGGATTCACCAAAGCTTTCTTTTGCTGTTCTTCTAATAACTTCTGCCATCTCCCTGCACATCTCTTCCACGCTTCCATTCCCATCCCACTTTGCCTCTTCTCCTACCCGTCTTAGGAAGCTTCTTTGTTCCTCACCTTTCATCTGCCACCACCTCGTCCTTGGGTTCTTTGTATGATGTCTTTTTCTCAAATTTTGCTCAACGCAAAAATCCATGACGAGCACCATATGTTGTGTTGTCAAACTCTCTCCCGGAATAATTTTACAATTAATGCAAAATTTCCGGTCGACTCTCCTCAACAAGAAGAAGTCAATTTGAGAGTTTGTCATGTTACTCTTATAGGTTATAAGATGTTCGTCTCTCTTTTTAAAACATGTATTTGCGATGAGAAGATCAACGGTTGAGGAAAAGTGCAAAATAGTTTTACTATCGACATTGATCACCCCGAAACCATGGCCTCCGTGAATACTCCCATATCCAGTCACTTCTCTCCCAACATGGCCATTTAAATCTCCTCCTAAGAAAATCTTATCTCCCAAAGGTATGTCTTGAACCAAATTTTCTAGATCCTCCCAAAACCTTATCTTGTGTTGTTCGTCCGAACCCACTTGTGGTGCATAAGCGCTAATCACATGGAAAGCACCTCCCTGCACCACAAGTTTGATAGAGATGATCCGATCTCTCACCCTCTTGACATCTACTACGTCCTTTTTCCACTGTTTATCCACAATTATTCGAACCTCATTCCTATTCTTCATCTTTCCTGTATACCAAAGTTTGAAATCAGAAGTATCCAACTCTCTAGCCTTCGCACCAACCCATTTTATTTCTTGTAGGCACATAATGCTAATATTCCTCCTTGTTATGGTGTCCACCACCTCCATGAATTTTCCTGTTAGAGTGCCTATGTTCCATGTCCCAAATTTCAACCTTCTGTCGCTCTGATCTTTACCTTTTACTTTGTGAACTAGCTTATTTATCCTCGTCCGTTCACGAAAACACGAGAACCCTTGCTCATTTAACACTACATCTGGGTACCGATGTAGCGGCTCTTGCTCATTTGACACCGTACTCGAGCCATACAGCGCGTTGCTTCTGAGCAACGACCTAACTTTAGCGCAATAATGTCTTTGATTCATGTCATGGGGGTTCCACTATATTTTTATGTTGGTTGTCGAAAATCTAACACAACCCTCCTCCTTTATCCGAGTTTGGGACCGGCTATATACCACAAATGTAACATACGCGGAGTTATCCGACTCATGTTAAAATAATTTTTTTTACTGTAAAACAAATTAGAGGGTCCAATTTCTATATTTAAAAAAATATTAAAATATAAATTTGCAAATTTGCATGTTTTAAAAATAAAAAATAAAAGTCACAAATTTAATTTTTATATTTATAATTTTTATATAAAAAAATACACTAAATTTTAATATTATTAAAAAACGTCACTGAAAACACAACATCAAAATTAAAAGACGAGTTTAGAAAGCCATCAATCTTGTAGGATAGAATCATTCTTCTTTTCTTGGACATGTAGAGTATGAAAGAATTCGATAATGATAGAAAGAAAAAAAATTCATCAGAATTTGTGTTATTTAATATTTATTAATTATTATAATAATTAATAAATATTAAATAAGATAAATTATAGTAATTTTTGATTGATTTTTTTATCAAATATTTTCAAAAAATCTGAGTGATAATAAATATAGTTGGTAAAATAATTTTAAATTGTCGAATTTGTTCGATCAATCTTCAAACTCAAGAAAAAGGTGAGTTGAACTAAAAATTTGACGTGTGTCAACGTAAATAATCTACATCTCTTGACACAAGGGTTTAGGTTGCGGAAGGTAGGAATGAGCATGAGTAGCGGATATCCAATTACCCGTCCGAATCTAAACAGAATCAATTGAATTGGTTCTAGAACTAACGGGTAATCAGGTCCAATTCAAACCAAACTAATAGCTCTCTCTACTAATTGGTTCGGGTAATAATTTTGGGGTGTAAAATCCGAACTAATCCGTAGACCCGACCATATATTAATTGAAAGATTATTCCTTTGAAAGATTATTTCTATTGCACTTTTGTATTTAGCATCTAATGTGTTTGGTGTTTAACATGTTTAGATTTTAATGGCTTTAATGTTTAATATGTTTGGATTTTAATATGTTTAGTTTTTAACGTATTTGGTATTTAACATATTTGGATTATTTCTATTGATGTTACATGTTTATTGTACTTACAGAATTTTTAAGATAAAAATTTCATTTTTTTATGAATTTCTATTTCATCAGATACTCAATTACCCAAACCAAATTAAACTAATCCGTTCTTAATTTGTTTGGTTTGGTTCATATACATACACAAAAAATATAAATCCAAACCAAACCGAATCAATTACAGTTCAATTGGTTTGGTTCTAATTTCACCTTAAATCCGAACCAACCCGACCCATGCTTACCCCTAACGGAGGGCAGGCCAACATAGCAAACCACTGTAAAAATGTTTATAATATTAAAAAGTTTTATTTAAATAATTTTTTAAACTGTAATATAAAAATATAAGATAAT
>NC_029781.3:30501085-30513060 GCF_000817695.3 Arachis duranensis
AATTAACCTTATAAATAAAAAAGATTTATATTTTATATATTTATATATTTTATATTTATTCGAAAGAAGCCTTCCATCTATATATGGCGTTTGAAAACTTCTACTCACTAAATAATTTACATGTTGACCGAAGGGGACAAATAGTTAAATATTAATTGAATCATTCAAACTAAAGAAGATTATATATTTTGAGGATTACCAAATAACACCACCTTGCCATGGCCCACTGTTCGGGGAAAAAAACTTGTCTATCTAAAACCCTTTGTAACCAGACAACAACCCCGGAAAAAACTTAATATAAATTGACAATTTATTTTCAATCTCCCAAGTCAAAGAAGTTGAATTAATGGAAAAAGTAAAGAAGCAGCATCACCAAACACTAGCTTTCATCTTCTTGTTGATTATCCTATTGTCTTTAACAAACAAGTCAGGATCGTCGTCATCGGAGTTATCAAAAGCTCGGAAGCATCACTTTGTTCTAGTGCATGGATCATGCCACGGAGCATGGTCATGGTACAAGGTTATTACACTTCTCAAATCGTGGGGTCACAGTGTGACTGCCTTAGACTTGGCAGCTTCAGGGGTCAACCAAAAGAAGGCTTTGGAGCTTAAATCAATTTCTGAGTACTTTGAACCTTTGAGTGAGTTCATGGCTTCATCAGTGGGTAAAGGTGAAAGAGTGGTTCTTGTTGGTCATAGCCTTGGTGGCTTGGCCATATCCCATGCCATGGAGCATTTTCCTCGCAAGATTTCTGTGGCTGTCTTTGTCACAGCTATGATGCCTGGTCCAACACTCAACATATCCACCCTCAATCAGAAGGTAACTTCATGTCTTCTTTGCTCTACTTATTCTTCTTTGTCTTTCTTGTTCAATTTAAGCAATTGGGAGGAAAAATTGAATTGTGACTAAAAGACTTAAGTAGGACAAACATACATCTGTTAGAAGTAAAAGCATGATGAAAGAATATAGTGATGAATATGAGAGTTTGACCAAATACTACGGACATTTTGTGATTTCTTTTTTTTTTTTTTGATACTTTGTGTGTTTTTTTAAAGGCATTAAGCAAATTACAACCGCTACTGGATAATCATTACACTTACGATGAAGGACCTAATAAATCGGCCACAACATTTGTATTTGGACCAAAATTTCTTGCATCTAAAGTGTATCAACTCAGTCCAGACCAGGTTACTCTCCAAATTTTAAATTCTCTTGTTATAATTCGTTAGAGATATATTTTTTTATGCATCTCTTTTTATGAACTTAAACTTTTAGATAAATAATTTTATAATATGATATCATAATAAGAGCCCGAATCCTAACCCAATGATAGAGGCTGATGATGATGAAGTGATTGGACTGAAAAGGGTGAGGAAGTCATCCGTGTGGTTGAAAGACTAAAAAACATAAAAAAGGTGTACTGTAGGAGAATATTAGAAGAGGGTAATGTCAGAAGTTAGTTACGTAACAACTTGACATGAGATTTATAAGGGAAGGAGTGAGTCTAAGGGAGTCATGCTTATTCTTGTAAACATTTGGATTGGAGTGCATCCCTCACTCGAAAAGGGACTCTTTGTTTCTCACATACTAATCATATCTTTCATATAATTGCATTTTCTATTCTCTGCATCATTCTTCTGCATAATTTCTGATCATTACTATTCTATCATCATTGTCCTACTTGCGAATTGAATTAGCAACTATTAACTGGTGTTTTCATTGAGAGAAGCAGCTGCTGCAATGGTGGACAGAACTCGACTCAATCGTTTGGAGGAGCTCACGATCTCGAACAAGTAAGAAGTAGCCACTCTGCATCGTGGGTTGGCTTAAGTCAATGAGAGGATCACGGAGACCTAGCTTCAACTAACCACCATCGAAAAGTTGTTCTGCGACAGCATGAAGATGAAAACCCAAGTTGGATATTGTAGCCATTCAGGGGATGAGGTGATGGATAGCCCCATGTTAGGTTCAGTAAGCGTTAACTTGGAGTTGCTGTGGTCTCACAAGTTGAACGTGGCTGATCTACCCATGTTTAAAGGCGATGGGTAGAGGATTGGGTGTTTAGAGCAAAGCAATACCTTTAAACTTTTGTCATTCTGACTGAGTAGAGGATCAAGGTGTTATAATTCCATCTGGTGGGAGCGGCCTACGCCTGGTATCGGTGGGGTAGGGGGAGGCGGAAGGGTTTAACAACAATATTGCTTATATCTGGGAGACTTTTCTCGATGGCATGAATATCAAGTTTGGGAAGAATGTGTTCTATGACCCTTAGGTAGCGTTTGTTTTGAGGTATTGGGACAGAGACTGAGAGACTAAGACACAGTATCATGTTTGTTGGCTTAGAGACTGGTACTAAAATTTTTGTCTCTGTCTCTAAAATTCTCTAAAATTTTAATATTTCAGTACCTCCAAAAAGTAGGGACACAGGGGACAGAGACAGAAACTGAAATTTTAATAACATTTTATACCTAAAATACCCTCATTTCAATTAATTAATTTCAATTTTATCCTTTGTGCAAATTAAATTAAAGTTTTATTCTTGTTTCAATTTCTGTCTCTCACTTTACACCAAATAGAATACTGAAATTTTTTTCGATCTCTGTCTCTTAGTTTCTGTCTCTCAGTCTCACTCTTTCGGTCTCTATTTCTCTATCAAACGCTACCTTAAGGAACTGAAAAAAGGAGGATCGATGGAAGATGAGTACCAAGTTCGATTTGAGAAACTTACTAAGAGAGTTTCAGGATGGGTTAAGTACTTTTTTCGTCCCTAAGGTCTTACGTCAAAATCAAAATCGTTCCTGACTTTTTTTTCTTATTAAAATCATCTATCCTCAACGTTACAAAACGTTATAAAATCATCTTTTTGTCCATAAACAACATTTTTGAAGCGATTTTGCCCTTAAAAAATATCCTTTCCATCACCACTAACCTCCAACCCCCTTCATCATCGTCATCATTGAGCCTCTTTCTCGTTCTCTTTCTCTTAGACTCCTACTCTCCCTCAACACTAACCCCTAACCCCTTCATCATCATCATCACCGAACCTCTTTCTCTTTCTCTTTGTCCCAAACTCCTACTCTCCTTCACCACTAACCTCCACTCATCTTCTTCTCATCACCATCACCATCACCATCACCATTATCACAATAATAAAGATTGAATCACACACAAATTAAAGAATCACAAAACAAAAAGACTTCATCCAGTAGAAGCTTCTTTAACAGCTTGAACCATAGGCGGTTATTGCTGCTGTCGGAGGAGGAGCTGCAAAGATAGTGGCGGCGCTGTGAACGACACGGTGGAGGAGGGAGGCATCGACGACGAAGCAGATCCGGTCTTCATTCTGTCCAAAGATGCGGTAGTCGTCGAAGAGAGTTCCACGGTGGAATTGAATGACGAATTGAAAGCGCTTCTTGAGAAGAAGGTTATGGGATTGAGAAATGAGGGAACCACGGAGAGGGGGCTGTTGCGAACAGAAAGGAGATGCCAACAGAGGAAAAAACAAAAAGGTTTTGGCTAAGGCATGGTGCTATCTGTGAAAGAGGAGAAGATGTGGTTAACTTGGTCAAAATAACAGTTTGTTATTTCCTAAATTTAAGCTAAACCTCTGCTCCCTTTTTTCTTCCTTTTACTTGATTTTCTGGATTTCAATTTATTCTTCATTCTTTTATTTTTTTTCTAATTTTCTTTCTTTTGTATCACTTTCTTTTGATTTACTATCTCTTTTCCTCTGTTATTATTGTTGTTGTTGTTGATTTTGGGAAGAATTAAGGTTAGACTTGTGATCGTTTTGTTGTAGTAAGAGAAGAAAAGGCCATGGCAGTGGTGTGATGGAGGTGGAAGGAGTGTTGAGGGTGGGAAGTAAATGGCAGAGGTAGAAAATGAAAGGAAGAGACACTACGATTTCGATTTTCTTTCCTTGCTTGCTTTCTCTCTTCTTCGTTCTTCCTTTTTTCTTTTTTCTTTTCTTAATTTTTAAAGAACATATACATGACTTCTTCCTTTTTAATTTTTTTTATTTATGTTGTTGCTAATTTGTAGTTGTTGTTGCTGGATTGTTGATTTATTTTGTGGTTATGGCGTAGCGATGGTGATGATGATGCAGAGGTTAGTGGTGAGGGTGGAGAGAGTTTTTTATTTTTATTTAAGGGTAAAACTATCCAAAAAATATTGTTTATGACAAAAAGATGATTTTATAACATTTTGTAACGTTGAGGATGATTTTAACAAGAAAAAAAGATTGGGGATGATTTTTATTTTGACCTAAAATCTTAGGGACGAAACAAGTACTTAACCCTTTCAGGATTGAGTGAGGAAATGATCGTGTTGCTGTTTGTTGCTAGGCCTCAAGAGCACCTGAAATGTGAATTGCTTTTGGCCTCAACCCTCTTCTAACATTATTTAGGCAGTATCCATAGCAAAATTGCATGAATAGAAACACTCCATGATGCTGGGTTTCACAAAGAACAGTGGGAGCAGGTCCAACTCATCCTTTAGCACACCCACATGATTTGTCCCACAAAGAACACTGAATCCCATTGGCACGAACCAGAAATACTGTAACCCAAGCACTCACTCTGCAACATCTTTCCCACATACATCACAAGCTTCTTCTCCCTCACCTAAATCGAACTCAGCATCATTTAGAAAGCTTAGTAGTGCAGACATTCTGTAAGAAGAGAAAATGGTCTGTGTTATTATTGTGATGAAAAATACACCCCAGGACACTGTTGCAGGGCAACCTATCAGCTATTTGTCAGAGAGGAGGAGCTCCGTGAGTTGTTGCAAGAGACAACAGACGTGATAGGTGGCAATCCCAGTTTTGAGTTGGAAGAAGAGGAGGAAGGAGACACCCAAGCACTACGAATCTACCTTAATGCCCTTGAAGGCAAATTTCATTCGGAAACTCTTCGGGTTCCAGTTACCCATGCTAATCAACCCCTAATAATTTTAATTGATAGAGGAAGAACACTCAATTTTGTTAAGAGTTCTATAGCCAGGAAGTTAAATATGGTCCTTACCCTAACCAAAACTCTCCAAGTGATGGTAGGAAATTGAGACTCAATCAATTGCTGAGCTAAATGTTAGGAATTACCCTTAGTGGTGCATGGATACGATTTTGCAGTAGACGCATATGTCCTGGACTTGAAGGGAGCAGATGTAGTTCTAGGTCTAAATTGGATTATAAGGTTGGGCACCATCCAGATCAACTATATGGAGCTATTCATGAAATTCAAAGTCATGGGTAAATGGATAATCTTCAAAGGGGAGCGCTTGTTGAAGGAGGCTAGCCTTAATTCCAGGGAGTTGAGAAAGCTTAATGATAGCAAGGCTATTGCTTCTATGTTCCACTTGGAAGTTATGCAGTCTGAAGGCGGATAGAAGGGCAGAGTCGAGGAAGAAGATGTGAACCGGATCCTCGAGGATTCTCGGAGGTGTTTGCGGAATCACCCAATTACTGCCGCAGAGATCAATGGATCACCCTATCCATCTAGTTCCAGGTGTTGTGCCAGTCAGTATTCAACCTTAGAAGTACCCTTACTTCCAAAAAGAGATGGAGAGGCTAGTAGAAGAAACGCTACAAGTGGGAGTTATAAGAGACAACTAAAGCACATTCTCAAGCCCAGTGCTTCTGGTAAAAAAAGAAACATGGGGATGGAAATTTTATGTGGATTATAGGGCCATAAAATTGATTATGATGAAAGATAAGTTCCCGATACCCACCATCGATGAGATACTGGATGAATTGCATGGTGCTGTTTATTTTTCTAAAATTGATCTGCGAAGCGGTTACCATCAAATAAGGATCAGGGAAGAAGATATTGACAAAACGACTTTTTAGACACATGTTGGGCACTATTATCATGCCTTTCGATCTGAAAAACGCACCTTCCATCTTTCAAGTTACCATGAATCGAATCTTTCAACCATTTCTAAAATGCTTTATAGTAGTATTTTTCAATGATATCCTGGTATACAACTGCACTAGGGAAGAACATGTAGAGCACTTAACCCAAGCCTTACAAGTGTTAAAAGATAATCTCTTTTTTACAAAGAGTTGAAAATACTCTTTCTCACAGCAGTAAGTTGAATATTTAGGCCATGTTATCTCTGGCAAAGGGGTCAAGGTGGATTCATCCAAGATTAAGGCAATTCTTGCCTGGCCAGTGCCTAAGTCACTCAAGAAGTTGCATGGTTTTTCGGAATTGACAGGATAATATTGCAAATTCGTGGCTAAATATGCCCACTTGGCCTTTCCTTTAATAGAGCTCTTGAAGAACAATGCTTTCCAATGGACTAATGTAACAGACCAAACTTTTCATCAGTTGAAATAATTGATGACCCATACCCCTATGCTTGCACTTTCCAATTTTTCTAAGGCATTTGTGGTTAAGAATGATGCCTCAAGCACCGCATGGGAGCAGTCTTGTCTCAAGGTCACCCGATAGCCTGCTTTAGCAAGAAGTTTGGGGTTAGATTAGCACAAGCCTAAGCCTATGTAAGGGAGTTGTATGCAATAGCACAAGTCGTAGCAAAGTGGCGGCATTACCTTTTAGGCCAAAAATTTACTATCAAGATTGATCATCAGGGGCTCTGTCAGCTAATGACATAGGTAACACTTATCTCGAAGCAGCAACACTACCTCTGAAATTGCTTGGTTATGTAATACCATTACTATCAGAATGTTACACTTCTGGCTGCGCTACTCTAATAACATACAAGACTTCTTCTACAAGTAACTTACTAATATATCAGACATACATATTGTTACAAATCACGACTCTTATCCCTCTTACAAAAATATATAACAAGGCGAGGAAAAAATTATAACTAAGATATATGCAACACAATCAGATGCGTAGCAGAAACTCCTTAAACTCCTCATTCATCCTGAAAAGAGAATATGTAGGGGTGAAAACCTAACCACACGGTTTCACCATATAAGTTTTAGAATTGTCATAAGAATATATGTAAAAGAAAATTATTTTCAACTGCAGTGATTATCGCTCCTCTTATGAATCTTTTTGAAAACCAACAGTCAGTTATCCAAAAATCTAAATTCATATTTTATTTATAAAAACTCCAAACCAAACATAGTATACTATAACATTCCACTAATTACCAGAGAACCATTCTAATCAAACTTACCAAGACATATAACGTATCCAAATCATGGTCCCTGGCACAACAATCACGGCCTCCGGCCTGAAACACAATCAATCAACACTCAACTGCTATAATCTGAACCAACCAGTCACAAACACAAGTAATGAAGTTCAAACACAATCAAGAGCAATTACAACAAGTATGGCAATTAGCAGTTAAATATAAGTATTCACATAGGTAAATCAAATACAATAGACACACCCAAACAATGTCAAATAGATGCATATGATGCATGCTTATCCTACTGGCCATGAGCTCACGTGTCAGTTTCACATAGGTAAACCGAATACAATAGACACACCCAAACAATATCAAATAGATGCATATGATGCATGCTTATCCTACTGGCCATGAGCTCACGTGTCGGTTAAACTGTCAGAACCTGATACATCCGGTAGCTAACCCAGATATCATCTCTCAACACAAAGGAAATCTTCAACATTACAAAAGGGAATCCTCAACCTTCCAATCTGAGAGAGACTGTGATGTAACAATAGAAAATCTTCAACCTAACTCGTTCATACCACAGCCAGAAATTAAATCGAAAGAAATTCTCAACCTTCTCCATTTAATTCTCCAATATAACAAGAGAGGGAATCTTCAATCCCACTTGCCCACTATAAGAAAAAAGGGAATTCTCAATCTCAACTTGTCTATGACAGCAAGAGAAAGAATCCTCAATCTTAACTTGCCTATTCATGAGCGGGACAAAGCCACCATCCTCACCACATCAATCCAAATATCATTTCAATCAAACACAATCAAACATAATCTTAACCATAACAAAAAATTGAATTAATAATACAGAATTGAAGCAAAGAGAATCATCAACCTTCTATTCAACTCTCTGATATGACAAGAGAGAGAATCATCAATCTCAAGCTTGTCCACGCAACAAGAGAGGGGATCCTCAATTTCAACTTGTCTATCGCTACAAGAGAGAAAATCCTCAATCTCAACTAGCCTATTCCCAAAATCATTATATTAAAAATTAATTAACTTTTTGAATCTTTAACTAAATAAATAAATCTCTTTCGTTGTTAGTCAAAAATAAATAAGTAAATCACAAACCCATTTCTCAAATCAACCAAAATCATAGAACTCATTTTCATTACTTTATTTTTTATTAAAAATCCTTAAAACCACATCTTTAATTTGAATCAATTCAATAAAACTCATTTCCATGCGATCAAGCACC
Organism: Arachis duranensis; assembly: GCF_000817695.3. NCBI lineage: Eukaryota > Viridiplantae > Streptophyta > Magnoliopsida > Fabales > Fabaceae > Arachis > Arachis duranensis. The sequence goes on from NC_029781.3 coordinate 30,509,452, forward strand.
CAAAACATATTTCTTTTTATAATTAACTAAACCAAAATAAATTAAATATTCAATTTACTTCTATTACTTTAGTTTCCTCAAAAACTCTGCAAAAACATAGTCTTTAAACCAAAATTAGTCAGCATTTTCGTTCAATCAAATACCCAAAACATATTTTCAACTTTATTTCTTTAGTACAAGACTTTCCCAAAAAAGAATGACTTAAAATCATTTCTTTTCACCAATCAAATTCAAATGATTTAAATCCACTCGAATTGAATAATCTATTTCATTTTTTTAAATTCATTTAAATACTTATAAAAATTTTGGCAGCATCTCCTCTAAAATTCGGCCTTTGCCATGCTTCAAGGGTCCCAACCAAATCATTTCTCAACCCTTTTCAACAGTTTCAAGACCAAATTATTCCTCAATAAAACATACAATTCAGATTTCTAAATACAAAACCATTTTTCAATATAAGCATACAAATCAGATTCCAAATCAAGCTTTATTAACTACCACAATGCCAACTCAATCAATCAATAATTCAATAGACCAAAAAATTACATTAATCCAAAACAACTCAGTCAATCCATAAGACTCACATAATCACCAAATATATAGTTTTTACATCAATATTGACTTATAACAATTCCATAATATAAAATAATTTTTAAGAAAAATTCCTACCTCGATCGCAACCTAACTAGATGACAAACTCCCCTTTATACTTATTTACGAAGCAGCAACATCAAATCTGACCATCCCCACAATAGCAACAACCATTTAAACGCTGCATGAAAGAATCGTAGATCAACCCTAAGATATTAACGTCGCCAAAACCTAAGAAACATATAACATAATGGCAACTAAAAGGGTTTTAGAGTAAGACAACTTACTGTACTTAGAGAAGAACCAAACAACGGATCAGCTGCAGCTCCGGTGATGACTTTCAGCGAGCAGAACGATAACATAGAGTTTCAATGAGGACAGAAAACCTCAGCGGCAACAAGTGATGACAACAATATCCCCAGAAATTGAAAGAATGGAAACTAAACACAGTAACACCCTTACCAACGGCAGTAGCGTTAGCTCAACCAGTTCCAGCGGTGTTTTTCGGCCATCATAGCGCCGTTCCTGGCAGTCAAAAATGGTGGTGAGGTTTCCTCCTCCTGTACAGCACCCGCAATAGCAACCTCTCTGTTCCATCTCTCCCATTCGAGCTCCTCCTCCCGGCGACTCTAACGGCAGTAGCGGAGGAGCAGTGACTCGATGACGAAGCTAGAAACCGCGAGTGAGAACAGCGGCACAGGACAGCTCCCTCCATTGATTTCTCTCTCTCTCTCTCTCTCTCTCTCTCTCTCTCTCTCGCTCTCTCTCTCCTCGAGCTACTCAGCAGCTCGTGTTCCTTTCTCTCTCGACGACGGTGATGACCTCAATGGTGGTAGCTAGGGCGACGACATGCACGGTGACGGCTTATCACAGTAGCAGCGGTGCACAACGATGGCGCCTCCTCTTCCTCTCTCTTGTGTTTGTCTCTCTCTTCTTCTTGCTCTAAATAATTTTTTGATTATTCTCCACATACAAGTCATTTTTTGATATAAGTCTATACAAGTCATTTATATTTATGTGCGCACATTCTTCTTCGTGCCGTTATTGCACGTTCTTCTTCTTCTTCTTCGTTATTTTTCTTTTTCATTATCGCCGTCACCAACACCACCTCCTCTTCCTCCTGCTCTTCCTCCTTCTTTTTTCATTAGAATTTATTCTCCTCCTTCCTTTTCCTTCTTCTGCTCCATCATCAATTATCTCATTGTTGAAGATAATGAATAATTCAATTTCAAATTGTCAATTGAATCAAAACAAAATTGATTATTATTTTGAATCCAATCAAGTGGCAGAGGTGTGGTTCAATTCTAGTTTATTTTTTCGTTAGTAGTTTATGATTCTGTAGGTGAATAATGTTTCATTGTTGATGGTTTGAATTGAATGTAATGTAAAAGCTCTGCATTAAAGAAAATATTTTTCTGTATTTGCAGCTAATTTGAATGTAACACAAAGATATTTGGGTGTAACACGAAGATATTTGAGTGTATTTTTAAAGAATTTTTGGTATATGTGATGGACGAAATTGTGATCATCAACAATGGCTCCAAAGACTTGGTAGTGCTCTCAAACATGAATCACACTTAGTCACAACTCCGCACAACTAACGAACAAGTGTACTGGGTCGTCCAAGTAATACCTTACGTGAGTAAGGGTCGATCCCACGGAGATTGTTGGTATGAAGCAAGCTATGGTCATCTTGTAGATCTCAGTCAGGCGAATTCAACTCTATTAAGAAATTATAGTATATGAAAATAAATAAATAAAAAAGGATAGAGTTACTCATGTAATTCAATGGTGGGAATTTCAGATAAGTGTGTGGAGGTGCTTGTCCCTGTTAGATCTCCAAACTTAGAAATCTTTAATGCTTGGACTCTAACAAACAAAAAATGCATATGAAAAACAAGAAAATACACAAAACAAGAAAACATCAAGATCAAACAAGAAGACTTACCAAGAACAACTTGAAGATCATGAAGAACACTATGAATGCATGAATTTTCAAAAAATGCATAATAATTTTAAAAACATGCAATTGACACCAAACTTAAAAATTGACTCAAGACTCAAACAAGAAACACAAAATTTTTTGATTTTATTATTTTTTTGGATTTTATTTTATTTTTTTCGAAAAACATATAGGAAAAAGAAAATAAGAAATTCAAAATCTTTAAGAAGAATTCCAGGAATCTTTCAATATTAGCCCAAAGCTCCAATCAAAGGGTTGGACATGGCTTAATAGCCAGTCAGCTTTAGGATGGAATTACATGCATTGTGGTGATTAGTTGAAGACCAATTCCAAAGGAGTTTGAATATGACTTTGCAGCCAGCCAGGATTCAACATGCTTCATGAAACTCTGGAATCCATTCTTAAATGTTTTGAAGCCATAGAATGATTTATTTTAAAAAAAAATTCAAAAATAGGAATAAAATTTTTTTTGAAAGATTTTTGAAAAGTTTTTGAAAAGAAAATTACATAATCTGAACAACAAGATGAACCGTCAGTTGTCCATACTCGAACAATCCCCGGCAACGGCGCCAAAAACTTGGTGGACGAAATTGTGATCATCAACAATGGCTCCAAAGACTTGGTAGCGCTCTCAAATATGAATCACACTTAATCACAACTCCGCACAACTAACCAGCAAGTGTACTGGGTCGTCCAAGTAATACCTTACGTGAGTAAGGGTCGATCCCACGGAGATTGTTGGTATGAAGCAAGCTATGGTCATCTTGTAGATCTCAGTCAGGCGGATTCAACTCTATTAAGAAATTATAGTATATGAAAATAAATAAATAAAGAAGGATAGAGTTACTCATGTAATTCAATGGTGGGAATTTCAGATAAGTGTGTGGAGGTGCTTGTCCCTGTTGGATCTCTGCTTTTCTACTGTCTTCCTTCAATCTTTCTTACTCCTTTCCATGGTAAGCTGTACGTAGGGCATCACCGTTGTCAATGGCTACATCCCATCCTCTCAGTGAAAATGGTTCAAATGCTCTGTCACAGCACGGCTAATCATCTGT
>NC_029781.3:30513122-30519556 GCF_000817695.3 Arachis duranensis
AGAACGGAAGTGGTTGTCAGTCACGCGCGTTCATAGGTGAGAATGATGATGAGTGTCACAGATTATCACATTCATCAAGTTACAGTGCAACGAATATCTTAGAACAGGAATAAATCGAATTGGATAGAAAATAGTAGTAATTACATTAAAACTTGAGGTACAGCAGAGCTCCACACCCTTAATCTATGGTGTGTAGAAATTCCACCGTTGAAAATACATAAGTGAAAGGTCCAGGCATGGCCGAATGGCCAGCCCCCAAACGTGATCACAGGATCAAAAATACAATCCAGGATGAAAATACAATAGTAAAATGTCTTATTTATAATAAACTAGCTACTTAGGGTTTACAGAAGTAAGTAATTGATGCAGAAATCCACTTCCGGGGCCCACTTGGTGTGTGCTTGGGCTGAGCTTGAATGTTACACGTGCAGAGACTTTTATTGGAGTTGAACGCCAAGTTGTAACGTGTTTCTGGCGTTCAACTCTGGTTCGTGACGTGTTTCTGGCGTTTGACTCCAGGATGCAGCATGGAACTGGCGTTGAGCTCTAGTTTACGTCATCTAATTACGAATAAAGTATGGACTATTATATATTGTTGGAAAGCTCTGAATGTCTACTTTCTAACGCCGTTGAGAGTGCGTCATTTGGATTTCTGTAGCTCCAGAAAATCTATTTTGAGTGCAGGGAGGTCAGATTCCAACAGCATCAGCAATCCTTTGTCAGCCTCCTATCAGAGTTTTGCTCAGGTCCCTCAATTTCAGCCAGAAAATACCTGAAATCACAGAAAAACACACAAAATCATAGTAAATTCCATAAATGTGAATTTAGCATAAAAACTAATGAAAACATCCCTAAAAGTAACTAGATCATACTAAAAACTTCCTAAAAACAATGCTAAAAAGTGTATAAATTATCCGCTCATCAATATGCATGTGTGCTGATAAGTTTTGCATAATTTAAAACTCTTCTTGTTTTATCTTCTCAAGTTTCTCCTTGTTTTACTCTTAACAAGAATAAAAATAAAAAAATCAAACAATGAAGAAGAAGAAACACATAATACTGAAAAATTGCTTGGAAGAAGATAAACTTACATTCATTCAACTAAAAAAAAGAAAGAAATGAGGAAAAAAAGAAAAAATGCAGCGTTAGAGGAAACATTTTTGGTATTTGCAGCAAATTTGGGTGTAACACGAAGATATTTGAGTGTAACACAATGATATTCGAGTGTATTGTTTAAGAATTTTTGGTGTATGTGTGCTGATAAGTTCTGCATAATTCAAAAATCTTCCTCTTCCTCCTCCTCATTTTCTGTTGCTTCTTCTTTTTTCCATCACATCACCATCTTCTTATTTTTTTTCTTATTCATCTTTTTCTTTTTATTTTACATTCTCAAGTTTCTTCTTATTTTACTCTTTTAACAAGAATAAAAATAAAAAAATCAAACAAAGAAGAAGAAGAAACACATAATGCTGCAAAATTACTTGGAACAGGATGAACTTACATTCATTCAACTAAAAGAAAGAAAGAAATAAGGAAAAGAAGAAGAAGAAAAAATGCAGCATTAGAGGAAATATTTTTCTGTATTTGCAATAAATTTGGGTGTAACACGAAGATATTTAGGTGTAACACGAAGATATTCGAGTGTATTGTTTGAGAATTTCCGGTATATGTGTACTCATAAATTCTGCATAATTCAAAACTCTTCCTCTTCCTCTTCCTCCTCCTCATCTTCTGCTTCTTCTTCTTCATCTTCTTATTTTATATTCTTATAATTCTTCTTGGGAGGAAAAAATCAAACAGAGAAGAAAAAAATATATAATGTTGCAAAATCAATAGATAGAGGAGCCAAAAAATACAGCAACAACAACAACAATAAAAAAACGACGATGAAGATGAAACACGTGAAGAAAAAGGAAGAGAAATGCAAAGAAAAAGGAAAAGAAAAAGGAAGAGGGAGAGGAAGAAGAGGAGGAACGCGGGATACAAAGAGGAACAACGTGATTTCACGCGCGTATTATGTAAGTGACTTATATGACTTGTATAGCCAAAAAGACTTGTATGTAACAGTAGTCATAATATTTTTTGTCTAAATATAAATATTTATTGAAGTGTAAATAAATTTTGTCAAAATAAGAAGTGATAAATTTATCTTTAACTAAAACGTTGAAATACATCTATCCTTATGGTACATGATAAGTAACATCTTAATTATACCTCCATTAAATAATCTAAAAATTATACAATTTCAACGAAAATTTATCATATTCTATTTAAAAAAAATAATAAAAATCAAACCTTTTATGTAATTATTTGTATTTTTATTTGCATAATCTTAATTGTGCATGCCCTATAATTAGCATTATTAACTTTGAAAAACGACATAGATAAAAACAACTATATCTTATTTTTTTTCAACATGTTTATTAATCTGCTTCGACATAAATCTAAAATGTGCTCTTAGATAAAGCAGTGATCGACTACTTCAATTTGTATTTACAGGATTGGAATCTAGCAACAACATTGATGAGACCATTGAGACTGTTCAGCAACGAAGATATGACAAAAGTGTTAATTCTGTCACACACAAAATATGGGTCCGTAAGTCGCGTCTTTATTGTGTCTGAAAAAGATCTTGTAGTCACTCCAAATATTCAACGATGGATGATTAAGCACAATCCCCCTAATCTCGTGGTTGAGATTGCTGGATCAGATCACATGATCATGATGTCCAAGCCCATACACTTTTGCCTTCAACTACAATCCATTGCTGCTAATTATGATTGATTAACATACATAGTTATGCTTTATAATAATACAATACAACACTCCTTGCTAAACATTACATGAGGCATGTGACAAATAAATAAAAAAATCCATGCCTTGTTATTATGGTGTTTAGAAACACGTTACAAATAATTTGGCTTCTTCTAAGATTATTTTATAGAAGAAAAAAAATTTCTTCAGTTAAGTTTAGGAAGCCGTCAATCGAATATGATAGTCACTCTAAAGTTTTTGATGTGTTCGTTTTAATGTTTAAGTTTTAGATTTCTTTTATAAGATTTTTATTTTTTTGGTACAATTAACATAATCTGTTTTCCAAAGTGTTTTGGTATAGTTTTTAGAAACACTCACTCTATCACTATAGTCGTCTTGTTTCTGAAGGCGTTTTTTTTTGTCAGAAACAGGATAAAAAAACTTAAAGAAAGAGAGATCGTTACAATCTACGTGGAATAAATATATTTTTTGTTCATCATGAGACAAAAAAATTACTACCTCTTTTAAAGGAGTATCCCAAAAGTGTAACCCTATATTTAATTCTAAACTTTTACACGCAAGACAATCAATACATTTATCGCATTCTCTATATATATTTACAAAAAGAATGTTTCAATTTTTGTTCTTCTACTTGTGGATGTTTCTGATCAACAAATTTGGATGGTTTTTCATGTTTTTGGGGTTGTTGATGACTTATATGCCTTTAAGTCAAACTCTACTCTAACTCTTCTCAAATCCGTAGTCCAAGCCAAATTAAGATCCTGATCAATTCCTCACAATTCTGCTTTAAAGATAGTGCAGCTAAATATGTAAAAGGAAATTTTTCTTAACCATTTGCTGTTCTCATTTTTCAATAAACCCCCCCCCCCACATTCAGCTTTTTTGGTGATCCCATTCATAGACCATTCAATATTAAGTGTGATCCAATCATGAGGAGAGGGAAGACATCTAATGAATTGTTCTTTTTTGGGTTTTCTGAGAGTTCTTCCTTGTTCCTTGTTGAAAGCTTTCATAATCTCTTTCACATTCTTTAAAAATCTCTAGGTGTGTGACACTCTCCGGTAGTTCTGCTCGTGAATCTCCCAGTTTCTCTAGCTCCAGATCTTCCAAACGATGACGAAGAAGATATCTTCTTGTTCTCCGGCACAAAAGGGCAAATCTTCTTGTCCTCCATATATTTTGGCTTTTTTAGTATTAGTGAGCAGTCTATTGTAGCACATTTTCTAGGCAATCACCTTTGCATTTTGAGGACCCTTAGCTTCCATCCGCATATGGTCGTCTAGCTTGGTCGGGATGGTTTTGACCACCCTGCCAGTGCTTTGAATGTCGCACCAGTGGAGAATTTACCATCCTTCGTGTGAACCCAGCCTATTCTATCTTCTCCATTTTCATCCTCGGTACGAGATGTGCTAGAATCTTCCTCATGATTTCTTCAGGTGAGTGTCTTTGTAATTTATTTAATTTTTGTTCATCGTTTGCATTGCTCCATTCTAATATTGTGTTCACCATGTCTAAATAATTTTATGTTGCAAATGGGAACAAAGGTCTCACCTCTTATACCTAATTGTCAATCTAAAATTTAGTAGAAAATCCATTCCCATCCTATAGAAAGTGTAACCTAAAATCTAGAATAATTTTATTGAAAAAATATTACTCTTCAAAACCGTGACCATAGGTATCTATGGTCATTATCTTTTAAAAAAAAGTGGCCAAAGGTTTCTTTATTAGGTCACGGCCAAAAATTGTGACCAGAGAAAGTTTTATGTTACGATTTTTAAACATGACCAAAAACCGTGGCCTAAAGCCTAAAATATTGTAGTGCCAATTAGGGAGAAGGACATCTCATTATATCCGGGCCAAAGCTTAACTAGATCTTTCCACATGTATGAATTTGTTCCTTTAGGCTGTATTTGGAGGAGAGACAAAGACTAAGAGACAGAGATTGAGAAGTGCGTTGTGAGATCTTTTTTTATCCTTTTTTAGGGTTTCAAATAAAAAACAATGAAGATTGAGGATTATGATAGGGATGATGATGGAATCTCATATGTGAGAAAGGGTTTTAGGTTGCAAATTCCTGTATTTAAAGGAAAGAATGATGTTGAAGCTTATTTCGAATGAGAAAAAATGTAGAGCCAATTTTTTCACGTTGTATCCTTTGAAAAAAAAGAAGGTTCGACTGGTAGAAGCTAAATTTTATGACGATGCTCGTATTTGGTGAAATGAGTTAAGAAAATCTAGAAGAAGGTAGGGAAAAGACCAATTTACAACTAGGAGAAGATAAAAAAAATCATGAGGAATCGATTTGTGTCATCATCACATATCATAAGAAATTGGTTTGTGCCATCATTATAACGCAATGAGTTTCTTGAAAAGTTTTGTAAGTTGAAACAAGGTTCCAAATCAGTAAAGAAGTACCACAAAAGGGTCGTGAAGTTCTTATGAGGCACTTTCTTATTTGACTAAACAAAGAAATTACAAATAAGGTCAAACTTTACCATTATACAATAATAGAGCATTTAGTCACTTTGGCCATTGAGGTGGAGATGATACAATAATTTATAGCAACTTGGCGTTCTTCGGACTCTAATTCTATATGAGGTTTCTTAGGAGCGAAGTTTGAGGATAAGACAAAATTCAAAGTTGTAGATTTCAAGAAGGATTTTATAGATCGTCATAAGAAGAAGAGTTCTTCTAAGCCTATCTTTAATTCTTCTTCAAAGACAGTAATAGAAGAATTTGTTGAGTATGTTGTAGATGGAGATGTGTACTTAGAAAAACCAAAAGTGCAGAACTTCTCAAATAGGTCTTTAGGATGTGAGAAATCTGAAAAATAAGAGAGAAAAGAAAATAATTTGAGAGAAGAAGAAACTGAAAAAGAGAGTGAGTGTTTGAGTAAAAAGAATCAATGATTGAGTGAAAGCTAGAGTTTTGAGAGAAAAGAAGAGAATAGTGAGAGAGATGAGTCAATGAGAGAAAACAAAAGTTGAGAGCAATGAACACACTTGTGAGAGAGATCTAAAAAGTTCTAACTTAGACAAGAGAGCATTAATATCATTGAATTCCAAAGAATTTTTAATTTTTGATATATCTAACGATGAATTTCCTAGTGTTTTTACGTCAACTTTTCAGGTTTTTCAAATTTACTGGTAAGTTATGGAGCTATTAATATGGATGGAAAGAAAGAAAGATAACTGGTGCACGAAATTGTGATCACTACTTTTCACAACTCAAATAATCCCCGGTAATGAATCCAAAAACTTGGTATTCAACACCAAGGCATAAACACAATTTCGCACAACTAACCAGCAAGTGTACTGGGTCGTCCAAGTAATAAACCTTACGCGAGTAAGGGTCGATCCCACAGAGATTGTTGGTATGAAGCAAGCTATGGTCACCTTGTAAATCTTAGTCAGGCAAACTCATATGGGTATGGTGATATGCGAATAAAACATAAAGATGAAGATAGAGATACTTATGTAATTCATTGGTAGGAACTTCAGATAAGCGTATGAAGATGCCTTCCCTTCCGTTTCTCTGCTTTCCTACTGTCTTCATCCAATCCTTCTTACTCCTTTCCATGGCAAGCTTAAGCAAGGGTTTCACCGTTGTCAGTGGCTACCTCCCATCCTCTCAGTGGAAATGTTCAACGCACCCTGTCA